>NC_052353.1:40209520-40551135 GCF_009727055.1 Benincasa hispida
TGTTGGCTTTGAAGTCGACGCAACTTCTTACTCTATTGCTTCTTTTTCTCCTTCGTCTTCTTGTGTCACCGCAATTTCAGGTTCCGCCGTAATGGGAATAGTCCTGCTCGGTTTCTTTCTTTCTCCCTCCACAGTTTTTCCACTTTGCAATGTCACAACCCGACATTGCTCTTTACCTGATCTCCCCAGGTTGCGTGGGAATTCTATTGAACTCGGTAGAGCCCTTTGCGGTCTGTTCTTTAGCTCACTTGCAATCTGGCCCATCTGTAATTCCAGATTGCAGATGGACGTAGCCGGACTTTGAAGCACCATTTCGTTTTTCTCTATGTACTGCTTCAACAGGCTCTCCAAGGAGGATGATTGCGGTGGTTGCGAGCTACTTGCTTGATTACTTGTCTGACCGTTGTTGCGTGGGAAGAATCCTGGTGGCCCTTCTTTCTGTGCCACGGATTGGAAGTTTTGTTGCTGATTCTTCCATGCAAAATTAGGGTGGTTTCTCCACCCGGGGTTATAGGTATTCGAAAAGGGATTATTTTTTACAAAGTAAACAGACTGTGGATTTTACAGGCATTCCTCCATCGCGTGCCCATCACCATAAGTCCCATACCTTGCGGTGTTTTGACTAATTGCGTTGATTTTCCCAGTTTGCGGTGTTGGGCTACTGATTGCAATTCCCTGGATTAAGTTCATCATTGCAGTCATCTGATTTTTTAGTGAAGCAATAGCACCATTACTTGCATCAGTATCCTTAATTCTCAGTTTCTGATCACTCTCCCTCCAATCTTCGTGGTTCTTAGAGATGCGATCCAAGATATTCTTAGCCTCGTCATACGTTTTATCAAGCAGACCATCAGCGGCTGCCGCATTGGCAACAATCTACGACGCGGGATTCAAACCATGATAAAAGATTTCCATCTGAAGGCAGTTTGGCAAACCATTGTGTGGACATTCCCGGACCAACCTCTTAAACCTCGCCCAGGCATTGCTGAGCGACTTGTCCATGTCTTGTTCAAAATTTGTTATGAGTTTCCTTCGTCTAGCATTCTCAGTAGGCGAAAAATATTTCTTCATAAATTTCTCCACTACCTGTTTCCATGAAGTGATCTCTCCCGGTTCGAGGGAATATGCCCATTTTCTTGCCTGATCATAAAGAGAAAATGGGAACAAAGTTAGTCGAACTTCTTCAACAGAGATGTTCGGGAACACAAAAGTATTGCAAATTTCAATAATGTTTTGGAGGTAGGTGTGCGGGTCGCTGATTCAAATCTACCATTTTGGGGATTCATCTGATTTAGGAGTTGGGAACTCAGCTACACAAGATGGAATTCACTCCTTCCTCAAGGCAGGGGTAAGTAGATAGATGACTCCTTTAAGGGTTGATTCCGAGGCTTGAACGATGTGGTGCCAAACACCTTCTCTTGGCCTGAGAGGTGTTCACACATAGTTGGACTAAGTTGTATTGTTCATTAGAGGAATCAGTGGTACTTAAGGAGTGAAATGTAACTACAGGGGCAAAACGATAAATTGGCCCAACTGTACTTACGAGTATTTGTGAAGGGTCATCATACTCATGATTGGTTATATCCGATAGACACATAAATATATCTGTGGTAAGAACAGTTCAACTGTTGGTTTTTAGTAGAATCACTGACAGTTAATGGATGGTGGATCTCGTGGCTAAAGAGTTTAGTTAGCTATTCACGTACCGTTGGAGCTTCGAGCCACAGGTCCATTAGGTCACCTGGGTAGCTTGGATAAAGTCGAGAACCAGTGTTTGGNAGCTATTCACGTACCGTTGGAGCTTCGAGCCACAGGTCCATTAGGTCACCTGGGTAGCTTGGATAAAGTCGAGAACCAGTGTTTGGGTTAATTTGAAATGTTCAAATTGAGAAGAGGAAGTTCAATTATATATGATATAATTGGACTAGTTAATTATATATGATACAATTGAATAAATGTATGAGATACATTAATTTGGAGGAAATTAGATATAAATATGCTTTATATCAAATAGATGAGAAAATACTATAGTAGATATGTGATATCAAACTATAGGATATAAATATAATATGATTATATTAATTAATTAATTAATTATATGATAATTAACTAATTTATCCATGTTCGGACGTGGGAAGTGGGCTGTGTTGGTTGTGGTAATCAACTGGGTTAAAAATGAAAATCGTTTTCATTTTTTCACAATCGTGCATTCATTTTTCCGCCTGCCCAAAAAGAATTCGTGAAAGCGATCGCGAGAGCCTATACGATAGAAGCTCTTCCGTTTAAAAGATCGTCTACCTCACGATTTCTCTAAACGATCGCATACGTTTTTCCTAAACGATCATTCAGCCTTTTTGTTGTTTGGTGTTGTGAACTACCTAAAGACATTAAATTTAGAGTATTTGAGATTGTATCATCTATATTTCTTGTGTCATATTGTTTTGTGTTTTGAACTACTTTAAATTATTTTGAATTCTTTGAAGTGTCAATGTAGCTTTTAACATGTAGAACTTCTCTATTTGCAGCCTTGGATTGATATCGGACTCGTTGGAACACTTACAGTTGGAAACCAAGTTTGTTTTGTGTGTCACCTTTTAATGTATGTTCTTTGTTTAAGGACACTATTTGTAAACCTTCTCATTATATATATATATATATGAAAGTTTTTATGATTGTTTTGTCTCTGTGTTTAAATATGATTAGTTAATTATGAAAATCATATGTGTAATGATTGGATTCAAACAAATAACAATCATAAAAAGATGTATTTTATTGACAATACAAATGTATTATGATAGAACAATTGTCATGGATCAGATATACTTGACAATAAAAGATGATATGGTTCAGATATTCTTGACAGTAAAAAAATGTCCCTTTATATTCTTTGCAGACACTTTATAACAACACTAATGCCCAAAATGCAACCCAATTAAGCCAACTTTGAGCTAATTAATGTCATGATAATCTGTCATAGTAAACTTGACAGTGACGGTTTATAATTGATGGTAAGTTTTCGTTATTGACAATTATTTATTGTCATTAAAGTTCAATTATGATATTTTTCAAAACTATCATTAATACTCATACCTTTATAAGTGATACAACGACATAAGACAAGTATCACGAATTCTAATTGTTATCATTTTTAAATATCTTGAAATCTCAATTTTGTTGTACTGTGCATAAAATTCTGTTTCAATAGTGAATTTTCAGTGAATACTAGTACTTAAGTTAGTATTCTAGTACTTCTTAATCGGACAAACAACATCCTCAATAATAGAATTAACATAATGGTATATCAATTGTATATATGATTAAACATTATATTTGATATATCATTTGATAGATATATCATATATAAACTATATAAATTTGCTGATACATGAAATATAACATATAGAAGAAACTTGTTGATACAGGAATGAATTGGTAAAATTGAAATAATAATAAAATAGGACTATTTTCAAGCATGGGAAAATGAAGAAAAGTATTTATAAATATAGTCAAATTTCACTATCTATCTGCGAAAGACTACAATAGATTACTATTTGCATCTATCATGACATAGATGGACACAAATAGTAGTCTATCACGGTCTATCTGTGATATTTTACTATATTTGTAAATATTTTCAATAGTTTTATCATTTAAAATAATTTTTCGATAAAAGATAGAAATTAGATTAATATTTGTTATATTTAAAAATTTTACAAACCATTTATAGATTTGAAAAAAAAATGTTTATAAAAGATTAGAGTTCACTTAGACATATATAAAAATTTATATCTAATAGTTTGTTTATTTTTAAAATTTTTTAAAATTTCAAATATTTAAGTAGTTTATTTAACTCAAACTGAAGTTAAAGTTTTTTCTTTTCTTTTTTTCTTTTATTTATTTATTTTTTTTTGAAAAAACTGAAATCAAAGTTGCTACTATTAAACATAGAACTAAAGATTCACTTTGAAAAGTTTAATATTATAATTACCTTAAACTAATTAACTGAAAATTAACGTCAAATACCAAAATGAGGTAAAAGAGAAAAACAATAAAATAATCTTGCAACCAATTGAAAAACTAAATGGTCAAAATATAACATTCTAAAATCTACCAAGTTGACATGAAAATCAAATTCAAAATTCATGAGCAAAAGTGTAACATTTCAAAACATGAATCAAACATGGACCAAATAAGGTAATTGCATTGGGCACACATTTAGGGATAATAATAAAGTATATAGCAACATTTTTAAAGAATTACAAATATATCAAAGTCTATCAATGATAGACGAATAGATTCTATCAATAATATGGTCTATCATTGATAGATCCTTACTAACAATATCACTGAATTTCGAATGAAAAATCTAAAATTTGCTATACCTACAAATTCTTTTCTATTATGCTATATTTGTAAATACTTTGGGTTGATTACTATATTTGCAATTACTTTATAAAAAAATTAGACAAAAAACCTTTGAGACCAAAAGGTTATTTTTCCAACTTTCAATAACACATTTCCAAAAAAAATCATACACACTAGTTTCCAAAATTTGGACAAAGTCAAGACAACAATTTCACGAGTCTTCCATCTTCCTAAATCGAAATCAACGACCAAATTAAATGTTCCAAAGCTCAGATACCACACATCCATGGCTTCCAACAACTTAATCTTCTTCCTCTTGCCCTTTCTTGCTCTCCTACAATCCATCGTGGCCGTCGAGTACACCGTCACCAACAACGCCAGTGGCACCCCTGGCGGCATCCGCTTCAACAACATAATCGGAGCGAATTACAGCCGGCAGACGCTGGCAGCTGCCACTACTTTAATATGGAACATTTTCAGGCAAAGTACGGCAGCGGATCGGAAGAATGTGCAGAAGATCAGCCTGCTTATTGATAAAAACTTCGAAGGAGTGGCATTCACTACCAACGACAAGATTCATCTCGGCGCAAACTATATCTCAAGCTACAGTGGGGACTTGAAAAGGGAGATCACAGGTGCTTACTACTATCCCCAAAGCTTCAATTTTATATGATTTTCATTTGTCGTGGTTTAAGATGAAATTACCGCCCCTTTACTAATTATTTCATTTTAGTTTTTAATTAATTAAGTCAAATACCTTTATCCTCCATTGATTTCTATATTTTGTTGTTTCCCTAATTGATAAGCAAAAATAAAAAACAAGAATAAATCAATATAGAAATGTATATGGTTCACCAACCTTATATTAATTAAGAGTTATTTAGGACACTAAGTTGAGATAAGATGTTTGGAGTTCATATGTCTGTTTGTGTTTGGAGTGTAGAATTATTTGGTTTTAGTTCATATAATGTGTTTGGAGTGCAAAGATGAGTTCATATGTCTAGGACATCGTTTTTTAACTCTAAATAGTTTGTTTTTATGATTACTATTTTTGCTTTAAAACTTTTTTATTCAATAATTTTACACATATTTGTTTGAATAAAATATGAATTGTAAATTTTTTCTTTAATTTTTAAAGTTTTTATTTATTTATTTATTTTTTTTTATTGAACAACAATTAAGCCACTATCGTTTTTGCAAAATATGATTAAATAAAATGAGAAACCAAAGAGAAATTAAAACCTTTGTTTCCTAACTTTTCTCCGTGAATTTCATCATCTTCTCCTTTTTCTTTTTTTTCCTGTTGTTGCTCTATATTTTTACTCTGTCATGATTTTTTTTTAAAAAAAATTTGAATCTCTCTCATCATCTTAGTAACCAATCAAATGCCACTATATTTTCTTAATAATTTCACTTTTAATTTGATCATTAGAGAACTAATTCTTGCTAGAAAATGTTACAAGAATAAAATCTCCTATCATATGTTACATACTTTTCAAGCATATACGTACTTGTCCAAATATTCTTAACACTCATTTGATATATAAATTCAATTAAATAAAAATATATTTTACAAATTTCTATGTATAAATATTGTACTTAATGCAAACAAAATACTATTATTTATATAATCAACAACCCTACTGTTATGTAATCGACAATTAAAGAATACAAAAAATGTAAAAGAATCAACATATAGATATACGTGGTTCACTAACAGTGTGTTAGTTACGTCCACGGGATAAAGGGAGAATGGTATTATTAGAAAGAATGTTTTCTAAATACACAAACGGCACCTCTAGGGTAGAGAGTTTATATAGCGCACTACTCTAAACCCTACTTGGTTGTTAGAAATGCCAACAAACAAATTTAAGGCATTCTAACACCTATATTATAGTTTAACAGTCATACAGTCTTATAATAATTGGAAGTGGTTGTCAAAGTTGATTATCGAAGATGATTTTCGCTAGATTTGTAGTTGGAGATGATTGTCGGAACCCGAAGTTGGTTGCATGAAGGTGGTAATGGAGTTGGTTTCTAGAGTTTGTCATCGAAAGTTGTTTTCAAAGCCCGAAGTTGGTCGTGCGAAGGTGGCCGTCAAATTTGATCATCGAAGATGATTTTCATTGGAGTTTGTAGTCGGAGGTGGTTGCTAGAGCCCAAAGTTGGTCACATAAAGGTGGTATTGGATTTGGTTGTTTTAGTTTGTCGTTGGAGGTGGTTGCTAAAGTGCGGAGGTTGTGGTCAGAGTTACTAACTCGAAGGTGGTCATCAAAGTTGATCATCAAGGTGATTTTCATTGGAGTCTGTAGATGGAGCCTGAAATTTGTCGTTGGATAGGATCACCGGAGTTATCATCAGTGGTGGTTGCCGGTGGAATTAGTCGTCGAAGTTGGTTTTTGGAGTTGATTGTTAAAGTTGTCATCAGATGTGGTTATCGGAGCTCGAAGTTAGTTCTCAGAATGTGACAGCGATAGTCATCGATAGTGGCCAATGGGTGGAGCTATTGAAAACATTGGAATAATGGAGAGTTAGGGTGAGTTGGTAAAATATACCAACTCGACTCCATAAACATTTAAAGTTGGTGGCCCAAATATTGAATTGATATTATTATACTAACTTAACTCATGTTGGTAAGGCAAATACCCTTTTAGTTATTTTCAGGGGTATAAGGAAAGAGCAATTTATCGTTAGAAAGAAATATATGATATTATTGTAATGATGCATAGAGTTAGAGTGTTAGATGATATATAATTAAATCTACCTTCACTCATTAGTTTAATTTTTTCGGTAAATTAGTTGTTTATACATGTACTTCTCAAAACTCTAGGACACAAATGTTAGAGTGAATGCCATATCAGCAACCAAGGAAGAGTCAAGAAGACACATCAACTAAAGGTTGCCATGTCACTTTGGAGAGTCATGAAGAATTATTCCCTTTAATGCTCCAAATTTCTGTTAGGATTAGTGATAACAAAAAAATATTCTTTCTTCATGTATTGGACCATGTGTCCTCATTTCATTAGTTATGTAGTATATAATTTTTTTAATTCTTTGAATCTCTAAAATAGGGAACAATGTATAAAACAGGCATGTTGCCCATTTTCAATGAACATACAGAATATGAAGAGGCAAAGTTAAAATCACTCTATGTATCGCTAGTAAATTTGACTTCATTGTGTACAACGATCAGCTAAATGCTTGAATACATCATTCATCGTTTAACGCTAGAGTCTATCATGTACAACGAAAGGGTAGACGACAACCTCCATCGTGTAGCGCCAGTGTTCTATCGTTTAGTACGACAAAGGTAATAGATAAAGTAAACGATACTACTATCACTTAGTACGACAAGGTAGATGATAAGGTAAGCGATATCACTATTGCTTAATTTCTGAGGCTCCATCGCTAAGTAAGACAAGATATACAATAAGGTAAGCGATATCACTATCGCTTAGTCTTCGAGGCCCCATCGCTTAGTACGACAAGGTAGACGATAAGGAAGCGATACCACTATCGCTTAGTCTCCAAAACTCCATCGCTTAGTACGACAAGGTAAATGATAAGGTTTGTCTTACATCGTTTGACCTTGCAAGTCAATCGTACACAATGAAGAGGTAAATGATACCGTTTCCATCTCTTTATATTTTCTAACTTGGTATTAAAGCGACTGTGACAAATGCCACTGTCACAGGACTCAACGCGACCACTAAATCGTCAAAGTTCAGCATATCTTCTCTTAATCAACTACTGAATCAAATAACCAACACCAAGTTGGAGAGAGTTAATTTTATGCTGTGGAAGACGTTAGCTCTTCCTATCTTGAAAGGATACAAACTTGAAGGTCATCTGTTCGGAACAAAGGTATGTCCTCCTATGTTCATTATGACTACTTCATCAGCACCTGAACCTGGAGAAGTAGACTCTCAAGCCTCAGAAGGAGCTTCGAGCTCCACCTGCGTGAAGTCCCTGAACCCACTATATGAAGCTTGGTTTACAGCAGATCAAATCCTATCAGGGTGGTTATACAACTCAATGACTCCTGAAGTTGCTGTACAACTGATGGGGTACTAGAGCGCCAAGAGTTTATGGGATGCCATACACTCGTTGTTTGGAGTTCAATTGAAGGAAAAAGAAGACTATCTTCACTAACTTTTTCAATAGACACACAAAGGTAATAAGTCGATATCTGAATATTTGAAACTTATGAAGCTTCACTCTGATAATCTGGCTCAGGCTGGGAGCCTAGTATCTACATGTAACCTAGTGTCTCAGGTACTTCTTCGACTGGATGAGGAGTACAATCCAGTGGTTATCGTTATTCAAAGTAAGCTAGAGATATCTTGGTTGGATATACAATCTGAACTATGTAATTCGAGACGAGGTTAGAACATCAGAACACTTCAAAAGCCACTACAACATTTACTCGCAATGCCTCTGCCAATGTTGCTTACGATCAAAACAACTCTTCATACAAGGCCCCTGGACAAAGAACACACAAAGAGGTAACAAACAACAATTTAATGGATCCAGAGGAAACAACAACAGTAGAGGAAATAGAGGAAGAGGTCGATGCAGAGGAAATAGGCCTACACGTCAGGTTTGCTCCAAGTATGGACACGCTACAGATGTGTGCTACCAGAGGTATAATCGAGAATTCGTCCCAAATCAAAACAGTGGGAAAGGATACATGCAGAATCAAGACAACCATGGGGAAAATCCCTCAATAATTTTCACCTCACAGAACTTGAATTCGTTTCTTCAAACCGAATCAGCAGTGGACTTTAATTGGTATAAAGATAGTGGAGCAACCAATCATGTGACAACATATCCCAACAATATAGCAAACCCTTCTGAGTACATAGGTAACGAACAAATTATAGTAGGGAATGGACAACGGTTAGATATATCTTCAATAGGAAATGCATGTTTAAGTTCCTCTAGTTGCAATCTGAATCTGAAAAACATACTATGTGTACTAAATATTACGAAGAATCTGGTTAGCATATCAAAGCTGGTTTAAGATAATGATGTTTTTGTTGAGTTCTATAATGATTGTTGTATTGTTAAGGACAAATGTTCGGGATAAGTACTGGTGAAAGGAACACTTAAAGATGGACTATATCAGCTAAATGAAGCCGAGGTGATTCCAATTGATGTAAATATCAAAGAGGCAAGCTGTTTTCTCAACCTAATGAACAAAAATAACAAATCTACAACCTTTGTTCTGTCCAAAAGTAGAGCAAACTTAGTAGAATTTAAAGGGTTGTGGCATAGGAGACTAGGTCCTCATTCTCTTTGAATTTTGGAAAATATATTGAAAACTTGTAATCTTCCTACTAAGTTGAATGAAGAGATTAAGTTTTGTGAACCTTGCTGTCTTGGTAAAGCCCATTCCCTACCCTTCCTTAATTCTTTGACTCATGCACAACACAAATTTGATTTAATACACTCAGATGTATGGGGTCCAACCTCTACAAACTCCATTGAAGAATATAGATATTACATATCGTTTATTGATGATTATAGCAGATATCTTTGGGTCTATCCCCTTAAACAGAAGTTTGATATAGTACATGCCTTTAAACATTTCCTCCAAATTTTTCAAACACAATTTAAACAAACGTAAAAGCACTACAGTCAGATAATAGGGTGAATATATCAAGTTGCATCAGTTATGTAGCTCATAAGGCATTGCCTCTCGGTTTTCTTGTCCTTATACATCTCAACAAAATGGAAGAGCTGAAAGAAAACATAGACACCTAGTAGAGATGGGGCTGACTTTTGCTAGCACAAACATCAATGCCTCATCAATCCGGTCATTTGATAAATGGTCTTCCCACGCCGGTACTAAAGAACCAGTCACCTGTACAACTGATGTATGGTAAACTACTTGATATTATAAAACTAAGAGTGTTTGGTTGCACCTGTTTTCCACGTCTTCGAGCATACCAGCCGAACAAGTTTCAGTTTCAGTCTGATAAATGTGTTTACTTGGTTCCAAGCATGGTTCACAAAGACATCTGATTTTCCTTTCTCCTATAGCTTTCAGGTACTTGGTCCTTCAACACACAAAACTATAGTGAACAGTGGCCCTCAAGTCCTTTCTCCCAACATTACTCCACTTTTGCAAAGTGCCTTCATCACTCATCACAATCTATCTCAAACCCTTATAATAGTCTCTCACCATTAAACACCTCCATACCAGATATCAATCCAGCCTCTTCCACCTCCCCTATACTTACTGAACCTATCTCCTTTTCTCAAACATCAGATGCCTTGCCTAGCAACTATCCAGAACATATAGCCACCTAAACTCCCATGGCCAGCCCTTCCAATCAGTCACCTAGCAGCACCCTTCCACATACCTCAAACACAACCCCTATTCCTAACACCTCTCATCCATTGCAGCCTACTCATCCAAGGATTATGAGAGGCAAAGCTGGCATTTTCAAACCAAAAGCTTGGTTAAGCACTACTCAACGTGACTGGTCTTTGACTGAACCAACACAAGTGCCTGATGCACTTGCTGCATCTCAATGGAAGCAAGCTATGGACACTGAATTTCAAGCATTCATCAACAACAAGACTTGGCAGTTAGTTCCTCCATTGCCATCCTTCAATGGGTTGGGCAATAAATGGATATTCAGACTAAAGAAAAATCCGGATGGATCAATACAGAGATACAAAGCACGTCTAGTAGCCAAAGGGTTTCATCAACATCCTGGAATTGATTTCTTTGAAACGTTCAGCTCGGTGGTCAAAGCAACAACAATCAAAGTTGTCTTAAGCATTATCGTCTCCAAAGGATGGGTCCTTCGTCAGCTTGACTTTAACAATGTTTTTCTAAATGGCAAACTAACAGAAGATGTCTACATGCATCAGCCACCAGGGTATGTCAACTTTAAGTTCCCTAATCATATATGTAAACTGAACAAGACTATATATGGACTAAAACAAGCCCCTCGGGCCTGGAATGATCTACTCACCACTACTCTAATTAGCTGGGGATTCACCAAATCAAAGGTAGATACATCATTGTTTATACTTAACTCAAAAGGTTCAACTATATAGCTTCTTGTCTATGTGGTTGATGTCATAATTACAGGAAACAACAACCATTTTATCTCTCGATTAATGGCTACTTTGGATAACATGTTTGCTCTCAAAGACCTAGGAAAGCTTAATTACTTCCTAGGCATCCAAGTTCAATATCTGGAGTATGGGTTTATATTGAATCAGTCGAAATATGTTGATGACCTATTACAAAGAATTGGCCTTTCAGATCTAAAATCTGCAGCCTCACTCAACAACTTAGGCAAACATCTATCTATCAATGATGGAGTTCCTCTCAATGACCCATTTTTGTGCAGAAGCACAATTGGAGCACTCCAGTACCTAACTAACACCCGTTCGGGCATCACTTACATGGTGAATCACCTCAGTAAATTCCTTAAAGCTCCCACAGATGTTCACTAGCAAGCAACGAAGAGAGTTTTTCGATACATTAGTGGCACCAAGAACTATGGCCTACTGTTTCAACCAAGTCATTCACTTGAAGTATTAGCTTATTCAGAGGCAGATTGGGTAGTAAACATTGGTGATAGAAAGTCAGTAGCTGCATACCGTGTATTTGTTGGTGGAAATCTTGTCTCCTGATCCTCAAAGAAGAAAACAGCAATAGCTCGATCAAGTACTGAGTTAGAGTATCGAGCCCTTGCCCACATGGCCTCAGAAATTTTTTGGCTTCAACAACTACTAAGTGAAATCCAACAATCCCATTCAATCAAACCAATAATCTGGTGTGACAATATGAGTGCAGGGGCCTTAGCCAACAACCTGGTCTTCCATTCTCGGACCAAACACATTGAAATCAATGATCACTTTGGCAGAGATCTAGTTCTCAAAGGAAAACTTGAAATCTGGTATGTTCCTTCATCGGATCAGGTAGCTGACTACCTCACAAAACCATTGACACACTTTCAATTCTTCAACTTAAGGTCCGAACTTGGGATAGTTGAACTCCCCACAAGTTTGAGGGGGGATGTTAGAGTGAATGTCATATCAGCAACCAAAGAGGAGTCAAGAAGACACTCAGCTGAAGGTTGCCAGTTCTTTCTTCATGTATTGGACCATGTGTCCTCATTTCATTAGTTGTTTAGTATATAATTTTTCAATTCTTTGAATCCCTAAAATAGGGAACAGTATATAAATTGGGGATATTGCCCATTTTCAATGAACATACAGATTACAAAGAGCCAAAGTTAAAATCACTTTGTATATCGCTTAGTAAATTTGACTTCATCGTGTACAACGATCAGCTAAACGATCGAATACATCATTCATCGTTTAGCGCCTAGAGTCCATCGTGTACAGCGGAAGGGTAGACGACAGCCTCCATCGTGTACAACGAAAGGGTAAACGACAGCCTCCATCGTGTGGCGCCAGCGGCCTATCGTTTAGTACGACAAAGGTAAACGATACTACTATCGCTTAGTCTCTGCGGCTCCATCGTTTAGTACGACAAGGTAGACAATAAGATAAGAGAAATCGCTATCGCTTAGTTTCCGAGGCTCCATCACTTAGTAAAACAAGGTAGATGATAAGGTAAGCGATATCACTATCGCTTAGTCTCTGAGACCCTATCGCTTAGTACGGCAAGGTAGATGATAAGGTAAGCGATATCNGTAAGCGATATCACTATCGCTTAGTCTCTGAGACCCTATCGCTTAGTACGGCAAGGTAGATGATAAGGTAAGCGATATCACTATCGCTTAGTCTCCAAGGCTCCATCGCTTAGTACGACAAGGTAAACGATAAGATTTGTCTTATATCGTTTAACTGCGCAACTCGATCGTACACAACGCACAAAGGTAAATGATACCGTTTCCATCTCTTTATATTTTCTAACTCAAAAACATAAATAATACATAAAGGAATATAAATAATGCCATGCCTACACTTGGTCATTTAGAGCACCAAAGACTGATTGCCTTCCAAAAAAAATCAAATTGTCAGAGTCTTAAATTTTACCAAATTTTAGTTTCGAATGATATAATCTATTTCTAATCTTTTATTCATATTCTTAATTGCAGGAGTGTTGTACCATGAAATGACCAATATTTGGCAGTGGAACGGGAACTGGGAGGCGCCGAGGTGGCTGATCGAAGGGATCGCCGATTACGTACGGCTGAAATCGGGATACATTCCGGGGTATTGGGTGGAGCCGGGTGGCGGGAACAGGTGGGACGAAGGCTACGACGTGACCGCGAGATTTTTGGATTATTTAGAGGGGGTGAGAAGTGGGCTGGTGGCGGAGCTGAACCGGAGGCTGAGAAATGACTACTCCGTCGATTACTTCCGGCAGTTGTTGGGGAAGCCGGTGGATGAGCTGTGGGCTCAGTATAAGACTAAGGCCAAGTATGGGAAGCTTAATAAGAAGTGCAATACTTTTGAAATTGAAGTCAATGGAGTTTTTGCCCTACAACTGTAATGAATTAAAGTGTTTGGGATTCAAAAGTCTAACCTGCGTATGTAATTTTTTGTTTTGAGAAATTTTCTAATGGATGCTTATTCCCACTATAAATTTATTTTATAAATATTTGTAGATTTCACATTAGTTTTAGTAGGTCCATTCTTTTTTAAACGTACGTTTAAGAGAAATAAAATATGTAAAGATAATATAGAAATTTGTCCATACTATCATAGTATAAAATTTTTTTCCTAAATAATTCAGTTATTGAATTATTGCATCGAAGATCAAAATATTTTATTGTAACTACCTTTTGAATTGGCTTTTTTTCTTATACTTGTTTGTTCGTGTTTTACTTTGACCTTCAGTTACTAAAATACATTGATGTTTAAGTACATGTTTGAGAGGGAATGTGAAGTGATTAAAATCTCTTTTGTCATATTTTAAATCACTTTGGAATACACTTTGAATCCGTCAAAATCAATTAAATGTTTAGTCTAACACTTTTAATCGCATTTTTTGTATTATAAAAATGGATTTCGAATGATTAATTAAAATAGTTTTTGGAGTGATTTTGAAAATGACCAAATGATTTTAACAATTTTAGATACACTCCCAACCATATTATAAGTCGGTTAGAATTTTTAAAAGTTTAGCAAGAGTTTAGGCATTTTGTGAGTATACTTTGGACGGCTTGTTCATTATATATGTCTCATTTTGTTAGTTGTAAATAATAGATGAAAACCAATAGCAAAACAACTAAGAAATAAAAGGAAAAGGTTTCTTCAAGTACTTATCTTTTGCAAATAAAAATTTGGTCACATAAGTCTTAATAGGATCAAGTAGAAGGTTAAAAGTGGTCATCTAAATAAGTTAAAAGACAACCTTTTAACACTATATATGTCTTATCTTGGTGCTAAGATGACCAAATGATTTCTTATAAGAAAAAGTCTTAAAAGAGCCAAAGAACTATTAAAGCTCGAACAATAAGACCTTTATGGTTCAATGAATATCTAGGAACAATGAGGATATGAATACTTTATCAATTTTAGGGATAATTATTCAAAGTACAGTAATATTTACCTAAATCATAAGTTTCAAAGACTTGAAAGGTTCAAGGTGTATAAAAACTTGTTATGTCAAACTTATTAGACACATCGAACAGATTGAGGTGGAGAGTACAGAAAGTCTAAGATTTCTAAGACTATATGATAGAACATGAAATCCAGTAACAACTCTCTACACCTATTGCATCGGCAGAATAGTGTATCAAGATGAAAAAAAGAACCTTTCTAAACATGGTTTAGTTGTTAGATAAGCTTTTTACTTAGTTGCCTATATTTTTTTGGGGATACACAGTAGTGATTGTTATATACTCTTTTGAACATCATTCAATTAAAGGATTTTCTAAAACTCCATATGAGTTGTGTAAAGGTCATAAAGGTTGTTTATGACCAGTAAAGGATGTCTACATATTTCCAAAATTTGGGAAAAGACCGGCACATAATGAAAATGGGAATAAGGTGAGCCTAACATCTTTAGGAGTAATGTTGAGGAATACGAATGGTTGCAGACTTCGATGAAACTTCTCAAGTGAGCATAAGGGTCTTCGCCACGTCTCCTTCCAAATTGTCCAGCTATTTGAATCATTTGAAGCATGATAGGTTTCATCTCAAACCTGGAACCATCTAGTGTTGGGCACATAATTTTAGGCGAGAAATCATATAGAATTGGTGAATTGTAGTCCTTGATGGGTCTATTGCGATCATTAGCTAGAAGAAAGGGGTTGACAAGAGCATTTACATCATCATTGTTTATTGCATTTGGCTCTTCTGAATTATTTTGTTGATTTGCCATCCTTTGAGCCTTGTTCCTTCTTTTCCTATTTTCTTTTCTTCTTCTGTGAAAGGTCCTCTCGATCTCTAGGTCGTATACTAGCTCAGGTATTGATCCTTCGCTCATAAAATGTTAGCACCACTTTTCTAGATTAGGGGATAATATGCCAAAAAATGACGTCTGCAAAAATAAAATAAAAAAAATCTTAGCGCAACTTAATTACCGCAATCCCTTGCAACGGTGCAAAAGACTTGTTGCGTTCTCATTATGCAATGAATTAATTACTATGTGATACCTTATAAACACGTAGTTTTACTTAGTTAAACCCAAGTATAAATTCAACTAGAATCCTGGTGAGTTCAGGGTCGAACTCAAGGATTGCATTCTATCGATGCAACTATTCTATTTCTAAAATAAAATAAATAATGGTGGATGCAATGGTAATCACAATCATGAGCAAAACAACCTATACAAAGAGATTTCGATTTCTAATGAATAAAAGTAGGGTTGAGAAAAATATTCACTAATAATTTATAAGTAGTTGCATAAATCATGCATTCAAGTAAATCACTTAAGAGTCAGAACCTACACTTTTCAGTGCATATAACCACAATATCTTATTCTAGGATGCATGCAATGAGTGTTTGATTTAAAAGAGGTCTCTTTATTTCTAAAGGTAATCTCTTCTTGTTTTATGAGGTCTAAATATTTTACTCATTCAAGCATAGATTCATTCTATTCAGAACAATCTTTCGACTTATTCAAATAGTTTATAAAGCATATATAAAACTAGTTGAACGCACGATTAAGCTTTACTTAGTTCATGTTAATTGTAATGTTTCTCAACCCATTAAGAAATTAGTTGCTCACGGTAAAAGATAGAAAAATGGATAAAAGTTGAATTGTAGATGAATCCATATTGATAAAAATGAGTCTTTCAACAGTTTACACAATATAAGTGACAATAATAGAAAAAGAGATAGAGATAGAATATCAAGCCATGGTATGCAATTCCTTGCTCCCTCCGGCGTTATGAATGACTACCTTGCTAGATTGTGCTAAAGGTAAAGTCTCCCATTTGTCTTTTTAGAGGAAATCTTGAGTCTCACTCAAGATTCCATGAGGGCTCAAAGGGAAGTGTTTATGAAGTGATAAATGGTGTAGAGTTTCCTCTAACGTCCTTTTGGCTCTTCTATTTTGTGCATGGAAATCTCATACATATTTAGAGGTGTCAAAGGGCACTTCTTCTTCTCTCACTGATCATTGAACTGACAAGGTGCATTAATTTTCATACATTGATGTGCCACCTACTTTAGTCTAAAGTTCATTGGCTCCGCCGTGAAGCTTTCTTGTTAGCCACTAACTCTGATTTGACCTCCACCACCCTATGCATCATGTCACCTTTTATCGCGTGAAGTTATGTGTTTCCACCATGTGAATACAATTTTGGTTTCAGGAATTTTCTTCTGCGGTGACATCTTATGATTGCATGAATAGATTTTTGCATTCACAAAGCACGATTTTTATAACTTTTGAATTACGAGATTGCGATTGCATAATATAATTAATTCCATGATTTTCTTACCAAGCTATCACATTTTCCATGATTTTTTCTAATTGTTTTAAAGAAAAGAGACACAATAACTTGTATTTTTATAAGTTATCAGACTGCTAAATTCTTGTCAGTCAAGATAACATTTACTCTTGACAAGTTAGCTAAACCTTATGTGGATAGAATAGTGAGCCAATACGGAGCATCGATGTCTATAGTGTCTGAAAGGATCCAAGGTTTACTTTAAAGTTTTGGCCAATTTTGCAAGCTCTTAGAACTAAACTTAACTTCAGTACAACCTTTCACCCTCAGACAGAAGGTTAGTGAAAAAGAACTGTCCAGACACTGGAAGATATGTTGAGAGCATATATATTGCAATTTTTTCTAGAAGATATGTATAGAGCATGTGTATTGCATTTTAAAGGTAGTTGGGATTCACACTTGCCTTTGATGGAGTTTGTATACAACAATAGCTACCATTCCAATATTGGGATGGCACCTTATGAGGCACTGTACAGAAGACAGTGTAGAACTTCAGTCAATTGGAATGAGGTAGGAGAAAGGAAATTGATAGGACCAGAGTTAGTCAAAGCTACCCTAGATAATGGTAAT
The DNA here is from genome assembly GCF_009727055.1 of Benincasa hispida. NCBI lineage: Eukaryota > Viridiplantae > Streptophyta > Magnoliopsida > Cucurbitales > Cucurbitaceae > Benincasa > Benincasa hispida. The sequence goes on from NC_052353.1 coordinate 40,227,358, forward strand.
CTAATCAGATAAAACTTAAAGGTAGCACGAGATCGTTAAAAACGTTATGTAGACAAGAGAAGAAGAGAGTTAGAGTCTGATGTTGGAGATTGGGTCTTTCTTAAGTTATCTCCGTAGAAAGGGGTGCTACATTTAAAAGGAAAGTTGAGTCTAAGGTATATAGGGCCTTATGAGATCGTATAACGGGTCAGACCATCAGCTTACAAATTAGTTTTACTTAGGGAGTTGTCTCAGATACATGATGTCTTCCATGTATCAATATTGAGGAAGTACGTTCCAGATCCATCATATATTCTTTAGGTGCAGCTGTATTGATTGAAAGAGAACTTAACTTATAAGGAGGAACCAATACAGATTCTAGATAGGAAGAAACAAGTACTCTGAAGTAAGACTATCCCTTTAGTAAAAGTATTATGGAGGAATCATGGGATGGAAAAGGTCACCTGGGAGACAGAGAATCAAATGAGGAACAAGTATCCTTATCTCTTCTTGTAGAGGACTCAACTGAAATTTTGAGGACAAAATTTTTCAAAGAGAAAAGTAAATTCTAAATGCCTTTGCTTGGAAATTTATAATGTTATTTAGTTTCTTAAAGCATGGTAGGTAAGTTAATTTTATTTGTTAAGCTTGAAGTTAGTAGGTAAGTTAGTGAAGGAGAAATTTTTCTAAGTATTCAAGCTCCAAAAAGGAATGAACTAAGTTTTGTTAAAAAATATTCTAAGTATAAAAAAAAAAAAAAAAAAAAAAGGAGATCTCAAGTAGAATTGAGCAATTCCAACACTTAGTGAAAATTTTGAGAAATGTTTAAGGAGAAAGCTAGACATTAAGACTTGTGTGGCTTGAAGGATGTGGTTGGGAGGCCTTGACTGTTGAGATTGGTGTCCTAAATCTCTTGTAATCTTGTAGTTTGTAAACTTTGTATAAACATATTATTCAATCCAATAAACTAAGATTCGAGGTTATTTCATTTAATTTAAACAAGTATGTAAAGACATACAAGTGGATCTTGTTTAAATAATAACCTAAACGATCTGTAGTAGATGGATAAGGCTGTGTACCTTATCCTTGTGACACTATGGATACGACCCGCTTTGTAGGTATTATAAGTGTTGTAAAGTGCTACAAATGATCTGATCCCTGATCATTTATGTAGAGATATGTGAGCGGGGGTATCCTATACAAATAGTTGGTATAAGACCGGACCACGAAATGATTAGTCTCTTTATATAACGCCATTAATAATAGAGAGTTACATTTCACCAGGATGACCATATGTTACATGACCTAAATCTTGAATGAGTTGCAAACTCCTACTCATGAAGGCGGTCTTTTGATTTACATGGGTGAGAGTGGCCAGATTGCCAACTCAACAAGCCTACAATTTTAGGGATTCGCCTGACTGAGGAGCTGGGAACACAGCTACACAAGACAGAATTCACTCATTCCCCGATGCAGGGAAGAGAAGATAAATTGCTCCCTTAAGAGCTGATTCCGGATATTGAACATAGTGGCCACACCCTCTCCTAGCCCGAGAGGGACTTGGTCATAGTTGGACTATGACTTATTGTTCATTAAAGGAATCGATGGTACTTAAGGAGTTAGATGTAACTATAGGGACAAAACGATAATTTTGGCCCAGTTGTACTTACGAGCAATTTGTGAAGGGCTATCGCACTATTGATTGGTTATATCCAATAGACACAGAAATTTAACTGTAGTGCGAAGAGTTTAACTATCGGTCTTTAGTGGAGTGACCGATAGTTAATAGATGTTGGGTAATTTAATTAAAGAGTTTAATTAATTATTCGAGTACCATTGGAGCTTCAATCTACAAGTCCAGAAGGTCTCCTCTATAGCTCAATAGGAATTTAATTGAGAATTAATTTTAGATTAATTTGAAGTGTTCAAATTAATTGAGGGAATTGATTATATATGATATAATTAACTAAATTGATTATATATGTGATATAATTAATATAATGTATTTTATATATTATAATTTAAGGTAATATGAGAAGAATTTAAATATGATTCAAATACCAATTATATGAATGAGATTCATGTAACTAATTTAATATAAATATGATTTATATTGAGAGGAATTAAATATTTGGATATGGTCCAAATATCAATTATATGCATGAAATTCATGTAAGTGGATTTAATATAAATGTGATTTATATTAAATACCATGTATTGTTGAGAGAAAATAAAATCTATAGGTTATGTTGTATTTGATGCAATATAAAACTATAGGCTATATGTTATATTTGATATAACATATAGTTATATATATAATAAAATAGTTATTATATATTTTATCATTATTAATTTAATTGAAATTAATAAAAGAAAAGGAGTTACAACTCCCTCCCCCCATTCTCTCAATTGATTTTTATGTGGGTTGTGAAATATTCAAGTGGTTGGAGATTCATCTTTTCCTCAATTATCTCTAAGAAGAGTTCTCACTGAAAAATCTAAAAAAGAGAAGAAAAGTTCTTCTCTTCCCTCTCCTCCTCTCCATCTCCTTCCCTCTTCCAAGGATTCAAGTAAAGCCCAACACTCTTGTTTGAATCCTTTGTCTCAAGAGAATACAGAGGGTTCTCAAGTGGTGGTGTTCCTTTTGAAGAAAGGGTTCGAGGGAGTTCTTGAAGAAAGGGCTCGAAGGAGTTCTTGAAGAAAGGGTTCTTCAAAGGTAAAGGTTTTTGAAACCCTAAGTATTTTTTTAGAGCATGCTATAATTTAAGAAAATGCATATCTTGTTCTTATTTACTTTAAAACTTATATTCAATGAAAAATGGAATTTGGGTCGATCTTGCTTCCGCTTAAAGAATCTTTTTCGAAAATTTCCTTCATTGACGGCAAGCAAAAGAAGGACTTGGTGGTGGAAATCTTTAGGTGATGACCTTGGTAATAAGACATGGAGGTTAAGTGTAGGCAGCTTAAGGTGACGGCCTTGGCATGTAGCCTTATGAGAGGATGGCATTGGTCTAGGCAGCCAGGCATGCTGCCAAGCGCCCAAGGTGAGGCGCTGAAGAAGGGCTGCTGAGTGTGCGATGAAGTTGTGCCTGAAGGGTGCGAGTTTATGAGGGTTACACCTTCTTATGCATTGAAGAGTAAGGAATTATTTTCTTAACCTAATTAGTGAGCTAAATGGCATAATTAGAGGCAAGGAACAAAAGTTAGTGGCATGAACTATCAATTAATTAGGCAAGTAAAGCATGCAAGAGCAAGTATCAATAGAGGCTGGAAAGATAAAGTCGGTTTTGCCATTGCTCTCATGCTAAGGAAGAAATTTTTCAGCCAAATTTGATCAGTTTAGTTGATGATCAAGGGTTGTTGTGAAGAAATTCCTGCAGTTACATGTTGAAATCTTGAAGAAACTAAAGAGTGTTCTTATTTCTAGATTACCCCGAGCAAGCTGTAAAGATTGGTAGATTTTGAGCTCTCTAAAAGGAATTAAAAGCTCTAATTTTGAGGTAAGCTATTTTAAAGAATATGTAAGAAGTTCATATGATGAAGTTTTGAATTTTGATGATTAGGTTTTAAGTTATAAGTTCTAGAAGTTGAATCTGGAATTTGGTATTGAATAAGCAAGCAGCTGAATAGGTTGAAAAAGCAGTCAGCTAGCAGAGGATTGAGGAAGCTGGTGTTGAGAAGAAATGTTATAGCACAAAAATGTGCTATTTTCCTCTTCTTAATTTTAGGTTGTTACTATGTTTAATGTGTTGATTTAGTGATTTTATAGGTATTGAGCAACTTCGAGGTAGAATCAGTTGTTACGAACTATTCAAGGTTAATTTGGAGCAATTAGAAGCTAATTTGAGCATCCAGACTTTAAAAGGACATGAAAGGATGAAAATTCCCCCAGATGGAGCATCGCAACATTACAAGGCAGTAGCTACTTGTTGCTGGAAAGCAGAGTAGTGTTGCAACGCTACTTAGAGCATTGCAACACTCCCGTTTGTATCTGTTGCAACATTACAACGCTGCGAAACCTGCTATATAGTGTTGTTTTTCGATTTAGAGTAGAAGGATCGGCCCCCAATCAACTCCTAAGTTGCTTTTCTCCTCTTCTAACCTCTTTGTCTTCTCTATCTCCATGAGAAGGTAAGTTCTTGCTAGTTTTTAGTTTAGGGGATTTTGGAACAATGCAATTTTTGAGAGTTTTGTTTAAATGAAATTTCTATATTCTTGTCTATGGGTTTCAATCTGAATTCTGTGCTTATGAATTGCATAATTTTATTATTGATTGACAACCAATAATTTATTGTGTGATTTGAATGCTTGTTGAAGGGCTTGTAATATGTGACATTTAATTATAGGTTAATCTCAAAGGAAGCAATAGATTAGTTAGGCTTGCAATTCATTGTCTATAATGAATAGTAATTTGTCCTATCGACCTAGAGAGAAACCACATTGAAGTTTGGTTAGATGCTGGAAACTAAAGATTCATCCTAATGTTATCCCTAGAACTTAAAGCGATTTGTCAATTTGTATGGAACAGATTTGTTTTTCTATGCATTTGGATTAATTAGGTAATTAGGACCATTGACTTGGATTCCAATCAATTGGGCTAGGCATAGTCAATAAACGAAAATTTCATTTAAACAACTTGATGAAAAAAAGTTGCATTGGTCAATTCCAATTCCAGTAAGCTAGGTCGTTTCCTTTATGTGCATTTCCATCTTTTATTTACTCGCATTTTATTTTCTCACAATTCAACTTATCCAATCCACACCAAACCCCCCATTTTATATCTTTAACTGAAAACGAGCTTCGACGAACTAATCTTCTGCGCTTTCCTAAGATTTGACCCCAAACTTGCCACTTGTACTATCAGTTAGTATAAGTAGTTCGTTCGTTGATTTATAAATTTTATTTGTGTAGCAAGGGTTTACGGGTAACGGTAAACTCTGGGATCTACCAGGATTGTGGTGGGGTGTCTCTCACATGTGTCTCACACTGATCAGGCAAGTAACCGTGCCCAACAAGGTGACAAAGTCTTCCCATTGCCCAGCCAGTCAGCTGCCCATCGCCCAATCCTTGTGTGCCTTAATGCCTAGAATGCGCACGCTGCTACTAAGCACGCCACTCACTTGAATGACCGTGCACATGATTACGGGCTAAGGGGCCACCTAACTACCTTGTGCACACGTCTACAAGCCTATGTGCGTATCCCAGCCCATACAACTAGTATCATCGTGCATGTGCCCTACGCCCATCAGGCATAGTGGTGAGCCTAAGCTGTCGAGGGCTTGGCATTTGCCTAGCTTTAGGATTTTATTGATGGTAAGCTATTGTCAAGTCCTTTAAAAAATATTATGGATATTATGTTATTAAGGATGCATAATTGTAGACTTTATAATGAATGTAAGTTTCAAATTAAGTTAGAAAAGAATGACCTAAAAGGCTAAGTTAGTAAAAGTTATTCAAGCTCACAGGTGAGCAAAATGTCATTGACAAGGGTTATTTACTTATGTTACAGGCCAAACAGAGACTTGAAGGGTCTATAAACCATTAGGGGCTAACCAGTGACTATGAGTAACAAATTTTTATAAATGTTATTCTTAATGTGCTTTCTATGCATATGTTTTATGAATGTTTTACCTTAAATGATTTCAAAGCCTAGTTTAGCTAAAACATGATTTATATTGAATGAATGACTCATCTAGCAAGAAGCAAAGTTTCCAAAGTACGTTAAAGAATGATTTTCTGTCCTTTTAATAAGCTATAAGCTTCAATGTTTCTAAAGCATGAATTTCTTCTAAAGGAAAGTTATATGCTATGTTTCCATATGATGTTTCAATTATGATTCTAATGATGCAAGCCTTCCTAATGTGTTCATGAGACTGTATACCATGTTGCCTATCTTTAATACAATGTTTTCTAAGGAATGCTGAACGAGTTTAATTACCACGTCTGTTTTATTTAAAGCATGTTTTAGTACCCTAGTTATGAATTCCCGATACTGAAAGAGATGAAGGCATCCAGGACCCTAATACTGAAGGATATGAAGATATCTAGGGGTTATAAACTTATGGTCTTTGGGACCCACTTTAACACACATGAAAACTTTGGGTCATATGTTAGGGTGATATCATGTTGGGATTGGTGTCCTAATTCTCCTGGAGTCTTGTTATTTTGTAAAGATACATATTGTTCAATTAATAAAATAAGTGTTATTTAATTCTGACATTTACTTATATCCAATAAACAAAGCTCCTTGATTATCTTATGTGAACTTAAACATGTATATGTGATATACAAGTGGATCATGCCTTAAGTGATAACTTAAATTGGTCTATAGTATAAAGATTAAAGTGGGATACCTGATCTTGATGACACTACAGATACGACCCACTTTGTAGAGGTTTGCAAGTGTTATAAACTACTACAAATGGTAGATCCTGACCATTCATGTGGAGACGTAGAGTGGAGGTGTCCTATACAAAGAGTTTGTATAAGACCTGGACCACGCTCTGTATATAACGCCGTTGATACTAGAGGCTTGCGTCTCACCTAAACGACCATAGGTGACACGACCTCAATCCTGAATGTTTTGTGAACTTCTGCCTTTGAAGGCTGTCCTTTGATTAGTATGGGTGAGAGTGGCCAGATTACAACTCAACATGCCTACCTTTTTGGGGACTTTTCTGATCTGGGAGCTAAGAAATAAATCCACAAGATGGAATTCACTCCTTTCCTGAAGCAGGGATAAGTAGAGAGATTGCTCCCTCAAGGGTTGATTCCGGGGCTTGAACATAGTGGTCACACTTCTCTTTGAAAGAGAAGACCCAGTCATAGTAACATTATGACTTATATTCATTAGAGGGATTGGTGGTACTTAAGGAGACAGATGTAACTACAGAGGCATAACAGTTATTGGCCCAACTGTACTTACAAGCGATCTGTGAAGGGTTGTCACACTGCTGATTGGTTAGGATGGATACATAATATATCTGTAGTGAGGAGAGTTCAACTATCGATCTTTAATGGAGTGTTTGGTATTTAACGGATGGTGGATCCCGTGACTAAAGAATTTAGTCAGTTATTCACGTACAGTTGGAGCTTCGGATCTACAGGTCCATGAGGTCCCCTTGGTAGCTTGGATTCAATTGAGGATCAATTCTTGGTGTTGATTTGAAATGTTCAAATTGACAAGAGGTATTTTGATTATATATGATATAATCGGTATGATGTATAAGATACATCTAGTGGAGGATTGATGTAAATGAGATTTACATTAAGTACCATGAAATAGGAAAAGAACTATGGTTTATATGTTTCATGAGATGAAATATTAAAACTATAGGTTATAAATATAATATGATAAGTTGGTTATCATTTATGTTTATAATAATATTAATTATTAGATAATTAATTCTTTTTCTTTTAAATAACAAAAGTAGTGGGTGGTTATTGGATCATGGTAACCGTGAGTTTAAAAGAAAATTGGTTTTCTATTTTGAAAAGAAGTTTTTACAAAAGTTTGAAAAGGATTTTCTAGTTTTCTCTTGACGTATAGAAACTCACGGAAGTCGTCAAGTAAATTCAGATTTACTAAACGACAGTTAGGTGAGCTAAGCGATCGTGCGGGTGCGAGCTAAATGATCGAGCAATGTTTACTAAACGATCGCTGGCCTAAGATATACAATTGTGTAGAGTCTGTACGCGACAGACCGAGCTGATTGCATAGCTTTATCTAAACGATTGGGCATCAACCTATGCGATAGGTCGCAACCATCTCCCACTTGCCCAGTCGTGTATGCGATTATTGTTTCCTCCGTTCGTCTGCCCCATATCAAGTCTGAATAGAGCCCACCCTCTGGATTCTCACACCGAGAATACCAAGGTCGCCTTGTTGATGGTGTCAGACTCAATTCGATACCGTCAAGGTTTTCTGGAGGCCGTTCGTGGTGCTTTGGAGGAGTTCGTGATGAAGGAGATCGTTGAGAACAAGCGCGAAGTGTTCGTGCTGTATTTATGCGTATTGCGGTCGTGTAGATCGAGTGTTCGTGGTTGCTGTTGTTCGATTAGAGTGCACATCCTCATATTTGTGTAGTGTTTCCCTCTGTACATTTATGTTTATTCATGCTGTAATTTCTGCATTGTAATTGTATAACCGTTTGTTTTGAAGTCGACTGTAAACATATGTTAATTCATGATTGTAATTTGGAATAGTCTTGTTCCGCTGCTCATGGAAATCTCGAGTGTCAATTTCGTCCATATCAGCCTTTGGGGCATATCTATGTGCAGGTATGAGTATTATCGATGTTGAAGGGGGTGTAATAATTCCACAACAGCTAAGGCTATTAACGTTGGGAGTATGAGCAAAAGGGCTCTACCTCAGCTAAAGCATAAGAGTACAAAGTTAAGTATGAATGTTTTACATAATTTACAAAAGATATGATATATTTTCAGGGTTTTCAATGCACCTATGAATGTTTCAATGTTTAAAAGTTTTAAAAGTTTAAGCAAAGCATGATACAACCTTGAGTCCATGAAAGCATTTCCATTTATCAATTACCTTATAATTTCTTTGGTATAATTATGTTTATGAACGTTTATTTTAGAATAGTCACTCATTGGGCATTTGAACTCATGTTTTCAAATATTTTTCCTCTCCAAGTAGTGATCGAAGTCTCGGAGTCTAGCTTACAGCATCCACTCTGCCACAAGATAGTAGATCCCTGATAGACCTTGAAGTTTGCTTAGGTCCATGTTTTGACTTAGATGGTTTTGAACTCAAGTACATATAGTGGGGAAAGGGTAGAAGTCAAGTTTGTAATTATATTCTGGATTTTGTGTTGTGAACTCTGGTTGTAAATTTGTATATAAGTTAGTGATGTGTCTATCCGACTTTATATGAAAAAGTTCTAGTTACTTTAGAGGCTTAAGTTGGAATGCATGAAACAATACAAATATTTATACTTGTCTATCAGGTGATAAAGGAGCAAGGAACAGGTTACAGGTCTCAGTTGGGCAGTAGATGTCGTTGGCACCCACTGTCTTCAGATCTCTTTCCAGATCAAGAGGGTAGCCTGAGAAGGGGTGTGATAAGAGGCTTGCTTGAGATCATAGATGGATTTCTTAAATTTGCACATCATAGACTTTGACTTACTAGACATAAAGTTTTCTGGTTGCACCATTGAGAAATGCAGTCTTTTCATTTTTTTGATGTAGCTCTAAATCAAAGTGAGCTACAAGTATCATAATTACCCTGAAAGAGTTTTTAGATGAAATCGGAAAGAAAGTCTCTTTGTAATCAATGCCTTCCTTTTGAGTAAAAACTTTCGCAACAAGACGAGCCTTATACCTTTTGATTTTTCCTTGCAAATCCCTTTTGGTTTTAAATATCCATTTACAACCTATGGGTTTCACTCCTAATAGCAATTCGATAAGTTCCCAAACGTCATTGTCTTTCATGAATTTTATTTCTTCTTCCATAGCATTTATCCACTTTTGAGGGTTAGAACTTTGTAGAGTTTATTGGAAGTTGATTAGATCATCTTCCATTACACCCATATCAACTTGATGTTCTTGAAGAAACACAATATAAGTAGAGCCAACATAATATAATCATATCATCTTGATGTAATAGGTTATAGCTTGTTGAAAATCGCACTTCTTTTTTTTTAGTAGATCTCCTTAGTGGCACTTCTTGAAGTTGTTAATTTTGAACCTCACGTTCAACAGCGGGGACTACAACGTTGTTTTGTTCTATAATTGGTTCAGTAGTGAAGTTAGGAATCAGAGCCTGGATATCATCTATAACCACGATAGGAAAAGAAATGGATTCCTCTTCAAAGATAACTTTCCTTATGTTATCTTCCCCTCCAAAATCAACACCTTCAAGGAATCTGGAATTTCTCATCTCAAACAATGGTCTAGAAGTGGGATCGTAAAACTTGAAATTCTGAGAGCACTCATCCCAACAAAATAGCAACTAATAGTTCCTGAGTCCAATTTTATCAGCTGGACAACCCTAGATGTGGAGATGTCTAATACTAGGCTTTTTTCTTGTCCATAACTCATAAGGTATTTTAGCTACCACTTTACTTGGTAACTATTAAGGATATATGTTGCAGTTTTTAGTTTCTCACCCTAGAGAGATTCTGCAAAAGAAGGATGACTAATCATATTTCTCATCATAATCTTAAGTGTTCTATTTCGCCTTTCCGTCACACCTTTCATGTTGGATTTGCTAAGCATAGTGTATTGTGGGACAATGCAACAATCCTCTAGGTATTTAACAAACGGTCTTGGATGTTATTCACTTGATCCATTATATCTACTGTAGTATTCACCACCACGATCAAACTTGACAACCTTTATTTCTTTCAAGTTGAAGTTAAATTTCATTTTGAAAGATTTGAAAATTTCTAAAGATTGAGACTTCTCATAAATAAAATATAGATATACATATCTTAAAGCGTCATCTACGATGTAATAAAATATTTTTGTTCATTCCAAAAGGTCGTAGGGAATGGATCACAAATGTCTGTATGTATTAGTTATAAAACATCTGAGCATCTGTTAGCACCTAATTTTCTTATGTTTGTCTGTTTTTCTTTAATACATTCCACACAAACTTCAAAGTTACTTAAATCAAAGGAATCAAGAATTCCATCTGACACAGGTATCTGAATTCTCTGTTTAGAGATGTGACCTGAATGCTTATGCCATAAAAAAGCATAATTCTCATTTAATTTACACTTTGTAATACATGAATTAAATAACATGATCTTGTTAAATGAAGAAAAAGAATCAAGCATATATAGATTATCAATTAAAGAACCGGTATGAATAAATTTGAAATTCTGAAAAAGACTAATTTTATTATTTTTAAAAGAATAAGAAAAAAAATTACCTTCCTGTGAAGATACCTTTTTCTACATTTCAATGTATACAAAATTAGATTAGCATAACCTTTAAGACTCATAAAAGTTTAAACTAATATATTCTTACCATTTCCTCACGAAGAGTAGCATAACCTTCTCTTGAAAGCCAATGGTTATACTTATTCTTAGATCGACGCTCTTGTTGAAGGATTCTTTTTCTCTACACAAATGTAACAATTATCAATAAAAATTAAAAAGGTTCTTAATAAATATGAATAAATATTGATACCTCACACTCTTCACTTAATCTAGATCTAACAAATTCTTCCCAATGTTTTTTTTAATCAATATAGGAATACATTTTTAGTAGTTGTTCCAAAAGTTGAGGTTCATTCGTGAATGGCATGATATGCCTTGTCGTCAACAATGCTTAGACTGATGGAATTCTGTCCCTGTGGTTTTAAGAACGACATTTCTAGATCTACTATCAATTATAAAGGCTACCTATAGGTCGGAGCGTTCGTGAAAACATGATGAAGTTGGCATGCAATTAATGGAAGTAGTTGAGATCTTAAGCACTCTAATTCCATCAATTTTAGTATAGAAACATGCATGCTTATAAACAAAATAGGGTTTTAAAGAATACCTTTGTTGAACTCTTCAAATATTCAAACTCAGCTTGAATCTTTACTTCAACAAGATGTAGACCACCACTTGATCTTCCCTACTATCCTCTAAGACCTTAGATTGGATTGTGCGATCCAAAATGAGCTTGAATTTGAAGAGAATTTTGAGAAGTTTTTAGTGTTTGTTGAAGAACTTGAGAGAGAACATTTTTCTCTTAAAATCAATTGCATGAATCAAATCTTAGCAAATTAAATTTGTTGTTAAAGAGATTATGCATGCTATTACAATGCATACCAAACTTCAACTAATTTGAGTGGATGATGAGTGGAAAAAGTGGGAATTTTCCACTAATTCATTTTTCCATTTTCTTTAATAAATGAATTTAAAAAATAATTATCATTTTTTTTATGTAATGAAAATTTAAAAATGTTAAGAAAAATATTTATATAATATTAATTCTATAATTAATATTAAATAAAAACCATTAATTTTAAACAAAAACTAATTCTATAATTAATTTTGAATAATATTAATGCTTAAAATTAATTAAATATTTTAATTAATCAATTTAATATCAAATATTAAATTAATAAAATATCAATTTCTTGACCATGAATCTTTATTCATGTAATTAATATTTAAATCAAATTTCATATTATCCAATTCACCAATTCCATTTAATTCGATAATTAACCGTGTAATTATATCGTATATAATTACTTATTCCCTTATTTTGAATTTGAACGCTTCAAATTTACTCATCACTCTATTGTAAGGTTTAATCCGTTTGTGAGCTGGTAGGGGGACTTAATGTACCTACAGATCATGGACTCCAACGATCTGAGATTAATTAGCTAAACTCTTTAAATCGAATTAATCAACATCCGTTAACTACTGGGTCACTATACTAAGGTTCAGTAGTTACACTCCCCTCACTGTATATACATTTCTGTCCACTCGATATAACCATAATTAATAAGTTAACCCTTCACAAGTTGTTCATAATATCGGCTGGGTCAAAAGTACTTCTACCTCCGAGATTATATCTTGTTTCTTAAGTCCTACTGATCTTCTAATGAACAATTGATTTGTGATCCAATCACTAAACCGTGTCCCTCTAGGGCCAATGAGAGGGTGGGGCCTTTTATTCAAGACCGGAGTTAGTACTTAAGAGAAAATCTCTCTTCTATCCCTAAAAGTGAGTAATAGTGAATTCCATCTTGCACCCTATGTCCCTAACTATCTACCCGGTCTTACGCCTGAAATGGAAGGCTTTTTGAGCCGATGCTGATGGGCCAACCATCACCCATGCAAATCTAAGGATAATCCCGAATAACAATGAGTTTATAGTTAGTTAAAGATTAATGTCAAGTTACCTACGTCATCTCTTTGAAATAGTCAGTGTTAAACAGTAAACAACGTTATAAAGCAAGAGTACAAAGTGGGCTAGTGTTTCCAGAATAAGGTACCCAACCTTATCCGTATACTTATAAATCATTTTAGCTATCTACTCGAGCTTGATTCACTCTTATGTCTCCATATAAAGTCCAAGTACTCATGTAATAGCCATGGATCTTAGTTTATTGAATTTAGTGCAATTTACATATTCAATAACAGTTTTATTGATAAAAAAACTCAATAACATCTTTATTGAAAATAGAATATGTTTAATCATAGAAACTACGAGTTTTAGGACATACAACTAATAAAATATACATACCTTAATTACGAATGTTTTCAAAATTATAAACATACATACCTCAACTATGTTATATATCTTATCCTTCAATTCAACAGGCTCATACTTCCAGATTGCAAATGTAATAGCATAATAATGTGTTAAACACTTGTAATACAAAAAAAAAAGGGCACACATTTTAAAAGGAAAGTTACAATGTACAATTTGAAAATTAAATGCACTTATTTTAGGACTAAAAAATTACTTTAAGACACCAAAAATACAAAGGAAGAGAGGGAAAACGAAATTGAAAGCTAAAAACAACAAAAGAAGGAAATGTGGTGTTGGAAATGGTGTCCTAAATCTCCTTGCAATCTCGTAGTTTGTAAACTCTGAATAAATATATTGTTGTTAATAAAATAAGTGTTATTTTATAAGCATATACGCAATCCAATAAACTAAGATCCGATGTTATTTCATGTAATTTAAACAAGTATGTAGAGACATAAAAGTGAATCTTGTTTAAATAATAACCTAAATGGTCTGTAGTCTGAGGTTAACAAAATAAGTGTTATTTTATAAGCATATACTCAAAAGACCGCCTTCATAATTGGTTATATCCAATGGACACTAAAATATATCTGTAGTAAGAAGAGTGCAATTGTCAGTCTTTAGTGGAGTGTCCGCCACTTAACGGATGTTGAATAATTTAATTAAAGAATCTAATTAATTTTTCACATACCGTTGAGCTTCAAGCTATAGGTCCATGAGGTCCCCTCGGTAACTCAACAAGATATAATGAGAATCAATTTTTGGATTAATTTGAATTGCTCAAATTAATTGAGGGAATTAATTATATATGATGTAATTAATTTAAGTTTAATTATATATGATATAATTACTATAATGTATTTGATACATTATAATATAAAGTTTCTTAGAGAGGAAATAAATATTTGAATATGATTCAAATATTAATTATATGAATTCGATTCATATATTAAATTTAATGTAAATGTGGTTTATACTAAAAGCCATTGGTGATAGAAAATTGAAACTATAGACTATATTGTATTTGTTACAATATAAAAACTATAGGTTATATGTTATATATGTATGCATAATAATTTAGTTATTATATATATACATAGATTATATTAATTAATTATAATAAAATTATTTTTTTCTATTTATTGGGAGGGAAATAACTTACTTCCCCAAATTTCTCTCCACCCACATATTATGTGGGATCTTCCTATTCTCCCTTTTGATCAGAGAATTTAACAAAAAGGAAAAAAAAAAGTGAAAGAGGATACATAAAGGTTCTGTGTTTTTCTTCTAGAAATCTCTGTTATCTTCTTCTGTATTCTTTAAAAATTTACTCTTCCCTCATCAAAATAGCCAACGGCTACACCTCCTGGGTTGTCTCCTAAGGATACCTTGGTTTCCTAGTAGTGATTCCCATTTAGCCTTTCGTTTCTATTCGCAATTTTCTCAGAGAAGAGGAAATGTGAAGAGTTGAATTCTTCAAGGGTAAGTCTTCTCTTTCTATTTTTCTCTTCTAATTTCTCAAGCATGTTGTATTATTGTCTTCTTAAATGAATAATTGTTGTTCTGTTTATTGTAAAGTTAAAGTTTTGTAAAATATTGGAAATTGGAACGATTTGCTTCCATTGCGGACCCTTCAAAGGGATCCTTCAGGGTGGTTATATTTACTATCTACTATTACTTTTCTTGACACTCATTAGCCTTTTTGTTATTTCGTGTTGTGAACTATCTCAAGGCATAAAATTTAGAGTATTTGAGATTGTATAATCTAGATTTCTTGTATAATATTGTTTTGTATTTTGAACTACTTTAAACTATTTTGAATTCTTTGAAGTGTCAATGTAGCTTTTAACATGTAGAACTTCTCTATTTGCAACCCTGGATTGATATCGGACTCGTTCGAACACTTACAGTTGGAAACCAAGTTTGTTTTGATGAGTTTCATGTGTCACATTTTAATGTATGTTCTTTGTTTAAGGACACTATTTGTAAAACCTTCTCATTATATATATATATATATATGAAAGTTTTTATGATTGTTTTGTCTTTGTGTTTAAATATGATTAGTTAATTATGGAAATCATATGTGTAATAACTGGATTCAAAGAAATAATAATCATCAAAAAAATGTATTTTATTGACAATACAAAAATATCAAAATATGAAATTCTAGGATAATAAAAATGTATTGTGATAGAACAGTTGTCATGGATTAGATATACTTAACAATAAAACAATGACATGGTTCAGATATTCTTGACAGTAAAGAAATGTCCCTTTATATTCTCTGCGGACACTTTATAACAACCACTAATGCCCAAAATGCTACCTAATTAAACCAATTTTGAGTTAATTAATGACATTATAAACTGTCATAGTAAACTTGACAAGGGAAGTTTTGGTCGTTGACGACTATTTCTTGTCATTAAAGTTCAATTATGATAATTTTTTTAAAAATTGTCATTTATACTCATACCTTTATAAGGGATATAACAACATAAAACAAGTATCACAAATTTTAATTGTTACCATTTTTAAATATCTTGAAATCTCAACTTTGTTGTCCTGTGCATAAAATTCATGTTTCAATAGTGATTTTTTTGTAAATACCAGTACATAAGTTTAGTATACTAGTACTTATTAATCGGACAAATAACATCCTCAATAACACAATTAACATAGTGGTATATCAGTTGTATATATGATTAAACATTACATTTGGTATATCATTTGATAGATATATCATATATAAAGTACATAAGTGGTTGGTACATGAAATATAAAATATAGAAGAAACATGCTGATATATATAACATAAGATTGTTTTCAAATATAGGAAAATGAAGAAAAGAATTTAAAAGTATAGCAAAATTTCATTATCTATCTGCGAAAGATTACAATAGACTACTGTTTGCGTCTATCATGACATAGATGGACACAAATAGTAGTTTATCAAAGTCTATCGTAGATATGCTGTGATATTTTTTTTATTATTTGTAAATATTTTTAACCGTTTTATCATTTAAAATAATTTTATAATAAAATATAGAAATTAGATTAACTTAGGTTATATTTGAAAATTTTAAAAACCATTTCTAGATTTGAAAAAAATGTTTATAGAAGGTTAGAGTTGACTTAGACATATATAAGAATTTATATCTAATAGTTTGTTTATTTTTTAAAATTTTTAAAATTTATATCTAATAATAATAATAATAACAATATGTATTCTTGGTATCCGTACAAGGCCGACATGAAAATCAAATTCAAAATTCATGAGCAAAAGTGTAACATTTCAAAATATGGATCAAACATGGACTAAATAACGTAATTGCATTGGATACACATTTAGGGATAATAATCAAATATATAGCAACATTTTTAAAAGAATTGTAAATATAGTAAAATCTATCTGAAGGAGATTTCCCTAGCACCTTATCAGTTCCCTGATAGATTCTATCAGTAATTTGGTTTATCATTGATAGATCTCTACCGACAATATATTCTGATAGATTTCGAAAGAAAAATCTAAATTTTCAAAAAAAAAATCTTACACATTAGTTTCCAAAAATTTGGACAAAGTCAAGACAACAATTTCACGAGTCTTCCATCTTCCTAAATCGAAATCAACGACCAAATTAAATGTTCCAAAGCTCAGATACCACACATCCATGGCTTCCAACAACTTAATCTTCTTTCTCTTGCCCTCTCTTGCTCTCCTACAACCCATCTTGGCCGTCGAGTACACCGTCACCAACAACGCCAGAGGCACCCTTGGCGGCACCCGCTTCGACAACATAATTGGAGCGAATTACAGCCGGCAGACGCTGGTAGCTGCCACTACTTTAATATGGAACATTTTCAAGCAAAGTACGGCTGCGGATCGGAAATATGTGCAGAAGATCAGCCTGTTTATTGATAAAAACTTCGAAGGAGTGGCGCTCACTACCAACGACGAAATTCATCTCGGCGCAAACTATATCTCAAGCTACAGTGGGGACTTGAAAAGGGAGATCACAGGTGCTTACAACTATCCCCAAAGCTTCAATTTTATATGATTTTCATTTGTTGTGGTTTAAGATGAAATTACCGTCCCTTTACTAATTATTTCATTTGAGATTTTAATTAATTAAGTCAAATACCTTTATCCTCCGTTGATTTCTATATTTTGTTGTTTCCCTAATTGATAAGCAAAAATAAAAAACAACAATAAATCAATATAGAGATGTACAAGGTTCACCAACCTTATATTAATTATGAGTTGTTTGAGCACTCAGTTGAGATAAGATGTTTGGAGTTCATATGTCTATTTGTGTTTAAAGTGTAGAATTATTTGGTCTGAGTTCATATATCGTGTTTGGAGTGCAAAGATGAGTTCATATGTCTAGGACAGCTACTGTAGTTTTTTTAACTCTAAATAATTTGCTTTTATGATTACTATTTTTGCTTTTAAACTTATTTATTCAATAATTTTACACGTATTTGTTTAAATAAAATATGGATTGTTATTTTTTCCTTTAATTTTTAAAGCTTTTATTTATTTATTTATTTTATTGAACAACAATCAAGCCATTACAGTTCTTGTAGAAATATGATTAAATAAAATGAGAAACCAAAGAGAAATTAAAACTTTGATTCCTAACTTTTCTCCCTGAATTTCTTCATCTTCTCCTTTTTCTTTTTATTCCTGTTGTGGCTCTATATTTTTACTCTGTCATGATTTTTTTTTTAGAAAAAAATTCCTGTTATTATATGTTACATACTTTTCAAGCATATACATACTTGTCCAAATATTCTTAACACTCATTTGATATATGAATTTAATTAAATAAAAATATATTTTACAAATTTATATGTATAAATATTGTACTTCATGCAAACAAAATACTATTATTTATATAATCAACAACCCTACTGTTACGTAATCGACAATTAAAGAATACAAAAAACGTAAAAGAATCAACATATAGGTATACGTGGTTCACTAACAGTGTGTTAACTATGTCCACGGGACAAAGGGAGAATGGTATTATTAGACAGAATGTTTTCTAGATAAACAAACGACACCTCTAGGGCTAGAGAGTTTATATAGCGCACTACTCTAAACCCTACTTGGTTGTTCGAAGTATCAACAAACAAATTCAAGGCATTCGAACACCTATAATATACTTTAACTGTCATACAGTCTTATAATAATCAGAAGTGATTGTCGAAGTTGATTATCGAAGATGATTTTCGTTAGAGTTTGTAGTCGAGATGGTTGTCAGAGCTCGAAGTTGGTCGCATGAAGGTGGTACTGGAGTTGGTTGCCAGAGTATATCGTCGAAACTGGTTTTCAAAGCCTGAAGTTGGTCGTGCGAAGGTGACCGTCAAAGTTGATCATCGAAGAACCAGAGAGACAGAAAGAGATGAAAACAAGAAATGGATTTTTCTTTTGGTTTTGGGTTTTCTTTTTTTCAGCCCAAATTTAAAAAACTATTTTGGCAAAAATGGCAAAAAATTTTCTCCAAATTGAAAGCCCAATTTTATAGAAAAAAGCCATACAAAATTGCATGAAACAAATTCATAAAAACCCAACACCTAGAATCCACTATCTAAGTGGGCTTAATGTCTTCACTATAAGCCAACACCTAGCCCACTATTTTGTTAGTGGAATTATCCAACAAAAGTTTGGATGGGATTTTGTTAGTGGAATTATCCAACAAAAGTTTGGATTTTCCCACTGAGTAGTCAAAGGGTAAAATAGTCATTTTGTCAAAGTCAAACTTTGACCAAAAAGTCAATATTTTGACTTTTTATGATTTTTCCGTATTGACTAATTTTGACCTCCCGAGCATGAATCCACATTCATTTTCTTGAAATTCAAATCACATTTGAATATAAGATCGGTCAAAGTTTGACTTTCCAAAGTCAAAAGTCAACTCTTTTGACTTTTTACATCTTTGACCATTTCCATTATTTCTGAGCTTCCGAATATGAACATATTCATATTCTTGATATTTAAATCACATTTAAATATTAAAGCTATATCTCTAAACTGAAAAACTGACCACTATATCACATATACTTGTCAGTTTCTCTCTTTTCACCTAATTCGAACAATTCAAATTATTCTATCATACTGTTCTAAGTTTATTCCATATGAGCTAGTAGGGGAACGTAATGGACCTATAGATCATGGGCTTCAATGATCCGAGATTCGCTGGCTAAACTCTTTAGACGGAGCTAATCAACATTTGTTAACTCATGGGTCATTCCACTATAGTCTCGTAGTTGCACTCCTCTCACTATAGATATATTTGTGTCCATATGATATAACCATGATTAGTAAGCTAATCCTTCACAGGTTGTTCGTAATCTCGGCTAGGTCATAAAAACCGTTTTACTCCCGAGACTACATCTTATTCCTTAAGTTCCACTGATCCTTTAATGAACAATTGGTTTAAGGTCCAACCTATAAACCGAACCCCTCTCGAGCCAATGAGAGGGTGGGGCCCCTTGTTTAAGACCTGAATTCAGTACTAAAAGGAGAAACCTATCTACTATCCCTATAACGGGTAGGAGTGAATTTTGTCTTGCACCCTATGTTCCTAGATATCCACCTGATCTTACCCCTGAAATGGAAGGCTTATTCGGACAGTGATAATGAGCTGCCCTCACCTATGTAGATCTAAGGATAATTCCAAGTGAACAGGATTTCATAGTTAGCTCAGGATTAAGATTAAGTTACCTAGGTCATCAATTAACGAAATAGTCAGTTTTATACATTAAACGACATTTAGAATGTAAAAAGTGACTATTTCATGGTTCAGTCTTATGTAAACTCTTTACATAGATGCCCCCACTTTCATGTCTCCACATGAACGATTTAGGATCACATCGTTTGTACTAACGACAAAATGGGTTGCATCCATAATGTCCTTAGAATAAGGTGTCCAAACTTTTTCATATGCTATAGACCATTTTGGCTATATATTTGATCTTGATCCACATTTATGTCACTACATAAAGTTTAAACTACATTAAATAGCCTCAGGACTTTAGTTTATTGGATTCAAGATTACAATTTCAATACAATTTTATCGAAAAACAAAACAGAATATGTTTATTAATTTACAAACTACGAGTTTTAAGACATAAAATTCAACATAAATCGAGCATGCTGCCCCTTTTCAATGAACATACAGAATACGAAGAGGCAAAGTTAAAATCACTCTGTCTATCGCTTAGTAAATTTGACTTCATTGTGTACAATAATCAGCTAAGTGGTGAAATACATCATTCATCGTTTAGCGCCTAGAGCCCATTGTGTACAACGAAATGGTAGACGATAGCCTCCATCGTGTAGCTCCAGTGTCCTATCATTTAGTATGACAAAGGTAAACAATACTACTATCGCTTAGTCTCCACGGCTCCATCGCTTAGTATGACAAGGTAGACGATAAGGTAAACGATATCACTATCGCTTAGTTTCTGAGGCTCCATCGCTTAGTAAGACAAGGTAGACGATAAAGTAAGCGATATCACTTTCGCTTAGTACGACAAGGTAGACGATAAGGTAAGCGATACCACTATCGCTTAGTCTCTAAGGCTCCATCACTGAGTATGACAAGGTAAATGATAACGTTTGTCTTACATCGTTTAACCTCGCAACTCAATCGTACACAATGAAGAGGTAAACGATACTGTTTCCATCTCTTTATATTTTCTAACTTGATATCAAAGCTACCTTGGCAAATGCCACTGTCACAAGACTCAACGCGACCACTGAATCGTCGAAGTTCAACACACCTCCTCTTATCAACTACTAAATCAGATAACCAGCACCAAGTTAGAGAGAAGTAATTTTATGTTGTGGAAGACGCTAGCTTTTCCTATCCTGAAAGGATACAAACTTGAATGTCATCTATCCGGAATAAAGGTATGTCCTCCTATGTTCATTGTGTCTACTTCATTAGCAGCTGAACCTAGAGAAGCTGACTCTCAAGCCTTAGTAGGGGCTTCGAGCTCCACCTGCATGAAGTCCATAAACCCACTATATGAAGCTTGGGTTATAGTAGATCAACTTTTATTAAGGTGTTTATACAACTCAGTGACTCCTGAAGTTGTTGTATAGCTAATGGGGTACGAAAGTGTCAAGAGTCTATGGGATGCCATACACTCGTTGTTTGGATTTCAGTCGAGGGCAGAAGAAGACTATCTTCGCCAAGTTTTCCAACAGACACGTAAAGGTAATAAGTCGATGTCTGAATATTTGAAACTTATGAAGCTTCACTCTGATAATCTGGCTCAGGCTGGGAGCCCAGTTTCTACACGTAACCTAGTGTCTCAGGTACTCCTTGGACTGGATAAGGAGTACAATCCAATGGTTGTCGTTATTCATAGCAAGCCACAAATATCTTTGTTGGATATGCAATCTGAACTACTGTCATTCGAGAAGAGGTTGGAACATTAGAACACTTCAAAAGCCACTACAACATTTGCTCACAACACCTCTGCCAATGTTGCTTACAATCAGAACAACTCTTCATACAAGGCTTCTGGACAAAGCAACACACAGGGAGGTAACAAACAACAATTTAATGGATCTAGAGGAAACAACAATAGTGGAGGAAACAGAGGAAGAGGTCGAGGTAGAGGAAATAGGCCTACATGTCAGGTTTGCTTCAAGTATGGACACGTTGTAGATGTGTGTTACCAGAGGTACAACCGAGAATTTGTCCCAAATCAAAATAGTAGTAAAGGATACACTCAGAATCAAGGTAACCATGGGGATTGAATGGACAACAGTTAAATATATCTTCAATAGGAAATGCATGTTTTAGTTCCTCTAGTTGCAATCTGAATCTAAAAAACATACTATGTGTACCAAATATTGCCAAGAATCTAGTTAGCATATAAAAACTGGTTCAAGATAATGATGTTTCTGTTGAGTTCTATAATGATTGTTGTATTGTTAAGGACAAATGTTCGGGACAAGTACTGGTGAAAGGAACACTTAAAGACGGACTATATCAGTTAAATGAAGCAGAGGTGATTCCAGTTGATGTAAATATCAAAGAGGCAAGCTATTTTCTCAAACCAATGAACAGAAATAACAAATCTACAGCGTTTGTTCTGTCCAAAAGTGGAACAAACTTAGTAGAACCTAAAGGGTTGTGGCATAGGAGACTAGGTCCTCCTTCTCTTTGATTTTGGAAAATATATTGAAAACTTATAATCTTCCTACTAAGCTGAATGAAGAGATTAAGTTTTGTGAACCTTGCTATCTTGGTAAAGCCCATTCCGTACCCTTCCCTAATTTTTTGACTCGTGCACAACACAAATTTGATATAATACACTCAGATGTATGGGGTCCAGCCTCTACAAACTCCACTGAAGGATATAGATATTACATATCGTTTATTGATGATTATAGCAGATATCTCTGGGTCTATCCCCTTAAACAGAAGTTTGATACATTAAAAACCTTTAAACATTTCCTCCAAGTTGTCCGAACACAATTTAAAACAAACATAAAAGTATTGCAGTCAGATAATGGTGGTGAATATATCAAGTTGTATCAGTTATATAGCTCACAAGGCATTGCCTCTCAGTTTTCTTGTCCCTATACATCTCAACAAAATGGAAGAGCTGAAAGAAAACATAGACACCTAGTAGAGATGGGGCTGAATTTTCTAGCACAAGCATCAATGCTTTTTCAGTTTTGGTTGGATGTGTTTCTCAATGCCTGTCATCTGATAACTACTAAAGAACTAGTCATCTATACAACTGATGTATGGTAAACTACTTGATGTTACAAAACTAAGAGTGTTTGGTTGCGCCTGTTTTGCATGTCTTCGAGCATACCAGCTGAACAAGTTTCAGTTTCACTCTAATAAATGTGTTTACTTGGGTCCAAGCATGGTTCACAAAGGACATCGATGTATCAACAAAGATGGTAAAGTATTCATCTCTAGGAATGTTATCTTTAATA
Organism: Benincasa hispida; assembly: GCF_009727055.1. NCBI lineage: Eukaryota > Viridiplantae > Streptophyta > Magnoliopsida > Cucurbitales > Cucurbitaceae > Benincasa > Benincasa hispida. Next base: position 40,250,531 of record NC_052353.1, read on the forward strand.
AATCTGATTTTCCTTTCTCCTATGGCTTTCAGGTACTTGGTCCTTCAACACACAAAAATACAGTGAACAGTGGCCCTCAAGTCCTCTCTCCCAACATAACTTCACTTTTGCAAAGTGCCTCCATTCACTCATCACAATCTGTCTCAAACCCATATAACAGTCCCTCACCATCAAACACCTCCATACCAGATATCAATCCAACCTCTTCCACCTCCCCTATACCTACTGAACCTATCTCCTTTCCTTAAACATCAGATGCCTTGCCTAGCAACTGTCCATAACATATAGCCACCCAAACTCCCATGGCCAGCCCTTCCAATCAGTCACTTAGCAGCACCCTTCCACATAACTCACACATAACCTCTGTTCTTAACACCTCTCATCCATTGCAACCTACTCATCCAATGATTACGAGAGGCAAAGTTGGCATTTTCAAACCAAAAGCTTGATTAAGCACTACTCAACGTGACTGGTCTTTGACTGAACCAACACGAGTGTCTGATGCATTTGCTACACCTCAATGGAAGCATGCTATGGACACTGAATTTCAAGCACTCATCAACAACAAGACTTGGTAGGTAGTTCCTCCATTGCCATCCTTCAATGTGTTGGGCAACAAATGCATTTTCATACTAAAGAAATATTCAGATGGGTTAATACAGAGATCAAAGCATGTCTAGTAGCCAAAGGGTTTCATCAATATCCTGGAATTGATTTCTTTGAAACGTTCGGCCTGATGGTCAAAGAAACAACAATCAGAGTTGTCTTAAGCATTGTCGTCTCCAAAGGATGGGTCATTCGTCAGCTTAACTTCAACAATGTTTTTCTAAATGAAAAACTAACAGAAGATGTCTACATGCATCAGCCACCCAGGTATGTCAACTCTAAGTTCCCTAATCATGTATGTAAACTGAACAAGGCTATATATAGACTGAAACAAGCCCCTCGGGCTTGAAATGATCTACTCACCACTACTCTAATTAACTGGGAATTCACCAACTCGAAGGCAGATACATCATTGTTTATACTTAACTCAAATGGTTCAACTATATTGCTCCTTGTTTATGTGGATGATGTCATAATACAGGAAACAACAACAACTTGATCTCTCGATTAGTGGCTACTTTGGATAACATGTTTTCTCTCAAAGACCTAAGAAAGCTGAATTACTTCTTAGGCATCCAAGTTCAATATCTGGAGCATGGGTCTATATTGAATCAGTCGAAATATGTTGATGATCTGTTACAAAGGATTGGCCTTTCAGATCTGAAATCTACAGCCTCACCCAACAACTTAGGCAAACATCTATCTATCAATGATGGAGTTCCTCTCACTGACCCATTTTTGTACAGAAGCACAATCGAAGCACTTCAGTACCTAACCAACATCCGTTTAGACATCACTTACATGGTGAATCACCTCAGTCAATTCCTCATCCCACAGATGCTCACTAGCAAGCAACAAAGAGAGTTCTTTGATACATTAGTGGCACCAAGAACTATGGCCTACTGTTTCAACCAAGTCATTCACTTAAAGTATCGGCTTATTTAGATGCAGATTGGGCAGTAAACATTGATGATAGAAAATCCATAGTTGCATACTGTGTATTTGTTGGTGGAAATCTTGTCTCCTTGTCCTCAAAGAAGCAAACAGTAGTAGCTCGATCAAGTACTGAGTCAAAGAAGCAAATTGTTTGGTTCAACAACTACTAAGTGAAATCCAATAGTCCCATTCAGCCAAACCAATAATCTCGTATGACAATGTGAGTGTAGGGGCCTTAGCCAACAACCTGGTCTTCCATGCTCAGACCAAACACATTGAAATCGATGTTCACTTTGTTAGAGATCTAGTCCTCAAAGGGAAACTTGAAATCCGGTATGTTCCTTCGTCGGATCAGCTAGCTGACTGCCTCACAAAACCATTGACACACTCTCAATTCTTCAACTTAAGGTCCAAACTTGGGATAGTTGAACTCCCCACAAGTTTGAGGGAGTGAATGCCAAATCTGACCAAGGAAGAGTCAAGAAGAGACATCAACTAAAGGTTGTCATGTCACTATGGAGAGTCATGAAGAATTATTCCTTTTAGTGCTCCAAATTTCTGTTAGGATTGGTGATAACAAAAAAAATATTCTTTCTTCATGTATTGGACCATGTGTCCTCATTTCATTAGTTGTTTAGTATATAATTTTTTAATTCTTTGAATCCCCAAAATAGGACACAATGTATAAATCGGGCATACTGCCCCTTTTCAATGAATATACAGAATATGAAAAGGCAAAGTTAAAATCACTCTGTCTATTGCTTAGTAAATTTGACTTCATTGTGTACAACGATCAACTAAACGATCGAATATATCATTCATCGTTTAGCGCCTGGAGTCCATCGTGTACAACGAAAGGGTAGACGACAGCCTCCATCATGTAGCGCCAACGTTCTATCGTTTAGTACGACAAAGGTAAACGATACTACTATCACTTAGTCTCCGCGGCTCCATCGCTTAGTACAACAAGGTAGACGATAAGGTAAGCGAAATCACTATCGCTTTGTTTTCAAGATTCTATCGCTTAGTAAGACAAGGTAGACGATAAGGTAAGCGATATCCTATCACTTAGTCTCTGAGGCCCCATCACTTAGTACGACAAGGTAGATGATAAGGTAAGCGATACCACTATCGCTTAGTCTCCAAGGCTCCATTGCTTAGTACAACAAGGTAAACGATAAGGTTTGTCTTAAATCGTTTAACCGTGTAACTCGATCGCGCACAATGAAGAGGTAAACGATACCGTTTCCATCTCTTTATATTTTCTAACTAAAAAGCATAAATAATACATAAAGGAATATAAATAATGCGATACCTACACTTGGTCATTTAGAGCACCAAAGACTGATTGCCTTCCAAAAAAATCAAATTGCCAGAGTCTTAAATTTTACAAAATTTTAGTTACGAATGATTTAATCTATTTCTAATCTTTTATTCACATTCATAATTGCAGGAGTGTTGTACCATGAAATGACCAATATCTGGCAGTGGGGGAACTCGGAGGCGCCGGGTGGGCTGATAGAAGGGATTGCCGATTACGTACGGCTTAAATCGGGATACATTCCAGGGCATTGGGTGGAGCCAGGTGGCGGGAACTGGTGGGACGAAGGCTACGACGTGACGGCGAGATTTTTGGATTATTTAGAGGGGGTGAGAAGTGGGCTGGTGGCGGAGCTGAACCGGAGGCTGAGAAATGGCTACTCCGCCGATTACTTCCGGCAGTTTTTGGGGAAGCCGGTGGATGAGCTATGGGCTGAGTATAAGACTAAGGCCAAGTACGGGAAGCTTGATAAAAAGTGCGATAGTTTTGAAATTGAAGTCAATGGAGTTTTTGCCCTACAGCTGTAGAGAATTAAAGTGTTTGGGATTCAAAAGTCTAACTTGCGTGTGTGATTTTTTGTTTCAATTTGAAAATTTTTCTAATGGATGCGTATTCACATTATAAATTTATCTTATTTGTAGATTTCATATTAGTTTTAATTGGTTCATTCTTTTTAAAAGTACGTTTAAGAGAAATACAATATGTAACATAGAAATTTGTCCATACTATTATAGTATAAAAAATTTTCCTAAATAATTCAGTTATTGAATTATTGCATGGAAGATCAAAATATTTTATTGTAACTACTTTTTGAATTGGCTTTTTTTCTTATACTTGTTTGTTCATGTTTTACTTTAACCTTAAGTTACTGACCATACATTGATGTTTAAATACATGTTTGAGAGGGACTGGGAAGTGATTAAAATCTCTTTTGTCATATTTAAAATCACTTTGAAATACACTTTTAATCTGTCAAAATCAATTAAAAGTTTAATCTAACACTTTTAATCGCATTTTTTTGTATTATAAAAATGGATTTCAAATGATTAATTAAAAGAATTTTTGGAGTGATTTTGAAAATGACCAAATGATTTTAATAATTTTAGATACACTCCCAACCATATTATAAGTCAGTTAGAATTTTTAAAAGTTTAGCAAGAGTTGAGGCATTTTGTGAGCATACTTTGGACGGCTTGTTCATTATATATGTCTCATTTTGTTATTTGTAAACAATAGATGAAAACCAATAGCAAGACCATGAGAGTTTATATATATCCATATTTAGTGTGTAATATCGTACCACACATTGTAAAGTAATGTGTAAAGATTTGTTGTCCTTCTCAATTGGTATCTAAGCCATGGTCTAAATCTCGGATTATATATGTCTCATTTTGTTATTTGTAAACAATAGATGAAAACCAATAGCAAGACCATGAGAGTTTATATATATCCATATTTAGTGTATAATATCGTACCACACATTGTAAAGTAATGTGTAAAGATTTGTTGTCCTTCTCAATTGGTATCTAAGCCATGGTCTAAATCTCGGATTGGTGAAATCCTAAAAAATTGTGGACAAAAATTAGTAACTATTTTTTATGGAATTCCTAGATCAAATAAGATGTGCTTGAAGATGCGACAAGCAATTAGGTTGGGTAGACTGATTGGAAGGAGTATATCTTTGTTCAAGAAGAAGAGATTAAATATGCGATAGTGGTCCACACCAAGCATATTTTTCTTTGATAAGAGCCAAGTCTCGTGTATAGTCATGATTTGATGGACAAGAAAAGATCAAGATGATACTTTGTTCGAGTCCAAGATCATGATGTAAAATTGATCAAGACAATTTTCTCAATTTGTAATAAGAGTTTTTTTTTTTCTAAACAATGAGGAATTATACCCAAAACAGATGACAAGCTGAATCTGATCGAAATCAATCTAATCGAAAGTTTTAGGTCTTCAATTAGAAGATCATAGATTGGTTTCACAACATATTTGATCATCCAAAATCAGAACTAAAATATAACCATTTTTTAAGATAAAATCATTGAAAAGTATTGGAATTAAATCTTAGCTTAGAAATTAAATTGTAAAACGTAAAGATGTCTAAAACTATATATAGTTGGTACTAAAATATCATATATTATTGTCAATCCTTATGAAAACTTGGGGGAAACTATATTTTAGTTTTTTTTTTCTTGTGTGAGTTAGAAACACGTGTTAATTTTTGGAATAAAAAATTGGTATTTTATATATCATCCAACCATATGCTAAGATGAGAAAATCTCGTACCCCTAAAGTTATATGGTATCATGTACTCCTCGGGATTGTCCATGATATAACACCCAATATGTGTTATCTAACTTTGCTTAATTCGGGATTGTTCTAGGATATTATGGATTATTATGCTATTTTGTAGGTTTCGAGCACTCAAGAGGTAGAATCGAGCATTTTGAGTCATTCAGGATTAATTTGAAGTAATTTGAAGTTAATTTAAGCATCTGAGCTTCAAATGAGAAAAATTACCAAAAATGCCGTTGAACCAAGCATAACAACCTTCCACACAATGTAGAGCTACATTTAAAGATAGATAACCATCACAGAGTAATTACGCTATCGTTACGCTCTAGTGAGCTACAAGTGTCATGGTTACCCTGAAAGAGCCTTTGGATGAAATCGGAGAGAAAGTTTCTTTGTAATCAATGCCTTCCTTTTGAGTAAAACTTTTGCAACAACACGGGCCTTATACCTTTCGATTTTTCCTTGCGAATCCCTTTTGATTTTAAATATCCATTTACAAGCTATGGGTTTCACTCCTAATGACAATTCGATAAGTTCCCAAACAACATTGTCTTTCATGGATTTTATTTCCTCTTCCATAGCATTTATCCACTTTTGAGAGTTAAAACTTTGTAGAGCTTGTTGGAAGTTGATTAGATCATCTTCCATTACACCCATACCATTTTGGTGTTCTTGAAGAAACACAATATAAGCAGAGCCAACACAATATAATCATATCATCTTGATGTAATAGGTTATAGCTTGTTGGAAATTGCACTTCTTCTTTCTTTAGTAGATCTCCTTAGTGGCACTTCTTGAAGTTGTTAATTTTGAACTTCACGTTCAAGAACGGGGACTACAACATTGTTTTGTTCTATAATTGGTTCAATAGTGAAATTAGGAATCAGAGCCCGAATATCATCAATGACCACAATAGGAAAATAAATGGATTCCTCTTCAAAGATAACTTTTCTTATGTTATCTTCCCCTCCAAACTCAACAACCTCAAGGAATCTGACATTTCTCATCTCAAACAACGATCTAGAAGTAAGATCGTAAAACTTGAAATTCCGAGAGCACTCATGATACCCAACAAAATAGCAGCGAATAGTTCCTGAGTTCAATTTTATCAACTGGACAACCCTAGATGTGGAGATGTCTAATACTAGGCTTTTTGCTTGTCTATAACTCATAAGGTATTTTAGCTACCACTTTACTTGGTAACTATTAAGGATATATGTTGTAGTTTTTAGTTTCTCACCCTAGAGAGATTCTGCAAAAGAAGGATGACTAATCATATTTCTCATCATAACCTTAAGTTTTCTATTTCACCTTTCCCCACACCTTTCATGTTGGATTTGCTCAGCATAGTGTATTGTGGGACAATGCAACAATCCTCTAGGTATTTAACAAAGGGTCTTGGATGTTGTTCACTTGATCCATTATATCTACTGTAGTATTCACCACCACGATCAAACTTGACAACCTTTATTTCTTTCAAGTTGAAGTTCAATTTCATTTTGAAAGATTTGAAAATTTCTAAAGATTGAGACTTCTCATAAATGAAATATAGATACACATATCTTAAACAGTCATCTATGACGTAATAAAATATTGTCGTTCATTCCAAGAGGTCGTAAGGAATGGACCACAAATGTCTGTATATATTAGTTATAAAACATCTGAGCATCTGTTAGCACCTAATTTTCTTATGTTTGTCTGTTTTCCTTAATACATTCCACACAAAATTCAAAGTTACTTAAATTAAGGGAATCAAAAATTCCATTTGACATAAGTATCTGAATTCTCTGTTTAGAGATGTGACCTAAACGTTTAGCCATAAAATAGCAGAATTCTCATTTAATTCACATTGTACCACATGAATTAAATAACAGGATCTTGTTAAACGAAGAAAAAGATTCAAACATATATAGATTATCAATTAAAGAACCGATATAAATAAATTTAAAATTCTGAAAAAGACTAATTTTATTATTTTTAAAAGAACAAGAAAAACAATCATCTTCCTGTGAAGATACTTTTTTTTACATTTCAACGTACACAAAATTAGATTAGCATAACCTTTAAGACTCATAAAAGTTTAAACTAATATATTCTTACCATTTCCTCACGAAGAGTAGCATAACCTTTTCTTGAAAGCCAATGGTTATACTATTCTTAGATCGACGCTCTTGTTGAAGGATTCTTTTTCTCTATACAAATGTAACAATTATCAATAAAAATTAAAAAGATTCTTAATAAATATGAATAAATATTGATACCTCACACTCTTCACTTAATTTAGATATAACAAATTCTTCCCAATGTTTTTTTTAATTAATATAGGAATACATTTCTAATAGTTGTTCCAAAAGTTGAGGTTCATTCGTGAATTGCATGATATGCCTCGTCATCAACCAATGCTTAAACTGACGGAATATTGTCCTTGCGGTTTTAAGAACGAAATTTCTAGATCTACTATCGATTATAAAGGCTACCTATAGGTTGGAGCATGAAAACATGATGGAGTTAACATGCAATTAATAGAAGTAATTGAGATCTTAAGCACTCTAGTTCATCAATTTTAGTATAGAAACATGCATGCTCATAAACAAAATAGGGTTTTAATGAAATACCTTTGTTGAACTCTTCAAATCTTCAAATTCAGCTTGAATCTTTACTTCAACAAGATGTAGACCACCACTTGATCTTTCCTACTATCCTCTAAGACTTTAAATTGGATTGTGGGATCCAAAATGTGTTTGAATATGAAAGAAATTTTGGGAAGTCTTTAGTATTTGTTGAAGAACTTGAGAGAGAAAACATTTTTCTCTTAAAATCAATTGCATGAATCAAATCTTAGCAAATTAAATTTGTTGTTAAACAGATTATGCATGCTATTACAATGCATACCAAACTTCAACTAATTTAAGTGGATGGTGAGTGGAAAAAGTGGGAATTTCCCACTAATTCATTTTTCCATTTCTTTAATAAATGAATTGAAAAAATAATTATCATTTTTCTTTGTGTAATCAATATTAAAAAATTGAAAAACAAATATTTATATAATATTAATTTTATAATTAATATTAAATAAAAACCATTAATTTTAAACAAAAATTAATTCTATAATTAATTTTGAATAAAATTAATGCTTAAAATTAATTAAATATTTTAATTAATCAATTTAATATCAAATATAAAATTAATAAAATACCAATTTCTTGACCATGAATCTTTATTCATGTAATTAATATTTAAATCAAATTTAAATATTATCCGATTCACCAATTCCATTTTATTCGATAATTAAACGTGTAATTATGTCGTATATAATTACGTATTCCCTTATTTTGAATTCGAACGCTTCAAATTTACTCATCACTTTATTGTAAGGTTTAATCCATTTGTGAGTTGGTAGGAGGACTTAATGTATCTACAGATCATGGATTCCAACAATCCAAGATTAATTAGCTAAACTCTTTAAACCGAATTAATCAACATCTGTTAACTACTGGGTCACTACACTAAGGTTAAGTAGTTGCACTCCCCTCACTGTAGATACATTTCTGTCCACTCGATATAACCATAATTAGTAAGTCACCCTTCGAGAGTTGTTCGTAATATCGGTTGGGTCAAAAGTACTTCTACCTCCGAGATTATATCTTGTTTCTTAAGTCCTACTGATCTTCTAATGAACAGTTGGTTTGTGATCCAATCACTAAATTGTGTCCCTCTCGGGCCAATGAGAGGGTGGGGCTCCTTGTTCAAGACCCGGAGTTAGTACTTAAGAGAACAACCTCTCTTCTATCCCTAAAAGCGAGTAATAGTGAATTCCATCTTGCACCCTATGTCTTCAGCTATCTACCCGGTCTTACGCTAGAAATGGAAGGCTTATTGAGCCGATGTTGATGGGCCAACCATCACCCATGCAAATCTAAGGATAATCCCAAATAAATAGGAGTTTATAGTTCGCTAAAGATTAAGGTCAAGTTACCTAGATCATCGCTTTGAAATAGTCAGTGTTAAACAGTAAACAACGTTATAAAATAAGAGTACAAAGTGGGCTAGCGTCTCCAGAATAAGGTACCCAACCTTATCCATATACTTATAGACCATTTTAGCTATCTACTCGAGCTTGATCCACTCTTATGTCTCCACATAAAGTCCAAGTACTCATGTAATAGCCATGGATCTTAGTTTATTAGATTTAGTGCAATTTACATATTTAATAACAATTTTATTGATAAAAAACTCAATAACATCTTTATTGAAAATAGAATATGTTTAATCTTACAAACTACGAGTTTTAAGACATACAACCAACAAAACATACATACCTTAATTACGAACATTTTCAAAATTATAAACATGCATACCTCAACTTTGTTATATATCTTATCCTTCAATTCAACAGGCACATACTTCCAGATTGCATAGTAATAGCACAATAATGTGTTAAACATTTGTAGTACAAAAAAAGGACACATTTTAAAAGGAAAGTTACAATGTACAATTTGAAAATTAAATGCACTTATTTTGGGACTAAAAAGTTACTTTAAGATACCAAAAATACAAAGGAAAAGAGAGAAAACGAAATTGAAAGCCAAAAACAACAAAAGAAGGAAATGTGGTGTTGGAAATGGTGTCCTAAATCTCCTTGCAATCTCGTATTTTTTAAACTCTGAATAAACATAATGTTGTTAATAAAATAAGTGTTATTTTATAAGCATATACACAATCCAATAAACTAAGATCTGATGTTATTTTATGTAATTTAAACAAGTATGTAGAGACATAAAAGTGGATCTTGTTTAAATAATAATCTAAATGGTCTGTAGTCTGATGTTAACAAAATAAGTGTTATTTTATAAGCATATACTCAAAAATCTGCCTTCATAAGTAGGAGTTCACAACTCACTCAAGATTAAGGTCATGTTACCTATGGTCATCCTAGTGAAATGAAAGTCTCTATTATGAACAACGTTATATAATGAGACTAAACATTTCGTGGTCCGGTCTTATAAAACCTCTTTTGTATAGAATTAACCCGTTTGCATATCAAATACATGAATGATCAGGATCAGATCATTTGTAACACTTTACAATATTTGTAACATCTACGAAGTGGGCCATACTCGTAGTGACACGAAGATAAGGTACCCAGGCTTATCCATATACCACAGACCATATAGGTTATCACTTAAACATGATCCATCTGTATGTCTTCACATACATGTTTAAGTTATAATGATAACCTTGGATGTTAGTTTATTGGTTTGTGGTTAATGTAACTAAAATATCATATATTTCATAGACAAAGTGAATAAAATATAAAAAATTATTAATCACTAAAATATTTGTTCATACAAGGTTTACAAACTATAGAACCCTACGAGATTTAGGGCATCAACCCCAACAATTAGAGAAATCAGTGGTACTTAAGGAGTTAGATATAACTACTGGGGAAAACGGTAATTTTGGCTCAGCTGTACTTACGAGCAATTTATGAAGGGTCATTGGACTGTTGATTGGTTATATCCAATGGACACTAAAATATATCTATAGTAAGAAGAGTGCAACTGTCAGTCTTTAGTAGAGTGTCCGATACTGAACGGATTCTGAATAATTTAATTAAAGGGTCTAATTAATTATTCATGTACCGTTGGAGTTTCAAGCTACAGGTTCATGAGGTCCCCTCGGTAACTCAACGAGATATAATGAGAATCAATTTTTGGATTAATTTGAATTGTTCAAATTAATTGAGGGAATTAATTATATATGATATAATTAATTTAATTTAATTATATATGATATAATACTATAATGTATTTGATACATTATAATATAAAGTTTCTTAGAGAGGAAATAACTATTTGAATATGATTCAAATATTAATTATATGAATTCAATTCATATATTAAATTTAATGTAAATGTGATTTATACTAAAAGTCATTGGTGATAGAAAATTGAAACTATAGGATATATTGTATTTGATACAATATAGAAACTATAGGTTATATGTTATATGTGATATAACATATAGTTATGTATATATATGTGTATGTGTGTGTATATATGTATGTATGCATAATAATTTAGTTATTATATATATACATAGATTATATTAATTAATTAAAATTAAATTAATTATTTTTCTATTTATTAGGAGGGAAATAACTTCCTTCCCCAATTTTCTCTCCACCCACGTATTATGTGGGAGCTTCATCTACACGATTGAGCTGCCATCAGGTAAACGAAAAAAGAGTTGAAGTCTCAAGCATTCAGCCTCCCTTGACTTTTGAATTGTTCATAACTATTAATTTTAAGTAATTTATGATTGTAAATGAGAAGATCATAGTCATTTGGGACAACACCAACTATTAAACATAGAACTAAAGATTCACGGACAAAAAAGTCATGAATAAACTTGTAATTTAACAAAATAATAATGATAACAACAATATGTATTCTTGGTATCCATACAAGGCCGACATGAAAATTAAATTCAAAATTCATGAGCAAAAGTGTAACATTTCAAATCAAGGATCAAACATGGACCAAATAAGGTAGTTGCATTGGGCACACATTTAGGGATAATAATCAAGTATATAGCAACATTTTTAAAGAATTGTAAATATAACAAAGCCTATCAATGATAGACTGATAGATTCTATCAGTAATATGGTCTATTATTGATAGATCCCTCCCAACAATATATTTTATCACTGATAGATGTCGAATGAAAAATCTAAATTTTGTTATAGCTACAAATTCTTTTGTATTATGTTATATTTGTAAATACTTTGAGTTGATTGTTATATTTGCGATTACCCTATAAAAAATTAGACTAAAAACCTTTGAGACCAAAAGGTTATTTTTCCAACTTTCAAAAACACATTTCCAAAAAAAACTTACAGTAGTTTCCAAAATTTGGACAAAGTCAATACAACGATTTGACAAGTCTTCCATCTTCCTAAATCGAAATCAACGACCAAATTAAATCTTCAAAAGCTCAGATACCACACATCCATGGCTTCCAACAACTTAATCTTCTTCCTATTGCCCTCTCTTGCTCTCCTACAATCCATCTTGGCCGTCGAGTACACCGTCACCAACAACGCCAGTGGCACCCCTGGCGGCACCCGCTTCGACAACATAATCGGAGCGAATTACAGCCGGCAGACGCTGGCAGCTGCCACTACTTTAATATGGAACATTTTCAGGCAAAGTACGGCTGCGGATCGGAAGGATGTGCAGAAGATCAGCCTGTTTATTGATAAAAACTTCGAAGGAGTGGCGTTCACTACCAACGACGAGATTCATCTCGGCGCAAACTATATCTCAAGCTACAGTGGGGACTTGAAAAGGGAGATCACAGGTGCTTACTACTATCCCCAAAGCTTCAATTTTATATGATTTTCATATGTTGTGGTTTAAGATGAAATTACCGCCCCTTTACTAATTATTTCATTTTAGTTTTTAATTAATTAAATCTATAAATACCTTTATCATCTATTGTATTTTGTTGTTTCCCTCATTGATAAGCAAAAATAAAAAAACAAGAATAAATCAATATAGAGATGTACAAGGTACACCAACCTTATATTAGTTAAGTGTTGTTTGGGGCACTGAATTGAGATGGGATGTTTGGAGTTCATATGCTTGTAGGTTCATATATCCGTAAATTATATATATATATTTTGGGTGTAGAATTATTTGGTCTGAGTTCATATATCGTGTTCGGGGTGCAAATATGAGTTCATATGTCTAGAACATCTACTGTAGTTTTTTTAACTCTAAATAATTTGCTTTTATGATTACTATTTTTGCTTTAAAACTTTTTTATTCAATAATTTTACACATATTTGTTTGAATAAAATATGGATTGTAATTTTTTCTTTAATTTTTAAAGTTTTATTTATTATTTATTTATTTTATTGAACAACAATTAAGCCACTACAGTTATTGCAGAAATATAATTAAATAAAATGAGAAACCAAAGAGAAATTAAAAATTTTGATTTGAATCTCTCCCATCATCTTAATAACCAATCAAATGCCACTATATTTCCTTAACAATTTCACTTTCAATCCGATCCTCAAAGAACAAATCTCTATTTTTCACTAATTCTGGCTAGAAAATGTTCCAAGAATAAAATTTCCTGTTATATGTTACATACTTTTCAAGCATATACATACTTGTCCAAATATTCTTAACACTCATTTGATATATGAATTTAATTAAATAAAAATATATTTTACAAATTTATGTGTATAAATATTGTACATAATGCAAACAAAATACTATTATTTATATAATCAACATCTCTATTGTTACGTAATCGAAAATTAAAAAAATACAAAAAACATAAAAGAATCAACACATAGAGATATGTGGTACACTAACAGTGTGTTAGCTGCGTCCATAGGACAAAGGGAAAATGGTATTATTAGAGAGAAAATTTTCTAAATATACAAACGGTGCCTCTAGGGTTAGATAGTTTATATAGCGCACTACTCTAAGCCCTACTTGGTTGTTCGAAGTGCCAACAAACAAATTCAAAGCATTCCAACACCTATAATATACTTTAACAGTCATATAGTCTTATATAATCGGAAGTGGTTGTCGAAGTTGATTATCGAAGATGATTTTTGCTAGAGTTTGTAGTCGAAGATGGTTGTTGGAGCCCAAAGTTGGTCGCATGAAGGTGGTATTGGAGTTGGTTGCCAGAGTTTGTCGTCGAAAGTGGTTTACAAAGTCCGAAGTTGGTTGTGTGAAGGTGGCCGTCAAAGTTGATCATCAAAGATGATTTTCATTAGAGTTTGTAGTCGGAGGTGATTGCTAGAGCCCGAAGTTGGTTACATAAAGGTGGTATTGGAGTTGGTTGTTTTTAGTTTTTCGTTGGAGGTGGTTGCTGAAGTGTGGAGGTCGTGATCGGAGTTGCTCACTCGAAGGTGGTCATCGAAAGTTGATCATCAAGTGATTTTCATCGGAGTTTGTAGATGGAGCCTGAAATTGGTCATTGGATGGTATCACCAGAGTTATCATCGGAGGTGGTTGTCGGAGCACGGAATTAATCATCGAAGTTGGTTTTCAGAATTGATAGTTAAAGTTGTCATCGGATGTGGTTATTGGAGCCCGAATTTGGTTCGCAGAATGTGATAGCGATAGTCGCCGATAATGGCCAATGGGTGAAGCCATTGAAAATATTGGAAGAATGAAGAGTTAGGGTGAGTTGGTATTACCAACTCGACTCCATCAATATTTAAAGTCGATGGCCAAAATATTGAATTGATATATTATACTAAATCAACTCATGTTGGTGAGACAAATACCCTTTTAGTTATGTTTAGGAGTATAAGGAAAGAGCAATTTATTGTTAAAAAGAAATATATGATAATATTGTAAAGGTGCATAGAGTTAGAGCGTTAGATGATATATAATTAAATCTACCTTCACTTATTAGTTTATGTTTTTCAGTAAATTAGTGGTTTATACATGTCACTCCTCAAAACTCTAGGACCAAAAACGTAAATAATACGTAAAGGAATATAAATAATGCCATACCTACACTTGGTCATTTATAGCACCAAGGACTGATTGCCTTCCAAAAAAATCAAATTGCCAGAGTCTTAAATTTTATCAAATTTTAATAACGAATGATATAATCTATTTCTAATCTTTTATTCATATTCATAATTGCAGGAGTGTTGTACCATGAAATGACCAATATCTGGCAGTGGAGCGGAAACTTGGAGGCGCCGAGCGGGTTGATCGAAGGGATCGCCGATTACATACGACTGAAATCGGGATACATTCCGGGGCAGTGGGTGGAGCCGGGTGGCGGGAACAGGTGGGACGAAGGCTACGACGTGACGGCGAGATTTTTGGATTATTTAGAGGGGGTGAGAAGTGGTCTAGTGGCGGACCTGAACCGGAGGCTGAGAAATGGCTACTCCGCCGATTACTTCCGGCAGTTGTTGGGGAAGCCGGTGGATGAGCTGTGGGCTCAGTATAAGACTAAGGCCAAGTATGGGAAGCTTAATAACAAGTGCAATACTTTTGAAATTGAAGTCAATGGAGTTTTTGCCCTATAGCTATAAAGAATTAAAGTGTTTGGGATTCAAAAGTCTAACTTGCGTGTGTAATTTTTTGTTTCAATTTGAAAATTTTTCTAATGGATACTTATTCACATTATAAATTTACCTTTATAAATATTTTTAGATTTTTCATTAGTTTTAATAGGTCCATTCTTTTTTCAAAGTACGTTTAAGAGAAATACATTATGTAAAGATAATATAGAAATTTGTCCATACTATCATAGTATAAATTTTTATTTCCTAAATAATTCAGTTATTGAATTATTGCATGGAAGATCAAAATATTTTATTATAACTACCTTTTGAATTGGCTTTTTTTCTTATACTTGTTTGTTCATGTTTTACTTTGACCTTGAGTTACTAACAATACATTGATGTTTAAGTACATGATTGAGAGGGAATATGAAGTGATTAAAATCTCTTTTGTCATATTTAAAATCTCGGATTGGTGAAATCCTAAAAATTTGTGGATTGAGAGGGAATATGAAGGATAAGTCATGGTCTAAATCTCGGATTGGTGAAATCCTAAAAATTTGTGGACAAAAATTAGTAACTATGTTAATGGAATTCCTAGACCAAACAAGATGTACTTGAAGATGTGACAAGCAATTAGGTTAAGTAGACTGATTGGAAGGAGTATATCTTTGTTCAAGAAAAGGAGATTAAACGTGCGATAGTGGTCCATACAAAGCATATTCTGCTTTGATAAGAGTCAACTCTCATGTATAGTCATGATTCGATTGACAAGGAAAGATGAAGATGATACTTTGTTCGAGGCCAAGATCATGATATAAAATTGATCAAGACAATTTTCTCAATTCGTAATAAGAGACTTTTTGAAACAATCAGGGATTATGCCCAAAACAGATGACAAGCTGAATCTGATCGAAATCAATCTAATTGGAAGATCTTAGATTGGTTTCACAACATATTTGATCATCCAAAACCAGAACTAAAATATAACCATTTTTTAAGATAAAATCATTGAAAAGTATTGGAATTAAAACCTAGCTTAGAAATTAAATTGTAAAACGTAAAGATTTCTAAAACTATATATAGTTGGTACTAAAATATCATATATTATTGTCAATCCTTATGAAAACTTGGGGGAAACTATATTTTAGTTTTTTTTCTTGTGTGAGTTAGAAACACGTGTTAATTTTAGGAATAAAAAATTGGTATTTTATATATCATCCAACTATATGCTAAGATGAGAAAATCTCCAATCCCTAAAGTTATATGGTATTATGTACTCCTATGGATTGTCCATGATATAACACCCTATCTAGTTCTACTTAATCCGGGATTGTTCTAGGATGTTATGGATTATTATGTTATTTTGTAGGTTTCGAGCACTCAAGAGGTAGAATCGAGCATTTTGAATCATTCAAGATTAATTTGAAGTAATTTGGAATTAATTTGAGCATATGTGCTTCAAATGAGAAAAATTACCAAAAATGCCCTTGAACCAAGCATAACAACCTTCCATACAGTGTAGAGCTACGCTTGAAGATAGAATGTTGATAACCACCACAGGGTAATTACGCTAGCATTACGCTCTAACCTTACGCTACGAGATAATAGTCTCACATTTAATGCAGTGTAATTATGCTACCCACAGTGTAGCTACACTACGTAAATTGATGGAAAACACGTAGAAATGCACGCGCTTACCCAAATCGACTAAGAGTAACAAAACTCTCTTACGCTTCAGACTTACCTTATGCTCGAGACTTACGCTCATATCAGCGTCATTACGCTGTGATCTTAATATAAATTGAATTCTTTCCGAATTAAGTCATTATTCTTCCAATCAACCGACTTCCACGTGATTTCTATTCTCTTTTCTTCTCTTTTTGGTGAGCATGATGGATCAAAATGATTCCTTGGCGATTAATATGAATATATGGGCTAATGTAATCATTTCTAGCTTAGGTTTTAGGAATTTTCTACCTATTTGATGTATTTATGAGCTTTCGAACTAGTTATTTGTAATTGTTGGATTGAGTTTGAGTGAGAGTATAAGCAAGATCAAATTTAAGCGAGAGAGGATGGAGAATGAAAGAGAAACTGATTGATGAAATTATGGATCAAATGAAATTTTGAGAAGGTTTGGTGATGGTGTTTAGAAGAAGTAGAAGAATGAAGAGTTTAATATAGGAATCAAAAATAAAGAAAGTGATGAATACTTGGAAAGTGCTAGGATGAAAAGAAAATAATTGTAGATGAGAGAGTAATATGTTGTTGGTTTTTTCATGAGAGGGAAAGTGAGAGAGTGGGAGGGAGAAATGAGAAAGAGAGTTAAAAACAATGATAAGTAATAAAATATCAAGGGAGAGAAAAAGGAGGGTGGTGTAGAGTGAAAAAAAAAATATATGGTGCAAATCACATGTAATCTGTAATAGCAATAAGAATACCATCTATGATGAGCTCAATGCAATTACATGAAGTTATATAATAAAAAATAGTGGACCCACAACCAATTTTCATTGTAGATTTAAAGTATGTTTGGAATATATTTTTAAATGTTTAATTAAAAAAATAAGTCATTTTATAAGAAATTGAAGTATTTAACAACCACTCAAAATAGTTTTTCAAGTATATTTTAATAAGTTTTTATCAAAAGTGTTTAAATAAAAATGAAATTTTTGAAAAAATATTTTTTTTCTTAAATTAATTCGGATAGACTCTTACGTAAACAACCTCCAAAGTAATCTAGTGGTTCCAACTTCTTAAATTGTGTTATATTGAATATGTGAACCTATCCATGGGGCCTAAAAGAATTGATGGATAAAAAAAGTTTATAGTATGAATATATCCTTAGGTAGAGTGCAAACAAAATTATTTTTATTTTTATATTGGTTACTTTAGCATATTAAATGAGACAAGACTTTTCAAGCCACACGTCTTCCTATTAAATTTAATTAAATTAGGAAAAAAAAAAAAAGAGTTTTCAAACTGCCAATATTGACCCGGATTGACGTTTGACTTACAGTCAACTATAAACGCAAGTCTCTCAAAGTTATTAGAATTAAATCATTAAAAGTATGTTTGTGGAGTTGAATTGGTTATTATAATTAGTTGTTACTATAATTTATGGGTTATAATAGTTGTAGATTAACAGAATTATTATGTGTTAGTAAGTTATCGATCGAAAACGGTAATTAAATGACTATCAAAATATGAGTTATTTTTCACATAATATTTAGTCAAGAATGTCTTGCTAAAAAGGAGTATTTGATTGCCCCTCGATAGTATTTATTCTGACTCACTATAGTATGGTTGCAAAAAATAATAAAATTTGGGTACATTATTAATTTGCTAAAATTTGATTGGATTTAAAAGCAATTCACTAATAGAATTTGTTTATATTTTTTAGAATGACTAGCTCATTAATTCAGTTATTGGCTTCTAATAAACTTATTGAAGTAATTATGCTACATGAAAATCAAATCTAAATACGATGCTGGTGATAGATGATCTGGGGTTCGTTTTAACTAAGGAATGTCCTCTAAACCCTAGCTTAAACGCAAATCGAACTGTTCGAGAAACATATGACAAGTGGATAAAGGAAAATGAAAAAGCATGAGCCTATATTCTTGTCAGCATATATGATGTCTTGGCTAAAAAACACGATCGCATGCATACCGCTAAAGAGATTATCAAATCTCTACGGGAGATATTTGGACAGTTGTCCTTCTCCTTTAGACATGATGCCATCAAATACGTTTACAACTGCCGTATGAAAGAAATGGCATCTGTTAGAGAACATGTCTTGGACATGATGGTCCATTTCAATGTGGCAGAAGTAAATGGAGCTGTCATAGACGAGAAAAGTGTTGAACCTGAAACCCACTTGTGATTTTCTGCAAAAGCATATTTTAAAACTAAAATTAAATGTAATTAGAGTGCTTATTGATTCTATTTGCTTCCGTTGCATGCTTGTATATCTTATCAATTGATATCTGTGATTTAAGCACTCAATTAGTGTTAATTTGAGTTTTGCTGGGTGAATTTATAATATTACATGTTTTGGACTGATATGGATGACTTTCTAGCTTTGACATTAGATTTCTCTTTGATTTCCAAGTTAAATTTGTAATTGGATCTTGATTCATGAGCTTATATGTGTACTCTAGAGTCTGTAATTTATTTGGAATCATTAGAATTAGGTTGTAATTTGGTGTTTGAAGCAAGCGAGGTCATGGAGCAACTTTTGGAGAATAGCCTACTGCCCAGGCAGCGTTGCAATGTTACCCTTGGGCGTTGCAGTGTTGTGCTTGACACAATCTGCAGCGTTACAACGCTGGGATGAGTGTTGCAATGCTTCTCATATTGCTGAGTGAGAGCGACACCAAAATCAATGAGTTTTCTATCGAGGAGCGAGTTTCAACCGATCGAGCATCGAGAAATGAGTTTGAACCAACTGAGCAGCAAGCATCGAGTTCTAAACCGGTTTGACCAAGTGAGGACGAGCAAGTTTGGCCGGTTGGACCGATTTTCTTCAGGTCCTGTTCGGTTTGGCCTTAAGTGGTTTTTGGCTAGTTCGGATCAGGCTCTTCTGGTCTGGTTCACCTTCATTCCAGTCTGGTTTAACATTTCTTAGACTGATTCAACATTTTTAGAAGTTTTGGAGGTCCGATTCAAGCAGTTCGGGTCTGAATTGAGTCGGTTCGAGCGGTTCTACACCAATTTGAAGTTGTTGTTGGACTTGTTTTGTATAAGTAAGTTATTTCTACTTGCTTAGGATGATAAAGTTGAATCATATCAGTATTATTTAAATAATTATGCATGTGATGTACGTTGTATTTAAATTTAAACATGTTTGTGCATATAATATGCCATTAATCCCACCATAAGAAGCATGTTACATGCATTATATATATGTTATAAATTGTTATTATGTATAGAATGCATGTTTAGGGTTTCAGTTATTTAATATAACTGTTATATTAAATTGGAATGCCTTTGATGTACATTGTAGATATAATAGCATGTCTAATTTTTATAAGTTATTATGAAATTGAATTAGACATTAAAATCTATAACAAAGATAAGCTGCATGCTCAGGTTAATCACATGTTTTAATAAGTTAAAATAGGTCGACATCTTGTAAAATATGGTTACAAACTCAATCGATATATAATCCGGTCTAAGGCTGGAGGTATTTAAGTTGACGGTCTACGAAACATCTCCTACCTGGGGATTATGGTCGAATAATTGAGCATTGTTATCCAACTTTAAAATCACATGAGCGGTTTGAGGTAATAAAACGGTTTATCACCTAGACATTGTAAGTTTAAATTCATTTATAAGTGTTATATTTGGATAAACCACATAGACTTAGGGTTTTTTTATTAGCCGAAATGAACCAAAGTATAAATATACCCAAATTAATAGTAGAACACTTAAGTGGGAGTTTAATAACTTATATGATAAAGTTATTAGACCACTTCAATGGGAGGTTAATAACATATACGATATGTTATTTTTAGTTGTTGCGTCCCTAAGAGTTCACAATCGAGGTTCATGTGATACTTCGTATCGATTATACCTCGACTGCTCCATTCGGAAAGTATTTGCATAAATCAAGATTTGGGTGAATAAGGGGAAGTTGTTCAAATATAAAATCAAATATAAGATATATTGATTTCAACTTTCATGTCCCTACAAAATTCCACTGTGAGATCCATACAACTCTTTGTGTCGATTATACCTCGACTAGTCCATTCTAAAAGTGTTTGTATGGTTCAAGAGCAAGGTGAATGAGGGAAGTATTTCATAGTAAGTGGGTGAAGGATATATATCAATGTGTCCTGCAGTCTTTTCTATTAGTTTAGACCGTGAGATTCCTATGTTGCGCTTGTTGGTTTACTTTAGGTGGCCCTTGCTAGTCGTTTAACAACGGCTATTCCCTTAAAGGGTTGTAACGAAGGATTTGGAACAAATGAAACTCTAGAAATGGATAGGATTTCTTAGTTTCATTCCCAACCTTGACTATCCATTTCGGTAGCATCGTTGGGGCCGATCTCTGAGGTCTGAAAGCAGAGGGTTACACTTACAGAATTACTAAAGAGTTAGTAATTTCTAACCGAAAACGGTAACTAAACAACATAGGAATAAGAGTTATTCTGGAGATAGTGTTTGGTCAAAATTGTTTTGCTTTAGTGAAAGAGTATTTGACTGCCCCTCAGTAGCACTTATTCTGACTCACTATAGTATCGTTGTAAATAAATAATGATTATGGGTACATTATTACTTGTTTTGCTAAAACTTGATTTTGGATTTAGATGTAATTTTTCTAAATTAGAATTTGTTTAAATTTTTCAGCATGTCAAATTCTTCTAGAATACTCACTTCCAAATTAGTTAACGATAAAATCAAATCAACGTACAAATTACTAGAAGTTGATGATGCTAAAAGAGTTTTAATAGAGGATTGTCTCCTATCTCCCAATTCATCTAAAGTTTTAAACGATATAGATTAGAATGCAAAATATGAACAACAAGATAAATATGATTTACTTGTTATCGAAACATATTTAGTGAAAAACGATAAAACCTGGATAATAGATTCAAGTGTCGTTAATCATATTTATACTCTCTCACAGGAAACAAGTTCCTGGAGATAATTGACAGAAGGCGAAACAACCTTTAAGGTAGGGATTAGGGAGGTTATTTCAGTTAAAGCAGTGGGAGATTGAAGTTATTTATAGGAGATAAATACATTTTACTTAAAAATGTTTATTACATTCCTTCTATGAAAAGAAATTTAATATCTATCTCTTGTTTGCTGGAACAAAACTATAAAGTTTCTTTAAAAAATGATCAAGTGTTTATTACTTCAAAGAATATCAAATTTTGTTTTGCAAAAATAGAAAATAACTTGTATTTGTTAAAACCGACTGAGATAAAGGTCGTTTTGAACATAGAGATGTTTAAAACATTTGAAACTTATAATAAGAAAAGGAAAGTCTCTCCAAATGCCTATCTTTGGCACTAAAGACTGGGTCACATAAATCTCAACAGGATTGAGAGATTGATTAAGAACGGTCATCTAAATAAATTAGAAGACAGTTCATCATCGCCATGTGAATCCTGTCTTGAGGGTAAAATGACTAAAAGATCTTTTTCTTGAAAATTTCTTAAAGCTAAAGAACCCTTAGAAATTGTACATTTAGATCTTTGTCGTCCTATGAATGTTAGAGCTAGAGGAAGGTATGAATATCTCATCAGTTTCGTTGATGACTATTCAAGGTATGGGCATATTTACCTAATACATCAAAAGTTCGAAGAGTATAAGGCTGAGGTTGAGAACCAATTAGGTAAAAAGCTTAAAGCACTTCGATCAGATCGAAGTGGTGAATATGTGAACTTGGAATTCCAAAACTATTTGATGGAACAGGAATCTAGTCTCAACTCACAGTCCCTGGCACACCTCAGCAAAACGGTGTGGCAGAAAGGAGAAACAGAACCTTGTTGGACATGGTTCGTTCCATGATGAGTTATGCCCAGTTATTAAGTTCTTTTTGGGGTTATGCAGTTCAGATTGCAGTGTATATTTTGAACATGGTACCTTCAAAAAGTGTTTCTGAAACACCTTACGAGCTTTGAAGAGGACGTAAAGGAAGTTTACATCACTTCAGAATCTGGGTGCCCAGCACACGTATTGGTGCAAAATCCTAAAAAGTTGGAACGTCGTTCAAAAGTATGCCTATTTGTAGGCTACCCCTTTTATGATCCTCAGGAAGACAAGATATTTGTATCAACAAATGCAACTTTCCTGGAGGAGGACCACATAAAGAATCATCAACCTCGCAGTAATTTAGTAATAGAAGAAATCTTCAGAGAAATGACAAATACATCAACAAAAGTTGTTGACAGAGAAGGTCCATCAACAAGAGTTGTTGATGAAGCTAGTACTTTGCATCCTTCTCACGAGTTGAGAATACCTCGTTGTAGTAGGAGGGTTGTGCAACGGCCTGACCGGTACATGGGTTTAACTGAAATTCAAGTCATCATACCAGATGATGGCTTAGAGGATTCATTGACTTTCAAAAAACATTGATTGATAAGGACAAAGACCAATGGGTTAAGGCCATGGACCTTGAAATGGAGTCTATGTACTTCAATTCTGTTTGGAATCTTATAGATAAACCTAAAGGGGTAAAACCCATCGGTTGCAAATGGATTTACAAGAAAAATGAGACCAAGTTGGTAAAGTATAAACCTACAAATCAAGACTTGTGGCAAAAGGCTTTACTCAAAGAGAGATGATAGACTATGAAGAAACCTTCTCTCTGGTTGCCATGATTAAGTCGATTAGAATACTCTTGTCCATAGCTGCATTTTATGATTATGAAATATGGAAAATGGATATCAAGACAGCCTTCTTGAATGGCTATCTTGAAAAGAGTATCTATATGTCTCAATCAGAAGGGTTTATTGAATGGGGTCAAGAATAAAAGGTTTATAAGCTTAATCGATTCATTTGTGGGTTGAAGCAAGCATCTAAATCCTAGAATATGAGATTTGACATTGCGATTAAATCTTATAGCTTTGAACAAAATATTAATAAACCTCGTGTTTACAAGAAAATCGTTAACAAAACTGTCGCTTTTTTGGTGTTGTATGTTCATGATATTCTACTCATTGGAAATGAAGTAGAATTTCTAGTTGACGTTAAGAGATGGTTGGCTACACAATTTCAAATGAAAGATTTGGGAGAAGCAGAATACGTTCTCGGGATCCAAATAGTTCGGAACCGCAAAAACAGAACTTTAACATTATCTTAAGTATCTTAAATAGACAAGATGTTGTCAAGATATAAAATGCAAAATTCCAAGAAAGGAACATCGCCTTTCAAACATAGAATTCATATGTCAAAGGAACAAAGTCCTAAGACACTTCAAGAGATCGAGGTTATGAAATGAATTCTATATGCATCAGCAGTAGGGAGTTCAATGTATGTTATATTGTGTACTCGTCCTGATTTATACTATGTAGTTGGAATAGTTAGCAGATTTCAGTCCAATCCTGGATATGATCATTGGACTGTCATTAAGAACATTCTCAAGTATCTTCGGAGAACGAGAAATTATATACTCGTGTATGGTGCTAAGGATCTGATCCTTACTGGATACACTAATTTTGACTTCCAGATCGATATAAATTCGAGGAAATTAACTTCGAGGACAGTATTCACTCTGAATGGAGGAGCAGTAATATGGAGAAGTATCAAGCAAAGTTGTATTGCTGACTCCACAATGGAAGCTGAGTATGTAGCTGCAAGTGAAGCAGCAAAAGAAGCAATATGGCTTAGAAAGTTCTTGATGGATTTGGAAGTAGTTCCAAATATGCACCTGCCCGTCACCCTCTATTGTGATAATAGTGGAGCAGTTGCAAATTCAAAGGAACCTCGAAGCCATAAACGTGGAAAGCACATTGAGCAAAAATACCATCTCTTTAGAGAGATTGTACACAAATGAGACATGATCATCATGCAGATAGCCTCACAAGACAACTTAGCTGATCCATTTACGAAGGCCCTCTCAGTTAAAGTGTTTGAGGGTCACCTAGTAGGACTAGGTCTACGAGATATTTGTAACTAGGGCAAGTGGGAGATTTTATGGGTATCTGATGCCCTAGTTTATTGTATTTATTTTTTTTATTCTCTCAGTGCAACTCAACATTGTATATATTTGTATATATTGATCCACTGGAGTTTCAGTCCATGTGGGAGTATTATTGGATTATGTGTCTTAAAACTAACAGTTTGTAAAGTTAAACACACTCTATTATTAATAAAGATGTTATTGAATATTTCTTCAATAAAGTTGTTATTGAATTTTTAAATTGCATTCGTAAAGTCTAAGTCCAATAAACTAAAATTCTTGGCTATTATATGAATACTTGAACTTTATGTAGAGACATAAAGATGGATCAAGTTCGAGTAAATAGCCAAAATGGTCTATAGTATATAAATAAGATTGGGTGCCTTATTATGGTAACACTATTGGATGCGACCTACTCTGTATCGGTTACAAGTTATTGTGCTACAAACAAAGTGATCCTGATTTGTTCATGTTTTGACATGAGGAGTAGGGGCGTCCTATGCAATGAGTTTGCATAAGATCAGACAAAGAAATAAGTCACTCTTACTTTATAATGTTATTTATTGTTTAAGGTTGATTATTTCGCTTAGATGACCTAGATAACTCGATCTTAATCCTGAGCTAACTATGAACTTCTGTTTATTCGGGATTATCCTTATATTTGCATAGATGAGGGTTGGCTCAACAGCGCCGGCTCAATAAGCCTCCCATTTTAGGGGTAAATCTGGGTAGATAGCTAGAGACATAGGGTGCAAGATGGAATTCACGCCTACTTGATTTAGGGATACCAGAAAGGTTGTTCTCTTAAGTACTAAATCCAGGTCTTGAACTAGAGGCCCTACCCTCTCATTGGCCCAAGAAGGATTCAGTTTAGTAATTGGATCATGAACCAATTGTTCATTAGAGGATCAGTAGGAACTTAAGGAGTAAGACATAATATCCAGAATAAAATAGCACATTGACTCAGCCGTTATTATGAACAACCTGTGAAGAGTCGATTTACTTGTTATGGATATATCATGTGGACACAAATATATCTATAGTGAGGAGAGTGCAACTATCAAGCTATGGTGGTGTGACTTGATGGTTAACGAATACCGATTAATTTGGTCCAAAGAGTTTTAGCCAATTAATCTTAAATCGTTGGAGCTCATGATCTATAGGTCTATAAGGTTTCTCTACATGAACATCTTGAATTAATAAATTAAGTGAACTTGGAATGATATCAATTTGGATTGTACAAATTGAATTTCAATTTGAAAATGCTCAAATTGAAATTAGGGTTTGAGTTTGAATAAGTTCTAATTCAAATTAGGGTTTGTATAATTATATTCGATATAATTAAACAATTAATTTGTTGAAATTAAACAAAATTGGAGAGTTTAAAATTTAAATATTAATTACATGGATAGGATTCATGTTTACAATTAGGTATATGATTAATTTAATATTTTATATTAAATTATTTAATTAATTAAAAATCAAATTGATTTCCAATTTTAAATTCAATTTGAGAAATTGAATATTGAAAAATTGAATTTGATTAATTATAAAATTAAATCAAATTGGATTTGATTAATTTGGAATTAATTGAAAAATTGGAAATTTTTAAGAATTTGATTTTAAGTGGGAATTTCCCACTCTCTTCCAAGTAGGGGGTGTCTCCTTCACTTCAATCCACAAATCCTACTTGAGATTGCAACTTGGAGTTGGCATGAAGATGCTTGTTAAATGCTTACATGGGAGAAGTGGATAAAAACTCCTGAATTTCGAGTTTTGGAGGATAATTGAGCTGTGTGCATTCATCTTCTTCTCCCTCTCAAGAACCTAGAAAATAACTTCACAAATTCACTCAAATTTGAGTTCCATCACTCAAATTCAAGGCTGATAATAGTAGAGAAGATCTCTTTGTGGTTCACTAACGATTTGAAGTTGAATTAACATGAAGTGCAGCTTGGATTAGGGAGAATTCATCAAAGGTATGTTCAACCTGGAACCCACTTGTGATTTTTTACAAAAGCATGTTTTAAAACTCAACTTAAATTTAATTAGAGTGCTTATTGATTCTATTTGCTTCTGTTGCATGCTTATATATCCTATCAAAAAGTCAGGTCATTTTTTATTCTAGAGTCTCTTCCAAAGAGCTTTTTACAATTTTGTACCAATGCAATGATGAACAAAATAGAATTCAACTTGACCACTATTCTCAATGAGCTATAGAATTTTCTGTCCATCTTGAAAACTAAGGGACAAGAAGCAGAGGTAAATGCTGACATTGTACATAAAAGAGGATCGTCCTCTAAGATAAAGTCTATCTCTGCTTTTTCATCCAAGAATAAAAGTATTTCGGTGAAAAAGAGTAAAGGAAAAAAGAAGGCTTCTACTGGCCGCAAAGGCAAGGCCAAAGCTGCAGATAAAGAAAAATGTTTCTACGGCAACGAATACGGGCACTTAAAGAGAAACTTTCCAAAGTACCTTGCAGAAAAGAAAGCAGAGAAAGCAAAACAAGGAAATTAGTTCCTGAAGATTGCTTGCAGAAGAAGAGATAATTCTCAAGTTGTGAACAAGGGAGACTATCTCATAAAAACCAGTAGGAGTTCTTGAAGATGTTATCAGAAGATAGACCTATGTACTTTTGTTAATGTAATAAAAGGTTTTGTATCTATTTTTTGTGAAGAACAAGTTGTATAGAAATATCGTTTTGTCATAAATGAAATGTTCATTAACAAAAGAAGTATTTTATTGTTCTTTTATAAAACAACTTCTATGTTAAAACCAACCAAAGTAAGGGATGTTTTAAATATTTAGATATTTAAATAGCTAACAAATAAAAGGAAACAGATTTTTCAAGTACTTATCTTTGAAAAATAAAAATTTGGCCACATAAGTCTTAATAGGATTAAGTAGAAGGTTAAAAATGGTCATCTAAATAAGTTAGAAGACAACTTTTTAACACTATATGTGTCTTATCTTGGAGATAAGATGACTAAAAAACTTGATGCGTGGAAAATGGAGAGTAAATATGCGTGCATCTTATGATATTCGTTGATCTCCATGTGTCGATGGTCATGCGTTGGACTAAGAAATATACAATATACGCTTAAGAATATATGTGATGACCATGTGTTCCTGCCACAAGTTTTTTTGTTCTCTCACCAAGTATAACGAGATCACAAGTTTCTCGAGGTGATCTGAGGTCGAACTCAGGGACTTGTAACTAAATGTTGCAAAGTAATGTGTTTGCGGCGATGAATAAAAGAATAATGAAGTTAAAGGACTATGCGTTACTCCTACTCCTAACTAAACAGATTGATCAACGAAAGTATCGCTGTGAGAGTTGGTAGAAACGCGGCAACTGTTAACGTGTAATAAGATGCATAGAAAATAGATAAAATGGTGGAGGGGATAAATTCACCGCATCACTAAGCTTGATCACAAGGGTAATCCCAACAGTACAAGTTATGCGAACATGCTATACACAAAAATACGCATGCGATGAATATGCAAAAATGTCGATAGAACTTACGTCTAAGTTTCTATTCTTGCTTATGCAATCTAACACACATAAGACAAGGTGACCGCATACCACTATATCCTATTTCTAGGGTGCATGCGATGTGTAAATAGCAAATAGTACTTATTCCTAAGTTTCTACTCTTACTTATGCGATTCAATCTGGCTCTCCCAAGCATAGATTTTGTCTTTAGACTACTCTCTCAAGTATGTTCAAATGATGAATGATGCACTCATAAGACAAGATGATCACATATAGCATGGTTGAATATAAGATTATTCCTATCCCTAGGAACACTACTTACTTTGCTCAGTGAGTTCCACTACTTACCTTCTCGGGCAGCTAGTTGCCGCAGATCAGCTAGACAAGCATTGCGACCGCTCATAGACAAGCATTGCTACAGTCTCACACTAAGCAAAGAGGATTTACTCACTATACTCACGCAACGCACACCTCTTGGTGGTTTGCTACATGCTTCATATGTCTATACCGCATGATTGAGTATGTGATACTCTTGCAATCTTACTTAGTTCGTTGTAATGAAAGTAAGGGATGATAAAGAAGAAGTTAATGAAGATGGAGTCGAAGGAAATAAAGAGATGCATTGATTACAAAATGTATTGATGTCTTAAGCCAAAATGTAATACAATGTAGAGATAAGAAGAGAGGTGTAGGGCTAGATGTAGGCAATCTCTTGCTTCCATCAGATGTGTGTCAAGGCTGCCGGTGGTGCCATAGATGGGCGATGAAGTAGTCTCTCCCTAGATCTATCTCCAGCAAAGCTCCAGTCGTCACTCGGAATGGGTGAAGGAATGAAGAACTCTCACAGAATGTCTTCTCACGCTCTCATCTATGATCACAAGGATCTGCCTTAAGGCGGAAGCTCGGATACTTTGAATTTAGGCTCTAAGGCTCTATTTATAGAGCTCAATCACCGACAATATTAATGGTCCCACTCTGAATCTCTGTCATTAACGATGTGATGGTCCAATTCTGAACCTCTGCCACTATCATCTTTTCGGTGCTCCCAAGATATGCGTTCATGCTTGTTTTTATCGGCGTACCGTCGCATTCCACCAACCTTGTGATCACCTTTCTATCATGATTATTACTCTGTAGCCGCAACCTCCATGCGATGAACGCATGCGATTTATAGCCGCAACACCCATGCGATGAACGTATGCGATCACCTTTGTGATGGTCTTGGATTCACTGCATGCGACCAATTTCTGCGATAGCTACAAAAATAGATTTTCAGTGTTGATTGACACAAGCTTATTTTTCACATAAATTTTTAGTATAATCACTGCATATTCTACTTGTTAGCCCTCATAATTCTAAATAAAAGGCTACAATAACGTGTATTTCTACCAGCTATCAATGACCAAAAGATTTTTTATAAGAAAAAGTCTTAAAAGAGCCAAAGAACCTTTAAAGCTCGAACATTCAGACCTTTATAGTTCGATGAGTGTCTTGGTACAAGGAAGATATGAATATTTTATCAATTTTAAGGATAATTATTCAAAGTACAGTAATATTTACCTAAATCATAAGTTTCAAACACATGAAATGTTCAAGATGTATAAAAACTTGTTAGGCAAAACTTATTAGACACATCGATCAGATTAAGGTGGAGAGTACAGAAAATCTGAGATTTCCAGGACTATTTGATAGAACTTGGAATCCAGTAAGAACTCTCTACACCTTGTGCCTCGGCAGAACGGTGTATCAGGAAAAAACATAACTTTGTTAAACATGGTTCAGTTGTTAGATAATTTTTTTGCGTAGTTGCCAAATTTTTTTTGGGGATATACAGTAGTGACTATTATATACTCTTTTGAGCATCATTCAATTAAAGGAGTTTCTAAAATTCCATATGAGATGTGTAGATATCATAAAGGTTGTTTATGACCAGTAAAGGATGTTTACATATTTCTGAAATTGGAAAAACACCGACACATAATGAAAATGGGAATAAGGTGAGCCTAACTTCTTCAGGAGTAATATTGGGGAATACGAATGCGTTGCAGATTTTGATGAAACTTCTCAAGTGAGCATGTGGGTCTTCATTGTGTCTCCTTCCAAATTATCCAGCTGTCCGAATCATTTGAAGCCTGATAGGTTTCATCGGAAACCTAGAACCATCTAGTATTGGGTACATAATTCTTGGTGAGAAATCATATAGAATTGGCGAAGCATAGTCCCTAATGGGTCTATTTCGATCATTAGCTAGAAGAAAGGGGTTGGCAAGAGCATTTACATCATCATTGATTACTGCATTTGGCTCTTCTGAATTATTTTGTTGATTCGCCATCTTTTGAGTCTTGTTGGTTTGTCTTCTTTTCCTATTTTCTTTTTATCTTCTGTGAAAGGTCCTCTCGATCTCTAGTCGTATACTAGCTCAGGTATTGATCCTTCGCTCATAAAATGTTTGTACCACTTTCCCAGATCAAGGTACAATATGCCAAAAACCGACATCTACGAAAATCAGAAACAATAATCTTAGCACAACTTAGGTACAACAATCCCCTACAACGGTGCAAAAAACTTGTTGCGTTCTCGTTATGCAATGAATTAATTACTACCTTACAAACACATAGTTTTACTTAGTTAAGCCCATGTATAAATTCAACTAGAACCCTGGTGAGTCTAGGGTCGAATTCAGAGATTGTGTTCTATCGATGCGATAACAATGATTGTTTTGATTTATGATTGTTTTGATTTTTAAGTGAGTTGTTTTATTAAGTACGAAATGAGTTTGTTCATATTCTATTGCTAAAATAAAATAAATAATGGTGGATGTAATGGTAATCACAATCATAAGCAAAACAACTTATGAGGAGAGAGTTTAATTTCCAATGAATAAAAGTAGGGTTGAGAAAAATATTCACTAACAATTTCTAAGTGATTGCATAAATCATGTGTTCAAGCAAATCACGCAAGAGTCAAAACCTATACTTTTTAGTGCATATAGGCACAATATCTTATTTCTAGGATGCATGCGATGAGTTTTTTATGCAAAATATGTCAATGTATTTCTAAAGGTAATCTCTTCCTATTTTATGAGGTCTAAATTTTTTACTCTTTCAAGCATAGATTCATTCTGTTTAGAACAATCTTTCGAATTATTCAAATAGTTTATAAAGCATATATAAACACGTTGAACACACGATTAAACTTTACTAAGTTTTAAAGATATACGTTACAATGGTTGTCATATCTAGACCGATAGTAAGAATAATGTGGAATATCTATATATTATCTCCACTATCTCAAATGAAAATTGTATATTGAAAAAGTTGTCTGCTTTATCTTCTGGATTATATTATACTAATATACGAATAATTGAAACATATGCAAGAATGAACCTGAAGTTCATGAATCTTGATATATTTGCTGTTTGATATGACAGATTAGGTCATCCCAAGTCTTAAATGATGAAAAGAATTATTGAGAATTCAAATGGACATCCATTAAAGAGCCAAAATATTTTTCAATCTAATGAATTATCATGTGATGTTTTCTCTCAAAGAAAATTGATAATTAGACCATCAACAGCTAAAGTGGGAACTGAATGACCCGCATTTTTTGAACGAATTCATGGTGATATATGTGAACCGATTAGCCCACCAAGTGGACTATTTAAGTATTTTATGGTATTAATTGACGTATCCAGTAGATGGTCACACATGTGCATACTGTCAAGCCGAAACCTTACATTTACAAGATTGTTTGCTCGAATAATTAAGTTAAGAGCATAATTTCCTGATTATACAATTAAGACCATTCATCTTGATAATGCTAATGAAATTACATCTCAAGCTTTCGATAATTATTATATGTCAGTTGGGATAAGTGTTGAACACCCTATAGCTCATGTTCATACACAAAATAGTTTAGCATAATCATTTATAAAATGTTTGCAGTTAATTGCTAGACTATTTCCTACGAGAGCTAAGCTTTCTACATTTGTATGGGGTCATGCTATTGTGCATGTTGTGTCACTTGTACGCATTAGGCCAATAGCTTATCATAAATACTCACCATTACAATTAACTTATAACCATGAGCCAAATAATTCCCACTTGAGAGTTTTTGGATGTGGAGTATATGTTCCAATTGCTCCACCTTAACGTACTAAGATGGGTCCTCTAAGAAGGCTAGGAATATATGTTGGATATGATTCCCCATCAATTATTAAATATCTTAAACTCTTAATGGATGATGTATTTACTACACGATTTGTTGATTGTCATTTTAATGAGACAAATTTTCCAATATTAGGGGAGGAATTAAGAAGCTAGAAAAAGAAATTACATGAAATGCATCACTATTGTCTCATTTAGATCCTCGCACAGATCAATGTGAACTTGAAGTTAAAAAAATAATTCATTTGCAAAATACAAAGAAAGTAACTCAGTCACATATACCAGCTACAAATGTTCCATAAAAAATTGATATTCCAACACAGCACGTTGTCACTAATGAGTCCGGAATATGTCAGAAGCGTGGTAGATGATAACTTGTAGAAATACAAGTTATTTATACCTCTTTCTTAGAATATGCGATAATGGAAAGGAAGAAAATGTGCCAATCATGAGTGAATTTTATATAAAAAAAAATTCAAAATTGTGCTAAGGTACTTGAAACACACCCTTTGACCGTATTTCATGGGCAAACTGCACCAAAGTTTGTGTTTTGTAGGAAAATAGGAATCATTGCATGCGCCAATCCTTCAAGGAAAAACACAATCAACGCATGCCTCGGGATTTCTGAAATCTTCTAATAGATATTCTGACGATCGTTGACCATGATGCGGCATTGACATTCCCACCTACCTTGACAAATGATAGCAACTAATTAGAACGGGAGTTCCAAGGTGGAACATTGTAGGGTTCTATAAATAGAGCCTTAATGCATCAAATGAGGAAATCAGAAGGTCGACAATTACAGTGAACATTCCATTCCAAATTTCCACTCCTTTCTTGGAGGCTCACCGGAGAAAGATCCTGAAAAGGGCTTTCATCACTCCATCCATCACATCAAGTCAGCAGTTTTTACCAATATCTATTATAACAAGAGATTTATATTGACCGTGAATCCAATTCATTTCTTTTGTATTAACGAGTTGTAAAATTTGCTCGATTGATCTCTTAGACAGCTTGTATTTGACTGATTTTCCTATCTAAATATTATCACCATGTTCATCTCTACTCTACTCCATGTTCATTCATTTGTCATTTCTTTTCTCATGAATTACTAAACCCTTAGGGTAAGGGGGAAGGTTACTCTTATGATTTAAATCACATCTTAAGATGCTACCATGTTTGCTTAACATATGTTTAAAATTATACTTATCTGCGAAAGCAGAGACGAGTAATATAATCAACTCCTCGAAAGAGAAAAGTCGATAGAACCTGTTAGGCGAAGCAAGAAGTATTTCTAGAGATAGAAACAACCTTGCATTCTGTAGCACTTCTATTTATACATCATAGAAATATAACCATTGAGGCAACAACCGAAAGGTATGCACCAATCGGGAGCAAGAACCGTGATAGTATCTGCAGTGAGATTTATTGATTCTTTAGTTACCTTCCCTCTAGCCCTTCCATTTCCATACAGTTCCTTTGTTTAGCATGCAAAATTATTCACTCATTCCCATCTCATGATTATCAGGCCCTCAGTTGCTCAAAATTTCATTAACTGTATTTAGTTTATTGTCATCTTTAATACCATCGCATGATTCACGATCTCATCGTTTATGACTGATTATATTTCTATGGGATCACTACCTATGACTGATTGTGTTTTTATGGGATTACTACCTATAACTGATTGTGTTCCTATAGGATCACTGACTATGACTAGAGATGTCCACAGGGCAGGGCGGGGTCGGGGATGTCATTCTCCATCCCCGTCTCTGCTCCCCATTTCATTCCTCATCCCTGTGAAATTTCTCACGGGGATCGGGGCGAGGATTCCCCGCGGGGAATTTGCAGGGTTCAGGTTCCCCACGGGGAATTTTTCCTCGTTACTTTTTTTTTTTTTTTTTTTTTTGTAAAAAGCTAATTAATTTAAATCACTAATGTGAGCAAATTTTAATTAAATAATTAACTTTATCATTAAATTGTTTATTATAGTTAGTTTTATATGATAATTTGAATTTAAAGATAAATTACTCAAATTTTGGCTTAAAAAGGCTAATTAATTTTTTTTAGTAGAAATAAATAAATATAAATCAAATTATTCACATATATAATCTAAAATTAAACATTCAATTTAAACATATTCATTATGTTTCCCAATAAATAATCAAATTTGAAATTTAAATGTAATATTTATATAATAATAATAATAACATAACATTAGATAACCATACTAAATAAATATGTAAGAGCTAATCGGGGCGGGGGCGGGGCCGGGGGCGAGAACGGGAAATGCATTCCCCGTCCCCGTCTCCATCCCCGTTTAGCTCACGGGAATTTTTTTTCCCCACTCCCTCCCCCATTCCCTGCCCCCGTTCAGGGCGGGACCCTATGGAAAAATTGGACATCTCTAACTATTACTGATTGTGTTCCTACGAAATCCCTACCTATGACTGTTTGTACTTCTATGGGATCACTACCCATGACTAATTGTGTTCCTACGGATTCATTATCTGTGATTGATTGTTTCTTCAGGTTTATTACCTATGCTTATTTTATTCTATGTACATTTATGCCTAGGATCGAAAGAGTTAAATTGTTCACTTATATGGCCATCCATGACAAGACAATGTATATATGTCTCACTAGCACATTTGCATCTATTGGACATGAATGTATAGCCTAATCGCAGTCAAGTTACTTACTGAGTATTTTTGTGCTCATCCTTTCTTATGTCATGTTTTCATATAGAAGCAAAGAACGTACCTAACGCATGACGAGAAGATCTCTTGAAGGTGTCATATGAGAATAGTGCTAATGCTTCCACTCAATGTCAAGATTTTAAGAGATTTTGAATGTGTTTTCATTTATAATGATTGAGTTTGAAAATTTGACATTTAAATATTTGGTTTTTATTAAAGTTTTTAGGGATCCTGAACCAATTTTTATTTTTGTTATTTATGTATTTAGAGAATTATTATTTTACATTAATATTGTCAACTGATTTATGCTTTAAATATTGCACAAATGTTAGTAATGACCTAGTTAAAGTTAAGTTAAGTTGTTCATCAAAACTGGATAAAAAAAAAAAAAACTAAAAACTTAGGTCTCGTTTAGTAACCATTAGATTTTTTATTTTTGAAAATTTGGTTTACAAACACCCCTTTGACCTCTAAATTTCTTACTTTATTATTATCTACTTTCTATCCATATTTTCAAAAACCAGACCAAAATTTTAAAACTAAAAAAAAATAGTTTTTAAACGCTTGTTTTTGTTTTTGGATTGTGGTTAATAATTCAACTCTTTTATTCAAGAAAGATGCAAACCATAATAATAAAATGTAAGAAAATATGCTTAATTTTCAAAAACCAAAAACAAAAAACGAAATAGTTATCAAATGAGCCTTAATTTTTTTCCGATTAAAGTTTTATATTTATTATTTACATAAGGTATAAGAAATGATATTTTATATATGTATATGATCTTTTTTATTATAATATAAAAAGTATGTCGTCTTATTTTAAATATATAACTAATATGTTTCATTATAAACTTAATATCTGACTTTGCCTCAACGGTTATATAAACAAGGGCAATACACCCATTTCTATAATTACTTAAAAATTACTCACCACCTGGCAAAATTGAATTGGACAACTAGTGACTTATATAAAGATAGATGAAACCCTATTTCTTTCAATAAACAAAGCGCATTAGCTAAGGTGTCAAGGGGCGAAAGCGCACTATGCGTATATGATAAAAAAATTTCCTGCGCGGCGCTAAAGAACTCTCCTTGACCAATCTATAAGTTGGACCCAGTTTTTTCCAAAGGCACCTACCAAACCTCATGAATCCTAGAGTTGGTTGTTTTGCTTTACTCATATTTGAGAAGAAAAAGAGGACACACTTGATTGTGGAAATAATATTTTATTATCAAAACTTATCAAAACCACAATATAAACACCCAATGGGCATTCTAATTATAAGACCGAACTCTAGAGAGAGTTACAATGGAGAGTATATCACTTTTGCCTGAAGTGAAGTAGTTGTTGGACAAGCCCAACCTTCTATTTATTTTAGTGGGAGGAGCATACAAATGTGGAGGAGGTGGGAGAATGGCCCAAGTGGGGGTTAACTTGTCACTACCCTACAAAATAAGGTCATTCTTCATGTCCAATGATCTCCTACCTTTTAGGAGACGACATGCTCATTAGCTCCACCTTTTTAACTCTACTTTCCCATTTTCTATATTTAGAATACCACTACCTTAAGTTTTAGAACCACTCTCAATGATTCACTTAGTGATGGTTACCCTTGGAATTCTCCACATTTCGTATAGCTTCATCCCACGTAATAGTTTTGGGATCAGGAACTGCTTTCGAGGAAAGGGTGTATGCAAAAATGTGTAAATGAGGCTAGGAGATTGGAGGGGGAATGATAGTTTCCTACCATTAGAGTTGGGAAATGCTGACGTGATATTGGGGATGCAATGCCTACACTCTTTGGGGGAAAACAAAGGTAGATTGACAGAACCTAACATTGTCATTTGTTCACGAGGGTCGGAAGATTACTCTACAAGAGAATCCAAGTCTGACAGAGGCAAGGGTTAGTCTGAAATGTACGATAAAAACGAGGGGTGCTGCCCTTCGAGTACTTCAGGAGCATTTGAGGGTAGCTCAAGAGAAAATGAAGAAGATTGTCAAAAAGGTAGTTAGATAGACAGAACTTTACCTTGAGGACAAGGTAAAAGTGGAGGGGGAGGTAATAATAGGCCTCCAATTGTGTTGCAATATCAAAAAAGAAAGAATAAAAGAAATAAAGGGAAGTTCGTGATTGAATCAGTTAAGGATGACTTTCAATTATGTTGGGAGAAGTTGAGGTTTAAAACGAGGAAAGAAATCGGAAGGGAGGGCAGTGAAGTCTGAATATCAGGAGTAAGGAAGGAGAGCTCTCGAGAGTGGGAGTTCAGAAGTCTTTGTCGTGGAGAAGTCATCGTAGTGTGCCGCTCATCGTCTACTTCTACTAAGCGATCATGTAGCAGAGCTAAGCGATCGTGTAACATTTGGTAGACAATCATATAGAATCTGGTAAGTGATCGTGTAATACCTTGTAAGCGATCGCGGTGTATTTGCGGGCGATCGTCTAGTATTACTCAGCGATCGTGTAGAGACTGTAAGCGATCATATAGAGTTTTGTAGACGATCGTTTAGAGTTTGATAAGCGATCATCTAGTCTTTGTTTGTCTCTTATCGTTTAATAAAGAGTTCGTTCATTGTTTAGTTGCTATTCCAGAAGATTGTACCAACTCGTTTCTATAATAGAGACTTTCAAGAATTAGTTTCCTAACAAAGTTCTCTCAATTACCATACTTTCTTGTAATTTCTCTGCGGGCTTACTCTAGCCCTCCTTTTGTTGTCCTTTATGCTTGATGTTTTATCATTGAATGTATGGGGGAAATGATGAGGGTGCTAAGGAGGTGTCAACATAGTTAAGATATCCTAGTGCACCTGCTGACCCCTTCAATATCTCTTTTAAAAAAAAAACTTGACTTTTGTTTTTTAAGATAAGAGTATGAAAGCAACTTGTGAAAATTTAGTAGCATTTTTGCAAGGAGATATTAAAGGTTTCTATTCATATATTAATAGTAAGGATATTTCTGAGACTTTTGAAAGTTCAAGGGTGTTTAATTTGAAACTATAAACACTAGTCATTTCCATCTAAATTGATTAATAGTAAATGTATTTTTGAACTCTTTTTCAAATTTTAGGGTACTTTTGACACAAATTACAAAATTCTAGAACATATTTTTTTATATATAATTTAGCTTACAGAAATGAGTACCTTATAATAATTATTAGGAGACATACAAACATTTGAATCCATGTCAAATTGATATTTGGCAAAATTTCTAATACTTTCCATCCTACCCTTTCCTTATATTGTTTGTCAAAAAAGTAGAATTTAAGAATTATTTAGAATCGAAATAAATTAATATATAATTTGATGATGTCTCGAAATTATGAATAAGAGTAATATAGTAATAGTAATAGTACTAGAAAATTTTCCTTCATATTCTGTCTTGATTTCTTTCATTCAAACATAGTAGAAATGATTGAAATAGTCAATAAGTTCGAACGTGCTTCAAAAAGTCAACATGGTTTTTTTTTCATAAGCATTTTGTAATGTAAATTATAACAAAATACAACTTTAAATTTAAAATATAGTAGAAAATTATAAAGACGTGCAAAGAATAATTAATTTTATTTAATCATTCTCTAATTAGTATTAATCATTTTGCCGTACTCCGCCTTGTACTCCGCCCAAAGCTCGTCGGCCGTTGCCGCCATCAGCTCCACAAAGTAATCTTTACTGTAGCCATTTCTCATTTTCCGGTTAAGCTCCGCCACAAACCCACTCCCCAACCCCTCCAAATACTCCAGAAACCTCGCCGTCACCCCGCCGTGGCCCTCATCCCACCGATCACCATCTCCCGCTGCCGCCCACTCGCCGGAGACAAAACCAGATTTCAGCCTAACGAATTCCGCCACCCCTTCTATAAGCCCAGCTGGCGCCTCACCGTTACCAGCCCACTGCCACACGTGGGTCAGCTGCTGGTACAAAATTCCGGCGACCTCATTCCTCAGGTCGCCGGAATACGTAGCAATGTGGTTAGCGGCAATGAAGATGTCGGTGCCGGAAGTGTAGGAAACTGCGTCGTATTTGGCATCGATGAAGAGACGGATGTTGTGTACGGTCTTTCGGTCGGCGTCTTTGAATTGTTGGAAGATTTTGAAAATGAAATCGGTGGTTGTTTTTAGAGTATTCTCTGCGGTGGAAGTTCCGATTTCAAGGTCGAAACGGATGCCGCCCGTGGTGTTTACGGCGGAGTTGGTGACAGAGAACTTGAGGGAGTTTGTGGATTTAAAGGAATATAGAGTTATAATGAAAGATAGGAAGATTATTAGGTGGTAGGAAGCCATGGAAATTAGCTTATCAATAATTTTCTTTACGGAGAAGACGATGTTGTTTATATACAAGGAAAACCTGCTAGAGGCAAATTGGTATGGTCGATTTTTTATCTTTTAAAGAAATTATCATTGTTATTCTTTCGTTGACAAGAAATTATTAGATTTAATTATGGGCTAAATATATGCTTTGGCCTATAATATATTGAGGTGTTTTTTCTTTTTTTATTTATTCTAGCTCTATTATTATTAATTTGTTGGCAATGTCTAGGTTGGAGAAATTGAATGTTTAGTATCGAGCTCAATATTAATATGAGTTTTAATTCTACATGAGCTATGCTTATTTCATTTCGTATTTTTTTTTAACAAAAAATTCAACGACATATGACAAGTGGAGACAGAACTTGTGTCAGTGTGTGGGATATAAATCATCTTGTACCCTTCTTTCAAAATTAGGTATTGTCATGTGACAATTAAATTTTTATGGACTTAACTGCATTTAAGTATTTAACGATGAAATTATATATTTGATCCATTTATGAGGTATGTCACTATAGTTTGTGATTGGGTAAAATAATTGTCAATTGTATTTTTTAGAAGAATAAGTTGGAAATAGATTTGAAATAATGTTGGGTACATTTTAGTTTTAAATTAGAAAAAATCCACGGTGATTCCTAAATTAATACTAAATTAGTTCGATACTGTGTGCGTTATACATAAAATTCTAACCATACAACTTTAATTTATAAATGAGAGAGTTTTATTTTTTAAATAAGTCATAAAAAAACATGTATAAAAATTTTGGAAGTTGGGTGAGGAAAATTAGTAATTATTTTAATTAAGTATAAAATCCATTATAAAACAATATATAAGTTAAACATGTATAAAAGAATATATAAATTAAAATATTTTGTACTATTTTTTTTTAAAAAAGTGATAATTATCATCTTAGTAAAAACAAGAAAATTATTTTAATAGGATGTTTTTATTATCTTCATAATTTCAAATTTTAATATGAACTAAAATTTTCAAAAAAAATTGTGCTTACTTGGTTAAAAAATTATTTGATATTTAGATTTAGAT
Organism: Benincasa hispida; assembly: GCF_009727055.1. Classification (NCBI taxonomy): domain Eukaryota; kingdom Viridiplantae; phylum Streptophyta; class Magnoliopsida; order Cucurbitales; family Cucurbitaceae; genus Benincasa; species Benincasa hispida. The sequence goes on from NC_052353.1 coordinate 40,291,100, forward strand.
GATTTAATTGTCTCTTAATTTTATATACTTTTTCTTAAATTTCTTAATAATTGTCTCTAAGTAAATTTTTTTAACTTTGATGATTTAAACCAATATTTTTTTAAAAAAATATTGTGATAATCCTTTCTTATTTTCTTTAAAACCTTTTTATTGGTTGATTTGATTAATCTCTTACTTTATAACTTTAAATTAAACCAAAATAATTATGTTTTTAAAACTTCGTGATAATAATCTCTTATTTAGTTTTTTTCAAGACTTAATATCTTATTAATTTCAAACTTTGATTTAAACCAAGATTTGTTTATATATAAAAAAAAAAAATTGGTGATAATTTTTTCTTATTTAATATAAAAAAACTTTTGTATTGGATGATTTGATAAACTCCTCATTCTAACCTTTAAATTAAATCGAGATATTTTTTAATTTATTTTTGTTGATTATTATCTTAATTTTAAAATTTAATTCAAAGCAAAGTAGTATTATTTTTTTGTGTTAATCTTATCAATATTAAATTTTTTTAATTGGTTTGGATGATGTGATTATCTTTTTAATTACAAACTTTAATGAAAATAAAATATTATTATTTTTTTATTTTTGTAGAAAATTTCATAAGGATTGTTTCTTAGTTGAAAAAAAAGATGATTTGATTATCCTCCTAATTCCAATTTTTTGTTTCAAATTTTAAATTCAACAAAAATATAACTATTTTTCTATGCAAATAGAAACCTTAAAAACTTAATCACTTTTGATTTGCATCCCTCTTCTGTTGGATTTTATGTCCTAAAACTCACATTTTGTAAAATGATAAATATTTTCTATAATCAATATACTTATTATTAATTTCATAAATTGTATGAAAGTCTAAATCCAATAAAGTAAGACCCATAACTACTGCATGAGTACTTGAACTTTATGTGGAGACATAAGAGTAGATCATGTTTGAGTAAATAGTCAAAATGATCTATGGTTGTTACAAAGAGTTGTAAAGTGCTACATACGATGTGATCCTACTTTGTACATGTTATGACATGAGGAGTGGAGCCGTCCTATGCAATGAGTTTGCATAAGATAGGACCAAGAAATAAGTCACTCTTACTTTATAACGCTGTTTACTGTATAAGACTGACTATTTCACCTAGATGACCTAGGTAACTTGATCATCTAGGTACCCTTAGATTTGCATAGGTGAGGGTTGGCTCAACAGCGCCGGCTCAATAAGACTCCCATTTTAGGGGTAAAACCTAATAGATAGCTTGGGACATAGGGTGCAAGATGGAGTTTACGCCTACCCGATTTAGGGATAGGAGAAAGGTTGTTCTCTCAAGTACTGAATCCAGATCTTGAACAAGGGGTCTCACTCTCTCACTGGGCTGAGAGAGTTTGGTTTAGTGATTGTATCACGAACCAGTTGTTCATTAGAGGATCAGTAGAAACTTGAGGAATAAGACGTAATCTCGGGGTAAAACAGATATTTGACCCAGCTGTTATTACGAACAACCTGTGAAGGGTTGACTTGCTGATTATGGTTAAATCATGTGGACATAATATATCTACAGAGGAGTGCAGCTATGGGCTTTAGTGGAGTGACCTATTAGTTAACGAATAAGGATTAATCTGGTGTAATGAGTTTAGCCAATTAATCTCCGATCGTTGGAGCCCATGATCTGTAGGTTCACGAAATCCCCCTACTAGTTCGTAAATGGACTAGCTCTAGAATAACGTGATAAGTTAATTTAAAACGTTCAAATTAGAATTAAGGGAATTAGTAATTATATGGGATATAATTACAGGTTTAATTTGAGAATTAAACAAAATAGGAGAATTTATATTTAAATATGATTTAAATATATAAAGATATATATGTGTAAAAATTAATTTAATATTTGATATTAAATTAATTAAGTTTTATTTAAAAAATTATTTATGAAATTAATTTTATTTTTTTTCCAGTTTTTAAAATCAAAATGGATTTTGGAAATATCAAATTTTGATTTTGAGATAAAATTGAAAAATTTGAAAATGCAATACACGAAATGGAAAAACCATTTTTTTTCCATTATCCATCTTTTACTTGCTCACACATAAAAGCCATCACTATTGCCTTGTGTTACTCCAAGCATGAGCTATAACTCATGCAACTCTCTTCCTTGCATGATGGTCAACAATATATTTAAGAGTTTGGAGTGAATTTCAGGGCATGCAATCAAGAGAGAATTTTAGAGAAAATTCCTACTGAAGAAAGGGTTCTTCAATAAGATGGCTACTGTGAGCAATTCTCCTTCATCCCTTGATTCAAGCTTGTTTGAGTCCCACAACTCAATCTAGAGCACCAAGAGAATAGTGGGGAAGATCTTGAGGTAGTTTGCAACAAGATTCGGAGAAGATTGCAGCTGGAGAACGAACTTTGAAGAGGTTCTACAAAGGTATATCATGAAACTCGTTTTCTGTAAGAGAATGCTTTATATTTTGTCAAAATTAATGAATTAGAGTGCTTAAATGATCTTCATTGCTTCCGCTGTTGCTGATACATTCCTACATCTTCTTACTGATTCTTAACTTTATTTTAGAATTTTATGAATTAGTGTGTACTTACAACAAATTTGAAAGTGGAAAAAAGAACAAAAGCATGTAAAAAATAGTAAAAAAATTATAAACTCTTAAACTCATTGGTGCACATTTACAAAAATTAAAAAGTGAAAAGAACCCACAAAAGTATAAAACAAAATCACTCTCTTTTCTTTTATTTTGTCAGTCTCTAAATTACTTGAACTTTGAGAAATTTCTTGAACCTCAAAAGTAAAGTCTTTTCTCTACCCTCTTCAATATATGAGGATCAATAGGTGAATCTATGTATATAAAAATCTACAAAAGCATATAACCATTAAATCACTCTACATGTTCATACAAAAGTGAAATGAAAAAATATTAAAAAAGAGGACATATGCTAAAAAATAAAAAGATGTGATATCTTTTAGAGGATAGAAGAGATATTGAAACAAATAAATTAAACTTCTTAAACAAGACGAAAAATAAACATTGGGAAAGATATTGCTATTAACAAAAATTAAAAAAAAAATACCTACAAAAAAATTTATAAAAAAAAAGAGAGCAAAAAAGTCAGAGATAGTCGGTTAACAAAATTAAAAAAAGAAAAAGAAAAAGAAAAAGAAAAGACGAGATACTTGGGCCGAGGCCGAGTGTCTCCCTTAGGCCATATCTTGGGCCTAAAATGTTATTTTAGGTCGGGTCATGCATAAAGCCTGCATTAGGTATTTGGCAAGGGTCAACCAAGCATCTTCTTTGAGCTATATCTTGGGCTTAAAATGTTACCTTTGGATGGGATATGTAAAACATGCCCCATTAGGCATTTGGCAAGAGGCTGAGACCACTAGCTTCGGTTGAGCCCAAGCTAGCCCCCCTTTTCCTAGGTCCCTTTCGGTCTTCATCGACACCTTCGGTTCGTATCATGCTCCTTTTTTACTTTTTCATTTCTAAACGTCAATTGTACCATTTAGTCTAAAATTATCAATAACAATAACGATAAGCTTAATTTTTCAAAATTATAGAGGCCGTTTGAGGCATAGACTATCCTAAGATTATAATAACTACCTCTTGCTATAGTAAATGTTATTTCAAAACCCCCAAATTAGTTACGGTAAACACTATTTTAAAACTCTCATTTGCTACAATATTTAACCTTTGCTAAAGTTTTTACTCTTTTACATTTATCATTTTTTATTTTTTTCTACAGTGTTTACTATTTTCTTCTCAAGCTCAAATAGTTTATACCTCAAACGCATACTATTATAACCTAAACTAAAATAATCTACACTATAAACACAAATTATTATAATCCAACTATAATAACTTAAGACTATAATAACCAAGGCCTTACTCCAAATACCCCTAAATGGTTATCTGATAAGTCCTATATTTTTAGTTCTTAAAATAGAGATTAGACTTTGAAGAATCGTATATAGGAGGTGTTTGGTTCACTATTTTTACAATTGGGGCGTGTGCATGTTTGGTTGATAATTTTGCAGCCCATGTTTGTAGTACAGTTTATTCTACTGTTCAGTTTTGCTGCTGTATTTCACCCTTACCAAGTTTGATGCAATACTTTATTATTAATCAATAGGCCATTTGCTACAATATATATTTTCGCTTTAGTCTCTTTTAAAATGCATTAAATTTTTAGTAAAATGCTTTTGTTAAATAAAATAAATTGAAATGGTAATTTCAATCTCTGCATCCTACCAGTTCGCTAAGTTTTGACTACTAAATCATGCTTTAAAAAAAATTATAATTAGGTTGTTTCGAATATAGAAAAATGAATCAAAATATTTATAAATATAGTAAAATATCATTGTTTATCAATAATAAATACTAAATAGATATTGATAGACAATTATTATCTATCATTGATATATATTAATAGATATTGATAGATGTCTATCAGTATCTATCAGTAATAGACTGCATTTTGCTATATTTAAAAAATATTTTTAGCAGTTTGACATTTAAAAACATTTTCTTAAAATTAATGATAGAGAAATTTTTGTGTTTTGTTTACATTGTTAGATAAAAGAGTTTAGATTTAACTATAGTACTAAAAATAAATTGTCTATGTCAAAACGAGTATAACATGTGTTAGCATTCAAGAAGTTTGTGATTTAAATCACTCGTACCTATTATACTAATAAAAATTGTTTATTCATAAAAGAGAATAGGCACTCCTTTGATTTATAGAGAAGATATTATGAGAGATTTTCAAAAATAGAAAAGTAAGGGAAATTGTTTACACAAAATGACAAAATTTAATCATCTTCCTCCTTCTCCGTCTTATTCTTCTTCTGTCCGATATCAGTCCCTCTCTCTAACCTACACATTTTCTTTTTCTTCTTCGGTCTGATCTTGGTCTCTCTCTTTAACCCACATACCCTGACGTCCAGTAGCCACTGCACTCATGTCCAACCGTCGATCCACCAGCCTTTGGGTCTACATTACAAATCTGGTTGTACGTCACTACCGATGAGCCAATTTTTCTCTTTCTACCCGATTCACTTTCTCTCTTCCTCTAACTCTTAGATCCGTACAGCCCAATCCTTGTCGTCGTTGTCTTGTTGTCGTTGGCGGTATAGTTCATCGGAATTTTGGCCGTTAGGGATAAGATTTTGGGCGTTTTGGGTTGACTTTGTTTGGTTCTTGCATTAAATGTTGGTATTAAAATTGATTTAACCATGAAGTTGGATGCTAGATTTGATTTTTGTTGCTTTTTGATAGTTGTGGCAGATAAACGTTGATAAAAGTTTATCAATATCTATCAATGATATAAATTGATATAAGTCTATCACTAGATGCCAAAAGAAGTCTATCAGTATTTACCAGTGATAGAAACTGTAGAAGTCTATCATTGATACAATAGTGATAGAAATTAATACAAGTTTATCACTGATAGATGCTGATAGAAATCTATCAATGTCTACCAATGTTTTTTTTTTTTTTTTTTTCTATTTTATAAGTAGTTTTACATATTTTTTATATGTGAAAATTTCTCAAATATTGTGAACAGGTAGATTATATATATCAATCCAGGCATGTTATATGAACCTAAATTTAGTATGTATATTTCTCTAAATCCATAATGAAGTGAAACTCCTTTTCCAGTGAAAATGTTAAAAAAAAAATTATGTAATCATTTAGTTTTTTATTTTTACTTTTGAAAATTAAGTCTATTTCATCCGCATTTCTTACCATAATTTGCATCTTTCTAAGTACAATGGAATTTTTTTTAAAAAAAAGAACAACTTTTTCAAAATTACTTTTTTTTAGTTATCAAAATTTGACTTGGTTTCTTAAACTATTGGTGAAATATAGATAACAAAAGAAGAAATTTAAAGGTGAAAGTAATGTATATAGTCTTAATTTTCAAAAACCAACCAAAAAATAAAATGATTATCAAATGAGACTAAATAATTATTAAACCACACATAATTTATTACTTTTGAAGTTGGATACTTATTCGATTTATTTTTTTTTCTTGTTGAAAAACGATTTTAATATTCAAATTTCAAACAATAATTTGTTATACTCCTTAAATTTTTGTTAGTAAAATTATTTAAATCCTTCGTGAATTATTTTCTGTCATATTTAATTAACATTTTTTTTCATGGTGGACAACTATCTATCAAGCTGATGAATAACAAACATATGGCAACATAAAAGATATATTATATCTGGACATCGGCAAAACATAATAAAATTAAAATTTTTTTAATGAGTTTTATTTCTTCCACTTTTCAGAACATTTTTTTAGGGAAGTTTGAATGGTGTCCCTTTATTATTATTATTATTTTTAATGAGGATCGGTTAGCCTCAGAGAAGTTTGAATATGGTTGACTTTATATGAAAAGAAACAAATTTCGACATTTTATGAGGAAAGGATTCCCCATTTTTCCCCCCTTTTTTTAAGAACTGATTACATATTTTTGACTTTTTCATCAAGGCAAAAAAACAATGCACCAATATAAGTGGTTCAATTATGCATAAAATATAATTGGAGATGTCCACAGAGTAGGTAGGATCAGAGATGGCTTTCTCCCTCCCCATTTCCGTCAAAATTTTCACAGGATTTGGGCAGAGATTCTCATAGAAAATTTGTTGGACTCGGGTTCCTCATAGGAAATTTTTTCATGAAAAAATCAATTAATTTAAATCATCATTATGGAAAAGTTTCAATTCAATAGTTAACTTTTATATGATTAGTTTTAGAAGGATAATTAGAATTTAAAGAGAAATTGCTCAAATTTTTCACGTTGAAGGAAATAATTATCTATCAAATTATTCATGATCTAAATTTATTAGAATTCAAACATATCTTTTTTTTATGCTAATTCAAACATATTCATTATTTTTACCATTAAACAATAAATCTTGAAAGTTAATTATAATATTTATATAACAAAAATAAATAAAATAATATTAAGCCTAATGGGATGAGGACGGGGACGGAGACGAGAAATGCATCTAGTTTTCTGGGTATTCTTTTTCTCTACTTCCTCTTCTATGGAAAAAGTGGATATCTCTAACTATGACGTTCGATCAAACTAGGAGGTTAGAGGTTTAAATCTTTTATATATATAAATAAATAAAAGAGGCATTTGAACTTGAGAAACTTATTGATATTTTGACCATGCTAGAAGTATGTTTATGTTGATAAAATAATCATGATATTATTTGGTAAGAATATAAATTTTAAATATCTTTGGAATGATTTAAAATTATTTAGATACAATAGTTGAGGGAAGAAGAACAAAAAATGATAATGATGATGATGTAAGGTCTAAAATAGACTTTTGTGAAAACTAAGAGATTTCAATAAAATATTTCAAAATATATTGAGTTTCCGTATTAGAATTGAGGGCAACAACCCAAACTTTTTGTACATAGTATTTATTTTAAATGAAAATTTGTATAACCAACAAGAGAGTGAGACTTGACAGATGATTAAAATAAAAGGTATTCTTGAAAATTAGCCAATAATATTTTTTTCAAGCAAAAGTCTCAGGGAAAAAATTAAATAGAAATTCTAAAACAATAGATATATGTGAAAATGAGCTTAGCTCAACGATAATAGACATGATCGTTTTTTCTAGAGATCAGAGGTTTGATCTCTCATCCATGCAGTTGTTGTACTAAAAAAATATGTGAAGATATGCTTGATATTAGATACAAACCATCCCAACAAAAATACACAAACATAAATACAATGTAAATAGAATGTGATTGGTCTATAAGAGCAACTAAACTAAGTGTAGTCTGCAATACTAAGGTTGGCAAAAAAATCCGCAGGGGCATGTTTTCATTCCTCTTCCTCTGTTGCATGTAAGCCCTCAATCTTTTTCCTTAGGTAAACTAAACCATCACTTGAAGACAAGGTAGTATCATCTATGTATACTTGGATGTTGGATGGAAAGAAGTGGACTAAGTGTTAATAGGAAAGGAGTAGAACACATGCTTGAACAAGAAAAGGCCATGTTTAATGCATACCTTGAGGGTATAGCTTGGACGCATACCTTGTGAGTGAGACACTTGATATCAACGTTGGACAAGGGAGAGGAGGTTATCTTTGACAACATTGGCCTTGATACATCTTGGACGCATAAAGGTTCCATTGGATGCGTGGAGGAACCATGCTTGGTCGCATGGGTGAAAAGTAGGAGGAGGGAGCACCGAATGTAAGGGTCATTAGGAGGAGGTGAGCCATCTTGGGCGCATGGAGAGCAACATGCGTTGAACATAGAGGGAACATGCATTCAAAGTAAGGTGTAGATGTGTTGAGAATGAAATTACTTGGGCAGCAATGCCTAGTTAACAGCTAAAAGGCGTATGTAGCTAACTTGGAAGAAGTCTTCACTAAGTCGAAGTAGGAGGTAGTTACCCATGGAGCAAGGATAAACCATGCAAAGACCTGGTGAAGACACCTGAAAGAGTGTGTGTGTTGGATTTGTATGTTGAAGACAACTAAACATGCATGCAAGGAGGAGCTGCACAAGGAGAAAAGCTTGGGACTAGTATAAATAGGGGAAAAGAGGGCTTACTTCTTCCATTCCACTCGAGAAAATTTCGATTTTCTTGAACCAAACTAAAGATTTTTTAGGGTTGCAAGAATGTAAGTTTAAGAGACCTAGAAAAACTTGGAAGGAAGGGAGAAAGGCCAGATTGACCCAAGCGCCCAACCACTCTACGTCCAGCTATCGTGTGCCTCATCAACATATCCCACATGCACCCATCACAAATTTCGCACACCCTCGTGCATGCAATCACCCACATGGATGCAGTGCTCGACCCTTGTCTTGTCGCGTGCACGCCGAATGTATTCACTGATGCCCAGCCTGCACGTTGCCCGTCTATCTGTCGTGTCCTAATTTAGGGCAAGTTGCAGTGTTGGCACGCAATCACCCACAGCCTGCACGCCGAATGTATTCATGGATCCATGTGGGTGATTGCTTCCGTTTAGGGCAAATTCCAACACTGCAATCACCCACACGTTGCCCGTCTAACTTGCCCTAAAAATCTCTTGCTTCCGTTTGAGTTCCAAAACATCTAGTTTGCCTTATTTTGTGTTGGTAAGCCAAGTTTACGACCAGGAAGGTATTCTAAGATTTTTAGCCCTAATTTTGATTCTAAACTAATATGGGAAAAATTTAGGGCAAGTTGGAATTTGAGAAAACCAAGAGTCCAAAAAGAGATTAGGAAGCTGGGAAGGCTTGGAAGAAGAGGAATCCTTGTTGGTGAACTGTGAGTAGTTTATTTTCAAATGTTTTGGTTGATGTTATATACATATATAGTTTTATATATATGTATGATTTGGAATGCTTGGCATGATTTTTTTTATACGTTTTGTTCTGGTTGAAAACCTTAGATTTAGATAAATATATTTTCTCTATGGTTTGTATAAAAGCATGTTTTTTACCAGATTGTATACACTGTTTCAACATGTTTTCTGTGGAAAAAGGAAATGTTTAAACCTTTAGTTGAAGAAAATCATATTTTACTGTGATTTGAGGAACAAGATTTCAAACCACTAAAGGTTGCTTGTTGTACCCTGATGTACCACATGGGATGGTCAGAAGATCTGTGGATCGAGTTTTGAAGCTGTGCCAAATGCTCCTACTGGATAGTTAGAAAATCTCTAGATCTGGTATCTGAGCAAGTGGAGGAAATCTCATATAGGATGATCAGAGGGATTGTAGGCCCAATTCTGAGCATACGATGAAATTCTATGTTGACATGTGTATATGGTCGAGTTATATTGGGTTTAAGGAATGCTTTTTAGAACTTTGTTGTGGCTTATGTGGATTTATTCCTTATTTTGTTTGAGTAAATCTATGATCATGCCATTTTACTGTTTATTATGTTGATACTCATGTTTTGACATTTAGTTGAGCATTTCAATATTCTGGTACCTATTTACATCTAAAATTATTTTTAACAGGTTTTCAAAAGAAAAACCTATGTTCATATTAAAATCATCATTCACTTTACTTCCTAGCTCATGTTTTCCAAATGTTTTGTTCTCTCCCTCCAGGTAGTGAAGAAAAAACGTTTTGGGGTGCCGCTTGAGGTCAAGTCTGTCACATTACAAGATTAATTCTTTGTCTTAGTTATTGAAGGTCTTTAAAGTCTAGTTGTGGGTATTGAAGTTGGGAATTTGTAAATATAAGATGTATAAATATTAAAACTTGATTGTAATAAAGTAAACTATTTTTAATTAAGTAATCTTCTGGATTTTTTAAGTTGTGGGAAAAATAGGTTAGAGTGGTTAGTAGGTACCACAAAAGGCCGGTATTGCTGTCTTCACACCTCATTCTAGGTGAAAAAGGTAAACTCGGGAGGGGTGTGACAAGCTAATATCAGAGCAAAGGTTTACGAAAAACCTAAGAGAGTTAGAAGAAGTTAGTCGAGTCAGATTAAAGAGTTTAGGAAGTTGAGGATTATGTGGTGGAAAGTAAATCCACGAGTTACAAAAACTTGGGAAAAAATAGGTTGTGGAAACCTAGAGAGTCAGAATGGTTACAAAACCCTATGGAAATAGGCTGAAGGAAACATGGACTTGGCTAAAGTTGGGTAAGTCTCAAAATATGGAAGTGTGAGGTAGAGAATTGAGTATATAAACAGGATAAGTAGTAAGAGATAGTATATTTCAAATTAACATTAGTTGATCTTTATTGTAGAAACCATGCATCAAAATGGTGAACCTAGTAGGCAGTTCTAGACCAGAACTCAAAACGCTACCTTTGATTCAAGATTTGGGGAGATAAGAAGCAGCAAAGGAACTCACTATCCACACATTGAGATCAATTTAGGAAACCAAGTAATGTACTCCATATTGGGAATGCCTGAATTAAATAGGATACTAAGATGTCTAGGTTGTGGTAGAAACCACAGGGGACCATGCCTGCAAGGAACAAATATCTACTATAGATGTAGATAGGTAGGCCACATTAGGAAAAATTGTTCCTAATTTCAGCAACGAAATAGGGTTAAGCAAGAAAAGATACCTAGGGATAATCTATTACAACAACCTGCACTCGTTAGAAGTGGAAGTAGAAGATTTATACACGAGGTATCATCTAGTAGGAACTTAAGGCCGGGGGAATCTAAAAATTCCGGTGCTCTAGTGACTTAGTGGGTTCTACAAAAGGCCTAGAGATGACTCGAAGAATCATCATTGAGTTTGACAAGAAACCCCAATGCAAATGATGTGGTGGAGACCATGAGAAAATATGCTACTACTACCATCGATCTTGACATGTTCGCAAGGAATGCCCTCGACGAAGGCCAAGGAGAAAATGATTCAAATCCAAAAGAAGACATTCCTAATGTATTACTCAACGAGAGAAAGGTACCTTAGTTAAGCAATCAGTAGGGGAGAAAGAACAACTAAGGAAAAAGCTGAAGGATTTTAGGTATCAGAGAGGGAAAGGAGGAAAAGTGCTAAGAAGTTTGCAGAAGAAAAATATGTGATAATGAATATATTTAGTGGCTGTTATAACACAAATATAGACATAGTTTAAACCAAAGAAGATTGACGTTCTTTTTGGTCAATTCTAGTCCTATTTTAAGGATGAAATTCACAAAAATGGTTACGATTGGACATGGTTCGTTCGATGATGTGTTACGCTTTCTTATTGGACTCATTTTGGAGTTCTGCAGTGGAAACTGCAGTATATATACTCAATTGTGTTACTTCCAAGAGTGTTGCGAGAACACCTCTGGAGTTGTGGAATGAGAGTAAAACTAGTTTACGTCACTTCTACATATAGGGTTGCCTAGCATATGTGCTTGAGGCTAATCCAAAGAAATTGGAATCACGGTCAAGGTTGTGCCTCTAGGCTACCCCAAAGGTATACGAGGGGATTACTTTTATGATCCGTTGGAAAACAGAGTGTTTGTTTCTATGAATGTTACATTCCTTGAGGATGATCATATGAGGGAGCATAGTCCATGTAGTAAGGTCGTGTTACGTGAGCTTTTCAACAAAACTACTGAAACTTCAACAAGAGTTGTTGAAGGACTTGCTTCATCAGCAATAGTTGTTAATGATAGTTCATCTGGTAAGTTGGTTCCACCTCAAGAGTTGAGGAAACCTCGACGCAGTGGGAGGGTTGCGAACCCATCTGTTTGCTATCTGGGTTTCACGAAAATCCTGGCTATGGTAGCCGATGGCGACATTGAGGATCTGCTGTCTTATCAGAAGGCAATGAAAAATGTTGACGGAGATGAATGGGTAAAAGCCATGGATCTCGAAATGGATTCGATGTACTTCAACTCAGTATGGGACCTTGTAGATCAGCTTAATAGGGTAAGATCTATAGGTTGTAAATGGATCTATAAGAGGAAACATGGTGCTGATGGGATGGTGCAAACTTTCAAGGCTCGACTTGTGGCAAAGAGTTATACCCAGGTGGAGGGAGTCGACTATGAGGAGACTTTCTTGCCTCTTACCATGTTAAAGTCAATCTGCATCCTCCTGTCCATTGCCGCTTATTATGATTATGAGATTTGGCAAATGGACTTCAAGATGGCCTTTGTAAATTGCAATCTTGAGGAGACCATTTATATGGTGCAGCTCGAGGGATTCATTGCCCAAGGTCAAGAGCAAGAAATTTGTAAACTGAATCGGTCCATTTATGGGCTGAAACAAGCATCTTGATCTTGGAATATTCGGTTTAATTATGCGATCAAATCGTATGGCTTTGACCAAAATGTTGATGAGCCTTGTGTCTACAAGAAGATAGTCAACAGTTCAGTAGTTTTCTTAGTGTTGTATGTAGACGATATCCTACTCATCGGGAATGATGTTGGACTATCGACTGTAGTTAAAAACTGGCTAATGACCCAATTTCAAATGAAAAATTTAGGAAAGGCTCAATTTATTATGGGTATACAAATTTTTCGAGATCGTAAGAATAAAGTGCTAACGTTGTCTCAGGCATCGTACATTGACAAGATGTTGCTTAAGTACTCGATGCAAGACTCCAAAAAGGGCTTATTTCCATTCAGGCATGGAGTTACTTTGTCTAAGAAAATGTGTCCTAAGATGCCTCAAGAGGTTGAGGAGATGAGATGAGTCCCATATGCATCTGTCATTGATAGTTTGATGTATGCGATGCTCTATACTAGGCCAGACATCTGTTTTGTTGTACTAGGCTAGAAAATTCTTTACCGATGTGCGTCGTGAGGGTAAGATGTCTAAAACACCTTTTACCGAAAAAGGTTATTAAGCCAAATAGCCTCTAGAATTAGTACATTCTAACCTCTGTGGTTCTATAAATATGCGAGCCAGGGGAGGCTATGAGTATTTTATGAGTTTTTGTCACACCCCGCTCCAGATTACCCTCTTAACCTGGATGGAATGGTGACTGCAGCAGTTACCAATCCTTTTGCTGGCACTTACTGCCTATCTAACCTATTAAATTTTGTTCAAACCCTGAATACATACATATCATCGATATACATACATAATAACTCAGAACTTAAGACATTTACATTACAGGGTTTCGCAGCATTATCCACACATGAATATTACAATTTAATGAGCCCCATCTAGAATACTAGTCACTAGACAGACATATGTGTACTAACTAATATAGGTCTTCAATTACGCTTCCTCCAACCTAATTCTTTGAGTGGCAGAGCAGCAGCAAAAAAGTATTTTGGGAACTGACCGCTACCTGAAAAGGAAAACATTTGAAAACATGAGCTAGAAGCCCAGTGAGTGACTTAATAAAAACATAAATCTCATGCTTAAACTGAAAGCTCGAAAACATAATATTGGAACTAAAATATGCCCAGCAAACATGTATATAAAACCTTTAAAACCATTGTATCTGAAACCTGAATCTTAATTGAGACCCTTACTTCGATCTCTTCATATTGAACTATGGCTAGGAGAGACCCTTACGTCGATCTCTTTAAATATACCGTTGGGCATCTCAAGAAACTTCCTCTAAACATAAACATTGATAACTACTCTTAAACACCATTAAACATCATTATTCCCTAGTTGAAAACGAGCATACATCGCTCTAATTCCCAACGTCTGTTACCTGCCAAGAGACCCATACTTCAGCCTCCCTTTGCTGGTATATGGCCTAGGAGACCTATACTTCGGCTCCTCATTCAGAACTGCCTACGGAACGTAGAGTTTACTATGTACAGTGAACACCTTAAGTACATTTATTTAGATACCTTCCTTACCTTCAGTATCCGGCTCACTTAAGCTATCAAGTTCTCGAAGAGCATTAAAAGAATAATTCTCAAATATAGCATAGAAAACTCTTTAGGATACCTTCTCCACCTTTAGTATCCCTTTTCATTATGTTTAGAAATACCAATGCATGTACTTTGACAACCTTAGGTATTTAAAACATAGTACATGAAGCTTCATTCAACCTTAGCTTTAACCCTAACGCATGCTTTATACTTTGTAAAATAAGTTGGCTTAAAGCATGTTGAACTACTTGTAAAAACTATTAGCATGCATTAGATATGAAAAACATACTTGGAAAACTCATACATTAGTAACATCATGCGTTGATAAACATTCATAAGCATTAGCAATTCCAAACTATCCTTCTAGCCTATGAGAAGATATGTCTGCCTTTATCCTTAGTTGAGAGTGAACTACTTGATCTAACCCTCAATGTCAACCTTAGTCGGGGAGAACCCTTTTGCTCAATCCCTCGACGTCGTATTACCTACGTGCACGTGGTTATAACTGAGTACCATCATCCTTAGGTACTTGACTAGGATACCTTTTCATTGTCCTTCAGCATCCTTAGGATACCTTCTCATTGTCCTTCAGTATCCTTGGGATACCTTCTCATTGTCCTTCAGTATCCGTCATATAAATAGTCATAAACATTTAGTTGAACACTAAGGCTTAGTGCTCAAATCATCATACTAGTTCATCCATCATACTAGTTCTTCATAAAAATGGAGATACTAAAATATGCTGAAAGTATTTGGACAAGATAACATATTTAAATCATGTCAATTTCCATGGAAAACATGCTTTACTTAGCATGAGAAATAACTTCAAACATATGTTTCTTGGCACTTCATTTAAACACTTAGCATGAGAAATAACTTCAAAAAAATCATAGTTTCTAAATCATTAAAACATTAATTCATCACATAGTCATTCACAGCTCGTCGGGGCTCT
The DNA here is from genome assembly GCF_009727055.1 of Benincasa hispida. NCBI lineage: Eukaryota > Viridiplantae > Streptophyta > Magnoliopsida > Cucurbitales > Cucurbitaceae > Benincasa > Benincasa hispida. Next base: position 40,306,332 of record NC_052353.1, read on the forward strand.
TGGCGGGTTATATGCCTCTTTTAGCTCTTCTTGGCCTGAAAGGACATAATTCCTGATTAAACTACTTAGATCTCTTAGCAAAATACCTCAAATAGTTCATTTACTAATAGAACTTTCTTAAAGAAAAACACATTGCAAGCGAGACAACCATTCTGAGTAATCCATTCTCATGAGCGAGATCTTCCTTATGAGCGAGATCCTCATGATTGAGATCAAGCTTTTCCTGGCAAACTTTCATCCTAGCGATACTCACCTTATCAGCAAGATTCAACCCAATTTCTAGCGACATTTCCTTCTTGAGCGAGATCTTCATCATAAAATTAGCGAGATTATCATCCTGAGCGAGATCCTTATCCTCCACATCTCGTTCTCACTCTTCACGGTGAGCTTTTTGCTTGTTCTTCCCAAGCAGCCGTCTGCTTCTATACAGATTCTCTGTTTCAACTTCAAAAATTCATAACTCAAAATCCTGAATTCTTTTCAAGAAACTTCCTTCTAAAACTTGTTTAAAATTGAGTTATTTTCTTACTTCAAAACTTCAACAAAAAATTCTTTATGGTTTGACCTGGAGCTTCTAATCTTCACCTTGGGTTCTGATTAATCCGAGGTTCTGCCTCTTCTACAAATTCCTCACTTTTTGTTCTTCTTCTCCTACAATCTTTCTCCAGAAAGACAACCTCAAAAACTAGATTCTCCCAGCTTTTAAATGGCACTGATTTCACTAAATTTGCTCATGTAGATTGTCGGAACCAAGCTTTTGAAGTTCATCTTTCTTTTAATCTTCCTACCACTCCCGAGTTCAAGGATTATCTGCCACGTCACCCCACATTTAGTGCCTCCAGCACAAGCCAATAGGGTTTCCTTATTAAGTATGTTTTTATTTTCCTTTCTCCAAACTTCTATAAATAACATGGATTTTCACTTATTAAATTATTTAATATATCATTCATTTGGTTAAACATACTTGTCTAGGAAATTTAGAATTCGGGGTTTACACATGGCTTCATTTAGCTCATTAGAAAACATCACATTACTTACTCTTACTTAAAGTAATTAGGGTTCGGGTTTTACAGTTTTACTGATAATTACTCTAGGTATGGATATGTTTATCTGATGTAATGGAAGTCTGAATCCTTTAAAAGTTCAAAAAGTTCAAGGCTAAAGTTGAAAATGCATTGGATAGACGAATTAAGACACTTCGATCGAATCAAGGTGGAGAGTTTCTGGATTCGGGGTTCCATGACTATTTGATAGAACATGGAATTATTTTCCAACTTTCAGCGTTGGGTACACCTCAGTAGAATGGTGTAGCGGAGAAGAGAAACAAAACCTTGTTAGACATGGTTCGTTCGATGATGAGTTACGTTTCCTTATCGGACTCGTTTTGGGGTTTTGCAATGGAGACTACAGTATATATACTCAACTATTTTCCTTCCAAGAGTGTTGCGACAATACCTCTAGAGTTGTGGAACGAGAATAAAGCTAGTTTACGTCACTTCCGCATATGGGGTTGCCCAGCATATGTGCTTGAGGCTAATCCAAAGAAATTGGATCCACGGTCGAGGTTGTGCCTCTTTGTAGGCTACCCCAAAGGTACACGAGGGGGTTACTTTTATGATCCGTAGGAAAACAGAGTGTTTGTTTCTACGAATGTTACATTCCTTGAGGAGGACCATATTAAGAAGCACAGTCTATGTAGTAAGGTCGTGTTACGTAGCTTTCCAACGAAACTATTGAAACTTCAACAAGAGATGTTGAAGGACCTGCTTCACCAGCAAGAGTTGTTGATGATAGTTTATCTGGTAGGTCGGTTCCACATCAAGAGTTAAGGGAACCTCAATGCAGTGGGAGGGTTGCAAACCCACCTGTTCGTTATCTGGGTTTCACAGAAATCCTGGCTATGGTAGCCGATGGCGACATTGAGGATCCGTTGTCTTATCAGAAGGCAATGGAGGATGATGGCCGGAATGAATGGGTCAAAGCCATGGATCTCGAAATGGAGTCGATGTACTTCAACTCACTATGGGATTTTGTAGATCAACCTTATGGGGTAAGACCTATAGGTTGTAAATGGACCTACAAGAGGAAACGGGGTACCGATGGGAAGATGTAAACCTTCAAGGCTCGACTTGTGTCAAAGGGTTTACCCAGGTGGAGGGAGTCGACTATGAGGAAACTTTCTTGCCTGTTGCTATGTTGAAGTTGTTTTACATCCTCTTATCCATTGCTGCTTATTATGATTATGAGATTTGGCAAATGGACATCAAGACGGCCTTTCTAAATGGCAATCTTGGGGAAATCATTTATATGGTGTAGCCTGAGGGATTCATTAGTGGAATGCCTGGTATTAATGGATGGTGGATCTCGTGGCTAAATAGTTTAGTCAGCTATTCATATACCGTTGGAGCTTCGAGCCATAGGTCCATAAGGTCCCCTTGGTAGCTCTATGGATTCAAGTTGAGAATCAGTTTTTTGGTCAGTTTGAAATGTTCAAATTGATAAGAGGGAGTTCGATTATATATTATATGACTGAATTGGTTAATTATATATTATATGATTGACTTTATGTATGAGATACATTAATGGAGGAAAATGGATATAAATATGATTTTATCTAGTGGAGGAGAAAACACTATGGTATATATGTGATATTAAACCATAGGTTAATGAATATAATATGATTATATTTATTATTTAATTTTGGACAATTATAGGATAATTGTGCTGACATTTTCTCCGTAACCGTGTGTTAGTGGGAGGTTTAATTCAGTTTTTGTAACTAAAGAATAAAATGAAAATCATTTTCATTTTGCAAAGAGATCATATAATTCGCTCACGAGTTGTATACAACCTATCGCATAGCAAACCGAGAGACTACACGATCATATACACGCGCGCCTCTTTCTAAAAAATCACATAAGTTTTTCTAAACGATTTTCTAACGCCCGAGCATTTATTAGACGATCTTCTATACGATCGCAACCTATTTACTACATGATCGTGCACTTTCTTCTAAATGATCAAGCATCATCTATGTGATAGACTCAACCCTCTCCCACTTATTTAGTCGTTGTATACGATCTTTGATTCCTTCTTCCTTCTACCAAATCCAACATAGCTCACACTTCTGGATTCTCACACTGAGAATATCGAGGGTTCTAAGTGGTGGTGTTATCCCCATTCTTGTGTTTGTGTGGAGGCCGTTCGTGGATAGACGACCGGTGTTTTGGTGAACAATTTCTTGGATGTTCCAGCGGGTGCGAGAGGAACAGTCCCTTGGAGAGAATGAGATTTTCTTTGGAGAAGTGTTCTTCAATTGGTACGTATCTCTTATCTTTGTTATTTATTATTCAAGCATGCCGGTAATTTGTAGTTTCTTGCATATTTATTCTAGTAGATATGTGGTAATTCTGTCACAATGTATTTGAAACGATCAGCTTTCACTCAGAGGTACACTTATATAAGAGTTCCTTCACTTCTTGTATACACAAGGCTCATCAACATTTTGATCAAAGCCATAAGATTTTATCGCAGTATCAAACCTTATGTTCCAAGATCGAGAAGCTTGTTTCATTCCATAAATATAACGATTAAGCTTGCAAACCTTTTGCTCTCGACCTTGGGTTATGTATCCCTCGGGCTGCACCATGTAAATGGTCTCCTCAAGATTGTCATTCAGAAAAGCAGTCTTAACATCCATTTGCCATCTTGACATCCATTTGCCAAGTCTCATAGTCATAATATGAGGCAATGTATAGGAGGATCTGGATAGACTTAAGTATGGAAACAGGCGATAAAGTCTCCTTATAGTTAACTTCCTCTACCTGGGTATAACCCTTTGCCACCAGTCTAGCCTTAAAAGTTTGCACCTTCCCATTAGCATCTCGTTTCCTCTTGTAGATCCATTTACAACCTATAGGTTTAACTCCATCAGGTTGATCTATAAGATCCCATATGGAATTTAAGTATATAAACTCCATTTTCAGATTCATGGCTTTGATCCATTCATCTCTATCAATATCCTCCATTGTCTTACATAAGACAATGGATCCTAAACGCCATCAGCTACCATAGCCAAGATTTCAGTTAAACCCATATAGCGAATAAGTGGGTTTGTAACCCTCCCACTACGTCGAGGTTCCCTCAACACTTGAGGTGGATTTGACCTACTAGATGAACCTACATTAACAACTATTATTGAGGTACTAGGTTCTTCAACAACCCTTGTTGAAGATTCAATAGTTTCTTTGGAAATTTCATTCAACACAATCTTACTTTAAGGTCCGTGCTCCCTTATGTGGTCTTCCTCAAGAAAAGTAGCATTTGTCGATACAAATACTTTATTTTCTTTAGGATCAAAGAAGTAACCACCTCTTATTCCTTTGGGGTAGCCTACAAATAGGCACAACCTTGAACATGGTTCCAATTTCTTAGGATTAGCCTCAAGCACATGTGCTGGGCAACCCCATATTCTGAAATGGTGTAAACTAGCTTTATGATCATTCCATAACTCCAAAGGTGTTCTCGCAATACTCTTGGATGAAACGCAATTCAGGATGTATGCTGCAGTCTCTATTGCATAACCCCAAAATGAGTCTGGTAAGGAAGCGTAACTCATCAAAGACCGAACCATGTCCAACAAAAGTGATGAAATATTCATAACCTCCCCTAGCTTTTACATTCATCGGACTACAGAGGTCTGAATCTTCTAGCACTAGAGGTTCTTTGGCCCTATGACCTTTTCAAGTAAAAATCCTTTTAGTCATATTGCCTTCAAAGCATGACTCATACATAGATAAAGAATTTTCTTCTAACTCGTTTAGAAGTCCATTCTTCACTAACCTTTCAATCCTATTGAGATTAATGTGTCCTAGTCTTAAGTGCAAAAGTTGGGCATTTCTTTAGGAGAAATTATAAGTTTCTTATGTTGAGTTACAATAGTTTAAAACATTTCTATATTATGGAGGGCATTTGTTACTAAGGGCCTTAGCACATACAAATTGTTTTCCAGTTTTGCAGAACATATATCAACACCATTATTTGTAATAAACACTTTATTGAAAGAAAAATTGATATTATATGATTGTTCTAACAAGCACTTTACAAAAACTAAGTTCCTTTTTAAATCAGGAACTACATATACATTTTTTAAATACAAGAAATTTGTTCTGTAAAGTCAACCAAAGGCATCCCACTGCCACAATTGAGACAACGTGCCCGGTTCCAACTCACATCATCATCTCACCAACATCTAGTTGCCGCCAGGTACTAATTCTCAAAAATGAAGAACAAACATAGTTAGTGTCCCCAGAGTCAATAATCTAGGCAGAATCATCATTCTCAACTAAACAAGTTTCCAACACATGCAAATCATATTTACCTTCTTTGAACTTCTTCTTTTCTGCCAAATATCTGTGGTAGTTCCTCTTCTAGTGCTCATTTTGGTTGCAATGAAAACATTTTCTTTTGTCAACCTTTACAGGTTGTCTACCCCTCGGTACAGCAACAACTGGGTTAGCAGCCTTCCCCTTTCCACTATTCACCTTCTTCCACTTTTTGGTGCCAGAGGAAGAAGGTACAGACTTAGTTCCAGAGATCGAACCTTTATGGAACTTTTTGGAAGATGAAGCAACATTTGCTTCACCCTTTTTCTCTTTTCTTTTCAACAAGGAATGGAAGGTTTGTAGCTCATTGAGCAGGGTAGTCAGGTTGTAGTCAATCCTATTCATAACAACATTGCTACAGAAGTGCAGAAAACTTTTAGGTAAAAATTCCAGTATTATGCTTATCTAGTTGGCCTCATCGACGCTTGACCCATTCATCTCCACCCCGTTGAGAACATGTTTTCGAACAGATGCCCCCTCTTGCATATGGGCATTGAAGATATACTTGAGAGCGTCATGCTTGAGCTGTGCAGACGGTTGTCCGAACATTCCCCTCAAGGACTCCATGATCTCACGTGTTGTGAGCATGAGCTCATGCTCCAACGCTCAAATGCTTTCCGAACATTTCAAGAAGCATTGATAGGTAGAAGTGTTGGGGTTGATGCCCTAAAGTCTCGTGTCCTGTAGTTTGTAAACTGTTTGTGTGAACGCTTGTATTGTATAATATATGATATTTACTTCACATCTTGTTTTTGCTCAGTTGTATGTTTTATTTGCTTTACCACAAACCAATAAACATAAAATCCCTGGTTATCTGTATGTAACTCCAGCATGTATGTGGTGACATACAAGTGGATCATGTCTTGAGTGATAACCAAAATGGTCTGTAGTATATGGATATAGAAGCGAAACCTTATCCTGGTAACGTTACGGATATGGCCCATTTTGTGGAATTGTCACAAGTGTTGTGACTTGTCACAGATGGTCTAATCCTGATCATTCGTGTAGGGGACATGTTGTTGGATCAACACTAGCACGCAGCGGAAGGGAATAGGATCCATAAGCACTCTAATTCAGTAATTTTGGTTGAAAAGAAACATGCTAAAAATATAGTATAATGGGTTTCAAGAACATACCTTGGCCGAACGAACGAAATCTTGATTTTTAGATGCTAAATCCTCCAAATTCTTGTGTAAACCACCACAAGATCTTCCCTACTATCCTCTCGGTGCTTTAGATTGAGTTGTGGGAGTCAAAAAAAGCTAGAATCAAAATGAATATGGAGAAAGTTCAATGAACCCATTGAAGAACACCTTTTTCCTCCAAATTTTTCAGCAAAAAATCAATCGGTTCATCCTCACTTTCTTCACCTCTTCACTTCATGCAAAGAGATGTGATACATGGGATGCGACTCATGCTTGAAGTAAACCAAAGAAGAGGTGGTGGGTTCTTTGTAAGCAACTTTGAAGATGACTTGAAAAAACCCATTTTTTCAAGTTTATGTGATTTTTCAATTTCCATATTTTAAAATCATCTTTTATTTCTAAAATCAAAATTTATTAATTTTAAAAATTAGTTTCATAAATTAATTTTCTAATAAAATTAATAAATAATTATTTAAATAATTTTAATAATTCTAATTAATTTAATATCCAATATTAAATTAATTTTTACACAAATTCATCTTCATACATTTAAATCATATTTAAATATATTTTTTCCAATTACGTTTGATTCTAATTTGAACGTTTCAAATTAACTTATCACACTACTCTAGAGCTAATCCATTTTCGAGCTAGTAGGGGGACCTCATGGACCTACAGATCATGGGCTCCAACGATTCAAGATTAATCGACTAAACTCATTAGACCGATCTAACCCTCATTCGTTAACTAATGGGTTACTCCACTAAATCCCATAGTTGAACTCCCCTCATTGTAGATATATTATGTCCACTCGATATAACCATGATTAGTAAGTTAACCCTTCACAGATTGTTCATAATAATGGTTGGGTCAAATCTTTGTAGATATATCATTGTAGATATATTATGTCCACTTGATATAATCATGATTAGTAAGTTAACCCTTCACAGATTGTTCATAATAACGGTTGGGTCAAATCCTTGTTTTACCCACGAAATTATCTCTTGTTCCTTAAGTCCCCACTGATCCCCTAATGAACAATTGTTTTTTGATCCAATCACAAAACTGAGTCCCTCTCATGCCAAATTAGACGGTGGGATCCCTTGTTCATGCTCTAGAATCAGCACTTAAGGGAACAACCTCTCTACTATCCCTAAAGCGGGTAGGAGTGAATTCCCTCTTGCACCCTATGTCTCCAGCTATCTATCCGGTCTTACTTCTGAAATAGCAGTCATATTGAGCCGACGCTGTTGAACCAACCCTCACCTATGCAAGTCTAAAGGCAATCCTAAATAAACAGGAGTTCATGGTACCTTATTCTGGTAACACTATTGGATACAACCTGCTCTGTAGTTGTTACAAGGAGTTGTAAAGTGCTACAAATGAAGTGATCCTAATTCGTTCATGTTGTACATGAGGAGTGGGGGTATCCTTGTGCAAAAGAGTTTGTACAAGATCGGACCACAAAATGAGTCACTCTTACTTTATAACGCTGTTTACTTTTTAAGACTGACTATTTCAAAGAGATGACCTAGATAACTTGACCTTTATGGCGATAACCACGATGCAACGAGGCGATGCATGGAACTTTATTCAATCTAATGAGAGATACCGAAGGATATGTTATCACGCGTCCCGCTCCCACTTACTATAAATACTCTTTCCATTCACCATGGTATTGACCTACCCAAATGCCACCCATAGGGGGACACCCATGGTGCCTCGAGGCCGAGAGTAGATCTCACGGTGTGAACTTTTAAGGAGAAACGCGTAGAGGCAAAGTTGAAGTATCATATACCCCATTTTCCCCTCACTAAGTGTTATACTTAGGGTTAATTAACTTAGGAAAATCCAACTACTAATTTTATCTAAGTGTTTGTTTAATTTGCTAAAAAAAATCTTGTCTTTGATGATTAAACAATTTTGATTGAAGTCTCATTAAACTCTTTAATCAAACTTGCATGCATATAACAAATTTATCTAATTCACCTTTCTATGTAGATTCCCAGGTAGGGATGCGATGTTTCCATCGACTTAAGTACCCTATCCTAGCCAGAACCTACTTTAGATAAAAGGTCCCTTATAGATACATTTTGCTAAAAACCATTATTCTTTTCTCTTATTAATCGTAGGAGGAAAGAGTTTCTTAAATAGAAGAAATACCCAATTACAAATAAGGAAAGAATAAAATATAGCAAATATAATACAGTAAGTACAATATAAAATTTCAAAATAAAGGAAATAATCAACACTCCCCCTCATGCTAGTTTGAAGATATCATTCATAGCCAGCTTGTCAATCAACTTGTTGAATTGCCACTTTGGAAGACCTTTGGTTAACACATCTCCAATTTACTCTGTTGTTGGGAGAAAGGGAATGCATATTATTCCTGCATCAATCTTTTCCTTTATGAAGTTTTTATCAACTTCAATATGTTTGGTCCTATCATGAAGGACTGGATTGTGGGCAATTGAAATTGCTGACTTGTTATCACAATATGCGTATGGGCATTGTATGAGAGAAATTCAATTCTTCCAATAGTCTTCTTATCCATATGCCTTCACAAATACCATGGGCTATTGCCCTAAATTCTGCTTCAGCACTACTTCTTGCAACCACACTTTGTTTTTTACTTTGCCAAGTAACTAGATTTCCTCCAACAAAAGAGCAATACCACGAAATAGATCTTCTATCAGTCGTGCTTCCTGCCCAATCAGCATCAGTATAAACCTCAATGTTTAGGTGGTCATGCTTCATGAATAATATACCTTTTCCTGGAGTACCTTTCAAATATCTCAAAATTCTATAAACTGCTTCAAAGTAAACTGACTCGGGAGCATGCATGAACTGATTTACTATACTAACTGTGAAATCAATGTCATGACGTGTGTGAGAGATGTACATGAGTCTCCCTACAAGCCTCTGGTACTTTTCCTTTTCTTTTACTTCTTTTTCAGTTGCAGCAACCAATTTAAAATTTTTCTCAATAGGAGTTTCTGCTATCTTGCAACCAAGTAAACCTGTCTCATTCAGTAGGTCAAGAATACACTTCCCCTAGTTGACAAGAATGCCATTTTTAGATCTGGCAAACTCCATTCTTAGGAAATAATTTAAGGTTCCCAGGTCCTTGATTTGAAAATCATTGGCAAGGTTTTTCTTTAAGATATTTAGTCCTGTCTCATCATTACCTGTAAGAATGATATCATCAACATACACTATCAAAACAACCAATTTACCACTTCCAGTATGTTTATAGAACATAGTATGATCAGTTTGACTTTGACTGAATCCATAGCTTGTGACTTCCTTTTCAAACCGTTCAAACCATACTCTAGAAGATTATTTAAGCCCATATAATGATTTCTTTAACTTGCACACTTTGTTAATCCCGAGATCCACCTCAAAACCAGGTGGCAAGTCCATAAAAACCTCTTCTTCAAGATCCCCATTGAGAAAGACATTCTTCACATCAAGTTGATAAAGAGGCCAATCAAAATTAACTGCCACAGACAACAAAATTCTAATAGAATTAATTTTAGCTACTGGAGCAAATATTTCTTGATAATCAATGCTACAGGTCTGAGTGAATCCCTTGGCAACCAATGTAGCCTTGTACCTTTCAATACTACCATTAGCTTTACATTTTACAGTGAACAACTATTTGCATCCCACCGTCTTCTTATCTTTTGGTAGTTCGACTATGTCCCATGTGCAATTTTGTTTCAGTGCATTGAACTATTCCATCATTGCTAATTTCCAATTCATATTATTTAGAGCTTCCTGTATATTCCTTGGAACAAATAGGTTGGTTTTTTGGATGTGAAGGCTTTATGACAGTTAGACAATCTATGATAAGAAAGATAGTTTTCAATGGGCTATTTGGTGCATTTACGAGTACCTTTCCTATGGGTAATTGGAATATCAAGATCAGAGACATCAGGTAAAGGATTAGAAGGAGATGAAGAACTAGAAGAAATAGGAGTAGAATGTCTAATACCTGGATCTTCAGGATCATTCATCGGAGTATTTGATTGGTCCTGTGATAAGTCAATTGTCTGATCTCAGACTCTTTGAGTCAAGTTTCTTCTAGTATAAACCTGAAGTTCAGGATTTCGACTTGTGGAGTCATTTTGTAGTGTTTCTCCCCTGAAGAAAAACTCTCCATACTTAGTATCGAAGGACTAGAGCTCATAATTGCAGGACCACTGATGTTTGGGAAAGGTAAAGTATCCCAAAAATTATCTTCAAGGTTAGATATCTCCCCCTAAAGAAAATTTGGGCCAAAGAAAGGTTGATTTTCCAAAAAAGACACATCCATACTCTCAAACTACTTGTGGGTCTAAGGATCAAAACATTTGTAAGCTTTCTTATGAGAAACATAGCCTACAAAAATGCATTTAGTGGCTCGAGGATCAAGCATAGTTCGAGAAAGAGGAGAAGTATGGACATAAACAGTACACCCAAACAATTTAATTGGTAAATAAAAGACAACCGATTATTAGGAAAAAAAACTCATTGAAGTGATTAAGAGGAGTTTTAAAATTCAAAACCTTAGATGACATTCGGTTGATCAGATATGCAACTGTAAGAACGATATCACCCCACAAATATTTTGGAACATTCATAGAGAACATAAAGGAACAAGCCACTTCAAGTGTCTATTCTTTCACTCAGCAATGCCATTCTGTTGAGGCGTGTCACGACACGTAACTTGATGAAAAATACCTTTTTCTTGCAAAAAATTGGTTAATTATTCATTGAAATATTCAATGTCGTTATCTGAGTGAAGAATTCGAATTTTTGTTTGAAATTGAGTCTCTATCATATGGTAAAACCGAACATAAACCTCTTTTACCTCTGACTTTTTTTGTTAACAAATAACGCCAAGTTAAACGAGTGTGGTCATCTATAAAGGTAATAAACCAATGCTTACCACTATGAGTTAAGACTTTAGACGGACCCTAAACATCAGTATGAATTAAGAAAAAAAGTGATGAAGCCTTGTACGGTTTAGACAAATAGGTGGATCGATGATGTTTGGCAAAAATGCAACTTTCACATTGAAAAACTGAACAATCAAATCCTTTAAATAAATCGAGAAATAGATACTTTAAATAAAAAAAATTTGGATACCCTAATCTACGATGCCAAAGCATGATAGTTTCTTTAATAGAAGGAGAACAAACACTACTCAAGCACTGAACTTTTTTATGACTAGCAGAAACTTCATCAAAGTAATAGAGACCATCAATCATCCTAGCACGTCCAATCGTCCCCCCCCCCGATTCTTGATCCTAAAAGATACAATGAGTTTCATAAAAGATAACACGATAGTTAGCATCCTTAGAGAGTTTACTAAAAGACAACAAGTTACAAGCTAATTTTGGAACATGAAGGACAAAACGTAATATAAGTTTTGTAGTTAAAGGAATAGTTCCTTTTCCTACAATAGAGGTGAAGCTGCCATCAACAATGTGAATTTTTTCATTGCAATACACAGGAGAATATGATTCAAATAAATAAGAGGAACTGGTCATATGATCAGAAGCTCCAGAGTCTATAATCTATGAGGATGAATTAAGGCAAGAGAGAGCTTGAGGACAAGTACCTGATTGTGCCAAGTAAACACTAGGATTACTAGACGATGAATTGGTCTGTAGTAGCTTCAAAATTCGATCAATTTGCTCTTTGTTAAATGGGTTGGAGTCAACAACATTAGTATTAGAGGCATGTTGCTTAGAACTTTTCTAATTCGCAGGTTTTCCATGAAGTTTCCAACAAGGTTCACGTGTATGTTGAGGTTTATTGCAATGATCACACCAGACACGAGGCTTTTCATGTGGCTTATTGGATTGATTATAAGCCTTCATTGCAGTATTTTCAGTCACCAATGCAGAGCATTCAATTGAGTCAATAGGTTTTTTGCAAATCATAACATTCATGCGGCTTTATTCCCTGCAAACTTAAAAAAAAAACATCATTAATAGTTGGAAGAGTAGTTTTTCCAAGTATTCTACCTCTAACTTCATCGAACTCAACATTGAGACCAACAAGGAATTTGTAAATACGACCATCTTCAACAGTTTTCTTATAGTGATTTTAGTCCTCTATAGACTTCCACTCATACATATCAAAGAGGTCAAGGTCTTGCTAAATCCTTTTTAATGAGTGAAAGTATTGTCTAACGGATCTAGTTCCTTGTTGAATATCACCCAATTTTAAGTTCAACTCAAATACTTGTGACTGGTTGCCCAAATCAGAATACATCTAAGTTACACTATCCCATAATTCCTTGGCAGTAGAGTAACACATGTAGTTACAACCAATGTCTTCGACCATGGAATTGACAAGCCAAGTCATAACCATGGAGTTTTCAGCGTCCCATCTGGCGAATGAAGGGTCATCTGGACTAGAAATGTTTTTTTCTCCTGTGATGTAACCAATCTTCCCTTGTCCACGAATATACATCCGAAGACTTTGGGACCAGCGAAAAAAATTATCCCCATTGAGTCTGTCTCTTATACACATCTAGATGTGTATAAGAGACAGGGCTTAAACGAACCAACAACTAGGAAAATTATAGCTGACAGATAGCGGCAACCGATCAGCAGAAGATTGCGTTTTTTCTAGGGTTTCAAAAAGAAAAAAAATAGGTTTTTTTTTTTTGGGTTTTTAGGGTTTCAAAAATGTTGTTGCTCTGATATCATGCTAAAAACCATTATTCTTTTCTCTTATTAATCTTAGGAGGAAAGGATTTCTTAAATAGAAGAAATACCTAATTACAAATAAGGAAAGAATAAAATAATTACAAATAAGGAAAGAATAAAATATAGCAAATATAATACAATAAGTACAATATAAAATTTCACAATAAAGAAAATAATCAACACATTTGTTACATATTTAATCTTTTAGAAAGAATCAATTTAATCCTATTAAACCAATTTAAAAGATTAAACTTAGATTTCTAATCTCATTAGAAATATGATCTTAGGTCTATTATCTCAATCATATTTTAAAACAATTTTTTTTAAAATGATTATAGCCTAAGGTTTACATGCAACTCTTTATTATTAATTTTAATTCTAATTTTATTTAATTATAACAATTATAAATAAATGAAACAATTAAAAACCAACCATTGCATGCTAGACATACTTTAGTTAATTGTAACATGAATAAATTAACCTAAGATAATGTCATACTTCATGCAATATTCATTCATTACTAATATATAATATTTATATAACTAAGTAATGAATCGTGCTATAGGTCTTGAAACTATATGACATATATTATGACATATAATATAAAACATACATCGCATGTATATTTATATTAAAAGTTGATGGACTAGGATAGGACCTCTCTAAAAAAGAAAAAAAAAAAACAAAAGGCTAACTATTACAAAATTTGAGTCAACCGGTTCGAAACAGGTGAACTAGGTCTTAAACCGCTCGAACCGAACCACCCTTCAAAGAACCACTTTGCAGCTGATCATGTAGCAACTGATCTATACGACGAGCATCTATGCGATAAGCATGAAAGACTATACGATCGCGCAGCTAGCAACTATGCGATAAGCATGAAAGACTATGCGACCGTGTAGCAAATAACCATGCGTTGAGCAACTAAAGACCGCACGATCATTTAGCAAGCAACTAAGCGATCTTGTAGTAAACGCAACAGGATCGTATAGAAAAATCTACATGATCGTGTAGCATTAGCTATGCGATCGTTTAACAAATGCTACATGATCGTGTAGCAAAAGCTATCTGATCGCATAACAAGAGCTACCCGATCGTTTAGTTATAGCTACAGATCTGGAACCTCTATTTCGTCTTCTCCATCGAAACAACACTCTGCAACCTTTCTTTGAAGCAACCCGGAACATCATTTGTGACTCAAACTTACAAATCATAGACTTAATTGTAACAATTAATGCCCAAAAACACAAGGGCCTTTACAAACCAAATTTGTAAATTAAAGAAAGCCTTAAACAAAGAGTTCTATCCCGAAACATCCATCGACAAATTTATCAACAACCATTCATAACATAAATAGAATGCAGATTATAAAACCCACCAATACTATAAAACAATTCAATATAAGAATGAAATTCGGAATAAGAAACCTACAACCTGGCTCGGATACCAATTGAAGGAACTAAAATGAGAGAACCTTGAGCGGAAACAGATCGACCAAATTCCATAATTTATTGGATACAAAGATTTATAGCAAACAAGCAATAAGATATGCATTTAAATCTAAATTACAACATGCTTTAAAAGAAAAATGGTTTTAAGAAACCTCACCTTTGAAGACATTTTTCTTCACGTTTTCCCTCGAACTGATCACGAACTTCTTGAAGACCTTCCTCAAGATAAACCTTGAAACTCGATACTACCGCAATGGATACCTTAGGGTGAGAATGCAGGAGTGGTGGACTCTGACTATTTTGGTTAAGAGGGAAAAACTTAAGGTGAAGGAAGAAGATTGAGAATTCTAAAACTCAAAACAAACTCACAGAACACTTCTGTATTTTCTTTCTCACAATCGTTCAATGGTCTTAGTTCCAGAAGAAGAAAAAACAAATTTTCTTTTCTACTTTCCATAAAAATAACCACCCCCACTGATGTGGGTGGAGAGAAAAGATGGGGAAGAGAATTGTAACTTTCTTCCTTATTATCAAAATAATAATAATATAAATATAAATATGATAACTAACTTATCGTATTATATATATATATATATTATGTTATATCAAATATAACATATAACCTATAGTTTTAATATTGTATCACGTACAATATAAACAATAGTTTATTTTCTCTATCATATGGCATTTAATATAAATCATATTTATATTAAATTTAACAACTATGAATCCAATTCATAAAAAATATATTTGAATCTCATTCAAATATTTATTTCCTCCCATTAAGTTATAATGTATCAAATACATTATGACAATTATATCACATATAATTGAAACAACTTAATTATATCATATATAATTAAATCTCTTTATTACTTTGAACAGTTCAAATTAATTGAAAAATTGATTCTCAACTAAATCCTATTGAGCTACCAAGGGGACCTCATGGACCTATAGCTTGAAGCTCCAACAGTACATGAATAATTAATTAAACTCTTTAATTACATTATTCACCATCTGTTAACTGTTGGACACTCCACTAAAGACCGACAGCTGTACTCTTCGCACTACAGATATATTTTTGTATCCATTGGATATAACCAATCAACAGTACAATGACCTTTCAAAAATTTCTCGTAAGTACAGCTTGGCTAAATTACCGTTTTGCCCTCGTAGTTACATCTAACTCCTCAAGTACGATTGATCCCTCTAATGAACAATAGATCATAGTCCTACTATGACTAAACCCCTCTCGTGCTAGGAGAGGGTGTGGCGCCACATTGTTCAAGACCCGAAATCAGCCCTTAAGGGAGTAATTTATCTACTTACCCTTGCTTCGGGGAAAGAGTGAATTCCATCTTATGTAGCTGTCTTCCCAGCTCCCCAATCAGACGAATCCTCAAAATGGAAGGCTTGTTGAGTTAGCAATTTGGCCATTCTTACCCATATAAATCAAAGAACCGCCCTCATAGGCAGGAGTTCACAACTCACTCAAGATTCATGTCATGTTACCTATGGTCATCCTGTTTAAATGTAAGTCTCTATTATGAACGACGTTATATAATGAGACTAAACATTTCATGGTTCAGTCTTATATAAACTCCCTTGTACAGAATATCCCCACTCGCATATATAATGCATGAATGATCAGAATCAGATAATTTGTAGTACTTTACAATAATTGTAACACCTACAAAGCGGGCCATACTCGTAGTGTCACTAAGATAAGGTACCCAGCCTTATCCAACTACTACAGACCATTTAGGTTATCACTTAAACATGATCTACCCATATGTCCCCACATACATGTTTAAGTTACAAAGATAACCTTGGATGTTAGTTTATTAGTTTGTGGTTGATGCAACTAAAGAATCAATTATTTTATAGACCATGAATAAAATATCATATATTTTATTAAATACATAAGGAGTTTGTTCAACAATGTTTACAAACTATAGGACCCTACGAGATTTAGGGCATCAACCCCAACAAGGAAAACCATGTAAAGAGTTGGTGAAGACACCTAAAAGGGTGTGTGTGTTGAATGTACATGCTGAAGACACCTAAAAATGCATGCAAGTAGAAGTTGGTGCAAGGAGGGGGGCTTGAGACTAGTACAAATAGGGGAAAGAGGGGTTTAGTTTTTCCATTCCACTCGAGAAAATTTTGATTTTGTTGAGCCAAATTAAAGATATTTGAGTGTAGAAAACATCACTGGGCTGCCAGAGTAATCCAATTTTAAGAGACCTAGAAAAACTTGGAAGGAAGGAAGAAAAGTCAGACTGCCGCAGAGGCCAGCATCCAAGTACCCAGCCACTTTACATCTAGCTGCCGCATGCTTCATCAACATATCTCGAGCGCACCCATTCAGACCCCACACATCCTCCCGCTTGCAATCACCCACATGGACGCAGTACTTGCACCTTGCCCTACTGTGCGGCCAACCTAACGCACGCTTGTGCCCATGTACGCATCCATCGTATCCACTAATGCCCATGCCTAAACGGTGCCCACCCATCTGCCATGTCTAGCACCCAACCCAATAGCAACCTTGCATTTGTGTGTGCTAGCAGCACCACTAGCACCCTTTTGCATGTCCGTTCATTAGCCATCTTAGACTACCCCAAATGCATGCTCAACACATCTCTTACTGCCCTTTGAGTTCTGAAACACCTAGTTTGGATTATTTTGTATTAGTAAGCTAAGTTTAAGGCCATAAAGGTATTCTAAGGTTATTATAGCCCTAATTTTAATTCTAAGCTAATCTAGGACAAATTTAGGGCAAGTTGGGATTTAAAAAAACCAAGATTCCAAAAAAAGATGAGGAAGTTGGGAAGGTTTGGAGGAAAAAGAATCCTTGCTGGTGAATTTAGAGTGGTTTATTTTTAAATATTTTGGTTGATGTTATATACATATATAGTAGTATATATATGTATGATCTAGAGTTATTGGCATGATCTGTATTACATGTTTTTTCCTGGTTGAAAATCTTGGATTTAAATTGATCTATGGTTTGTACAAAAGAATGTTTTCTACCAGTTTGTATACACTATTTCAGTATGTTATGTGTGGAAAAAGGAAATGTGTAAACCTTTAGTTTGAGAAAATCATATTTTACTGTGGTTTGAGGAACATGATTTCAAACATTGAAGTTTGCTTGTTGTACCCTAATGGACCGCACGGGATGGTCAAAAGATCTGTGGATCGAGATTTTATGTTTGTGACCGAGTCTCCCATTGGATAGTCAAAATATCTCTACATCTAATATTTGAGTCAGTGGAGGAAATCTCGTATAGGATGGATAGAGGGACTGCAGGCCAGCTCTAAGCCTATGATGAGATTCTATGTTGACATGTGTACATGGTTGGGTTATATTTTATTCGGAGACTGATTTTTAGAACTTGGTTATGGTTTACATGGATTTATTCCTTGTTATGTTCAAGGAAATCTATGATCATGCCATATTACTATTTATTATGCTCATGCTCATATTTTAAAATTTAAACAAGTATTTCGATATTCTGGTACTATTTACATCGAAAAATATTTATAAAAGGTTTTCAAAAGAAAAATCTATGTTCATATTATGATCACCACTTGTTGTGCTCAGAGAATGGGCTTCGTAAACCTCCCCTCCACAATCAAACAATATTTATGATTCATCGAATCGACTACTTATACTACTAGGTAGCACAAGCGATAAGTCCGGATTCGAACCTTAGGGGGGCCTAAGATAGAATCTCTTCTAAGCTAAATTCGCCTTTGAAAAGCAATAAAAACAGGGGGGATTTTGATTTGGTTGACAGGAAAAACTAAATACGAAAATTAAATTGTAGAAAAGTAAGATGGATTGAGAAAGAGAGAGATGGAGCCACAAGATTACCTTCATCGATTTAGAGATCGGTGAGTTATCTATAAATCTAATCATCGATTAATCATAAAAACATTCTTGAATTAACTATTTCTTAAGTCTAATCAAATGTAGGAAAATCCCATAGAAACTCCAATGGAAAATCAACATGTCGTCAATTCCTAAATTAACCTAATGTTGTCACACCAACCATTTCATTTAGTTAATCACATCACATTCTTGGATTGGCTAGGACTTAAGCAAGAATGACCAATTCTAACCTAATGCATTTACAATGTTTAGGTTTCGTTATCTCTTAAGTGATCCTAGAAGCTGAGCAATCAAGGCATAATTATAACAAAAACCTATTGCTGCTGTATTAAGCATGCTTTCGATGCAATTACGGACAACAAGAGCAAACTAACGTACAAGAGATTAAGTCGTCAATTCAATCTACCTATATTCTCATTCTAGAAATTCAAACAAAGATTGGAAAATAAGTAAGAAACAACAAGATCAAGAAGAACTCATAAGAAATCTCATTAAATTTAAAGAAAACCGCTACAGATCTCAAAACCGACGTAATAGCCTTCAATCATTCATCATATCCGAATCACGAGGTCGAGATTTGACATTAAAGTTCAAAATATAAGGAAATCTCATGAGTTCTGGCCTAAAATAGCCAAAACCAAGCAAAATGCACTCAAAGTCGGCCTAACTCTCCTCTCTCTTTACCTAATTCGGAAAGAAAAGATATTATTATAGCCACAACGCGACATTGGGATGAGCGTAGTTACGCTGGCTTTTTCTCGGTGTAGCATAATTACTCGGTGGGTTACACTATCAATGATCAGGCGCACATGTTTTCTTCGGTCAATATCCATAGTGTAATTACGCTATGATTAGGCGTTGTTACGCTGCAAGAAAAGAAGCTCCCAGGTCTTCAACGCAAGGTTAGAGTGTAAAGAAAGGGTCGTTATGTTGTATGGATTACTTGCTTTCTGCCTTTCAGTGTAGAGCTATGCTCGATGGAGGCTAATTACACTAACTTCAAGGGTATTTTGGTAATTTTTCTCCTTTGAACATCAAATGCTCAAATTAATTCATTAACCCCGAATGACTTTAAATGCTCAATTCTACCTCTTGAGTGCTCAATACCTACAAAGTAGCATAATAAACATACAAAATTCATAAACAAACCTAAACTAAGCTAAGGAAAATAGCATTTTTATGGTGTTATCACCTCTCATTGGGTTTCTTAGTTCATGTTTTCCAAATGTTTTATTTTTCCTCCCCCATCCACCTCCAGGTAGCAATGGAAAAGAGTTATGAGGTGTCGCTTGAGGTCAATGTCTATCACACTACATGATTAATTATTTATCTTAACTATTTGAGGGTCTTTAAAGTCTGGTTATGAGTATTGAAGTTAGGAATTTGTAAATACATGATGATAAATATTAAAACCTGATTGTAATAAAGTAAACTATTTATAATTAAGCAATCTTCTAGATTATATAAGTTGTGGGCAAAAAAGACTAGAGTGGACAGTAGATATCACAAAAGAGTGGTATTTACTGTTTTCATGTCTCCTTCTAGGTGAAAGAGGTAGACTCTGGAGGGGGTGTGACACTACACAATTTCTCCATCATCCAAAAACTCTCACCAGTCTGTCTCACTCGTTAGAATCACTCCTCGACATCTCTCGATTCCACACCGTCACTCCTTGTTCTTGCTACTAAGTTTATCTTCTACTTTTTTTCTCGATTTTATCTCCATCAGTAATACTCTATACTACTATTGATGTTTTTTTGTCATTTGAGATTCGAAGGCACCTGATAAGTTGAATGGAATCGAATTAAATGCTTAGAAATCTTGATTTGGGTTGTGAAGATTAAGAGTTGTTTTCTTGGGTTTGTTTTCTTTTCATTGCTATATATTATTGTTATTATTATTCTCTTGGATCTCATGGAAAAGGGGGAGAAAAGAAAGGGAATGGAAGAACACAAACTTTAATGGAAAACAAAGACACCAAAAAAAGGTGGTAATTACAGGAAGGAAGGAATAAGGACAGTTGTAGATTCGATTAAAGTATCTTATACTAGTCTTCGAGTTGTGAAAACTTGCTGTTCGTAGTTTTGAATTTATTCGAAATGCTCAATTAAGATTTATGGCAGATTTTAGGCAAGAATATCCCTCTTGAATATTCTCTCAATTCGATTGAGGTTTTCGAATTGAATTCTAACATGTAAATTTTGTTTTGATTGTATAGATTTCAAGGAAGTTGACAATTGTTCAATGAAGTGAAATTTGGATTGAGAATTATAGGATTTTTTTATCGAGGTAAGTATTTTTCACATCTATTCGAAAATGTAATTTTGACTATTGGGATTTGATAAGAGTTTGAAAGTACATTTTGAATGTTTGAAAGTATGTTTTTTTGACTTTAAGATTTACTAAAATAGTTTTATGTAATTTTAATTATTTATGAGAAATGAAAATATATGACTAATTTTAATAGCTTTATAATTGTTCCTATGAAGTTTTGGATTAGCTTCAGGCTTCTTCAATACTTTTCAACTAGGACCCATGAGTCATTTTCGGTAAGTTTTAGGTGTTAAAACTATGTTAAAATCATTCCAGGTTCAATTAATGTACTATAAAATAGTTTATAATCCGTAGGGATTCTCTTTGTATTTCAAGACTAGTTCGAAGTATGCTATAAGTAACTTTGTTTATATTTATGCATTTTTATAAATGAAAATGGTTGTTATTAGTCTTTTCTCTTAATTTGATAGGCTTACTTGTTTGGATTCATAAATAATTTTTCATTGAGTTGTTTATAGTGTCTATTGAGTTCATCGTACTTCATGAGTTTTATTACCTTGTTAACCTTTTTTTTTTTTTTGTAAGTTGAGTTATTTGTGTTTAATTGTTATAATTTCTTTTTGTTTATGTATATGCATTTGTCAAAGTGAATTTGAGTTCTATAATTCTTTTTTCTTAATTTCGATAAGCTTATTTGGGTTGATAAATTTATTTATGGATTCCATTGAATTGTACATGTATTATATCTTTATAAGTTTTTTCTTCTTCTTTCTTTTTTTTTTTTTTTTTTTTTTATGTCTAGGCATTTTGTCAAATGAATTTGGATTCTATTGGTCGTTTCTCTTACTTTTAATAAGTTTACTTGTTTGGATTGATAAGTTTTTGGTTCCATTGAATTGTTTGTGTTTATAAGGTTATAAGTATTTTTGTTTGCTTTTATGCATTTTTCTAAAATAGTCTGCTAGACTTGCTTTCTTTGATTTTGTCCTTTTTCTTCGGAGTACTTTCACGTTAAAACTTCGTTTGGTCATTTTTCTTATAGTACCCCATTACAATTTTTCAAAATGTTATATTATTTACTTATCTTTTATATCAAGTGGCCTGAAATGAGGGGAAAGGTCAATGAAGAAAGCCAAAGAAATAGGACAAAAAAGAACATTTCAAGGACTAAAGTTCAAAAACCATTTGAATTCTAAGGTATTTCTTTTCCATATATCCTGGTTGGCAGCTTTCTAGTACCATTACCAAATTTATTCTCATTGTGGTGTTTTTTTTTCCCTCCATTTCCTCATGGTATTTAATGACGAATGTACCCTTTGTTAATTTGTTCATGCAATAAATTAATTAAGAACCATCATGATTTTATAAGATTTTCTTCATAATTACTTCCAAAATTTGGGGATTTTAAAATTAAATTTCAGAAATTTTTAAATTTCATTCATGCGGTGTTTTTTTCCTTGTTATTTCTCTTTGTTTCTATCTTTTTATTTAAAAATCAAACTGCTAAATATTTAACATGGTCCATGGATAAGTAAATATTTTATTCTTCCAAAATTTAGGGTTTTTTTTCTTTTTTAAATTTTGTTTGGAAGACCATCCTCAATAAGTGGATTTTGTCTTACTTTTTTATTGGTCTACTCCTTTATGTTCCTCCTAACGGTGTTCGTGGGTTGGTTTGAGTTGGGTTAAGTTGGATTGAAGTACTTTTTGGACCCAACCAAATTGTTTGATTTGTTAATTTCCTCAACCCAAATAATTTTTATTAAAAAATAATTCAATCCAACCCAACCATAAAACAATTGGGTTGGGTTGGTTTGGGTTAATTCGATTATTTATTTAAATTTAGGTTCTAAAAAGAAGTAAAATGTAAATACGAAAATACTTTGATTTAATTATTTTCATAGATTGAATTAAAATTTAAACATAATTTCAATCTATATAATGAATTTTTTTCCAGAGTGCTAAAAACTATTTTTTACCAGTGCTAAAAAGCAGTTACCAGTGATGCCAACTTTTTCGATTTTTTAGAAAAAAAATATTTACGGGAATGAAAGATTAGCAGCCTATTGTAATTAGATACATTAAAAAAAAATCCAATTCAATTATTAAAGCAAAGAGGAAATCTTTGTTTTGACCGACTCTTTTACTTTTGATCTACAAATCTAATATTTAAAGCTGTTTTTATTCAGAAAGTTTGAGAAAAAGATATAAAATTCTTTAATCCCATATAATCCTTCTCTGTAGTAAGCCATACGGCAAAACCATTCAACAGTTTATCATTCTTCCATCCTTATATAAACCAGCCAAGCTACCAAGCTCAGCTTCACAATAACAACCATGGCTTCCCATAAGATCATCTTCTTCCTTCTTTCTTTTCTCCTACTCTTACAGACAATTTCTGCGGTTCAGTTCACGGTCACCAACAAAGCCGTCGGAACTCCCGGTGGCGTCCGCTTCAACAATGAAATCGGCATGGACTACAGCCGACAGATATTGGTAGCTGCCACTGATTTTATATGGAATATTTTCCGGCAATGGTCCGCTGCAGACCGGAAGAATGTGCAGAAGGTTAGCCTGTTCATCGTCACAGACTACGACGGAGTGGCATTTGCTATCAACAACGAAATTCACATTAGTGCCGATTATATTGCAAACTATGGCGGGGACTTGAAGAGGGAGATAACAGGTGCTAAACGTATCCTCGATTTTGTGATTAATAAATTTTAATTCACCATTTGAAAATATCTTCGATACTCTCTCCTTTTATTGTGTGCTACGTCAATATATGCGTTTTCATATTACTCTACTTATTGTATGTCACGTGTCAGGTCATTTTTAAAAATAGGGTATTTGTTGTTTGAGACCACAAATATTTATAAAAGCAAAATGTAGGAGTCGAGATATTAACGTGAAGTTCACTAAATTTATATTTTAAATAAAGGGAGATTAGAAATTTTCTATTTTTTAGAATTACTTATCAATTATAATAATTATGAATTATTTTTTTCGAAAAATGTCAATTTAGGGATATATATGATATTATGTAAGCACAAAATTAATGGAAAATTCAAAAAAAAAATAATTTGACTACTTCTAAGACAATTTAAATTTTACTAAATTTTTATTTTAGGCCAATTTTAAAGTAAAAATTTTATCAGACATTGAAAGGGAATGAAGGGAGGAATAATTATTCTTCTAGTTTTGGAATATGTCAACTACATTTAGACCTATGAATCTCAACCATTCAAACCGATAAAACTATCGTATTAAGAGTTCATTTAGATTGATTGGTGAAAAAAAGATTTTTTAAAAAACTCATTTTTATTTAAATATTTTTTTATAAAAAAAGATTAAAATACATTGGTGGCTAAATATTGTAATTTCTTCTAAAAATGACTTATTTTTTAAATTAAACACTTTAAAATGTATTCTAAACATATCTTAAATATTTAATTCATAATTCTTTTTAGATGTGCATTTATTTGTGTGCATCTCAATCCCATTATATATAATAAAAAAATGAGAAATACTTTTAGAACACTTTATGTGTAGATGATCAATTGAACTGCAAATTATCTTTTCAATGATACAATGGTATACCATGTGATAAACTATTATATTACATTTTAAATAGAAACATCATGGACTCGTAAATTATTATATTTAATGTTTTTATTCATATTCTTAACGACAGGAGTATTATACCACGAAATGACTCATATCTGGCAGTGGAACGGGAAGCCGAGTGCACCGGGGGGGCTGATCGAAGGGATCGCCGATTACGTACGGTTGAAGTCGGGGTACATTCCGGGGCACTGGGTGGGGCCGGGCGGCGGGAGTGCGTGGGACGAAGGCTACGACGTGACGGCGAGATTTTTGGATTATTTAGAGGGGCTGAGAAATGGGTTCGTGGCGGAACTTAACCGGAGGCTAAAAAATGGCTACTCCGCCTATTACTTCGTGCAGTTGCTGGGGAAGCCGGTGGATCAGCTCTGGGCAGATTACAAGGCAGCCTATGGAAATTAGGACTTTGATTATTAGAAACAAGAAAATAAGGCTGTCTATGTAATTAATTATTAACTGCTTATTATGTGTATGCAATAGTTTTATAATTTGAAATAAAAATAAAGGAGGTCTTGGCCGGCTTTGTCATAAGGGTATGAATTATTGTTATTTAATTCAACTAAAAAGGGGGCTTAATTGGGGATTGCAACTCTAATTTGGTATATTTTAATGAACTAAATATTAAATCACTTGTGAGCACCGATAGTTTTTAAAACTTAATTGTTATAGTTTCTTTCTCTTAGGATTGGCAAAAATCTCCGCGAGATCGGGTCCCCATTCTGATCGAGGCAGGAAATTCTTGGTTTGACTGGAGATGGGTAAAACTGGAGATCCTAATCAGATTCCCGATCGGGGACGGGACGAGGACGGGGAGGATATCCCTGCCTCGTCCCCGATTAAAATTTTTATTTTTTTAATATATATATATAAACGAGGATGGGTCCTCGCGGGGATGAGGAGTTCCCCGCCTCACCCCGACTCCGTTGCCAATCCTACTTTCTCTAGTATGAGAATTGTGAAGATGGAGATTTCTAATCTCCAACTTTAAAGGAGAGAGTATACATATCAATTATTGTTGAATTAAGTTTACTTATTGACTATTGATTATTGTTTTAATTTCTTCATATAGTTTTAATTATAGAGAATTAACCTACATTTACATTGTCATAATTATTTATCAGTCCAATCAAAATGTTATGTCAAAACATAATAAGCAATAGAATCACTGACACAAAAAAATAGTATTAATTAAACATGAGATTACATCTCAAAAAATCGATTGACGATAAGAAAAATAATCATGAATCTTTTAATGATTAAGATGGTATCTCTTTAGGTTCATCTTTCTTGATTTGAATCCTTTGTTTTTTTTAGAGTGAATATTTGTTTGGGTTTTATAGGCGATTTTAATATCATATAAAATGTTACATTTTGTGTGTTGGCAATATTTATTTATGGTTAGTAGATGTTATCTGAGTTGTCTCTGTATTTGGTCAATTTGGTGAAGGGTCGTTTTCTAGAAATGCTATCTCTGCAAAATATTTTCCTTATGTGGAATATCTTATTTGCAGTATTCTTGCATATCCTTTCCTACCCTGTGAATGATTATTTTTGGAAGGTAGAGTTGCTCTTCCTTATACCTGTCGTGCATATGTAAGGGCTCCTCACAGTGAAGTTAGAGTTGATCGTTTTGATAAATAGATTTGGAGAGTCGTGTGTCTTATGAATGTTCTTTCATCACAAGTGTTTGTTCTGTCTATCTTCAAAGATGTGAAAGATTGTTTTGCTGTGAGTTTGGAGATATACTCCAAGTCGGTTGAGTGCTTCATTTATATACTTCTTGAGAATGGATTCTCAAGCTTAGAGGGAGCCTAAGCTAAACTAGTAGAGTGATCCTTGCTTGAAAGGGAAAGATAAGGTGCAAGTAAAAGAGAGTCTCATGACTTTCAGGGAGCTTAAGTCCTGAGAAGAGGGAGTCTCAGTCTTATATTAAGTACCATAAAATAGAAAAAGAACTATGGTTTATATGTTTCATGAGATGAAATATTAAAACTATAGGTTATAAATATAATATGATAAGTTGGTTATCATATTTTATTTATAATATATTAATTATATAATAATTTATTATTTTTCTCTAATAATCGATTGAGTGGGAGGTTATTGGAAGTTTTATGGTAACCGTGAGATAAAAGAAAAATTGTTTTCCCAAATTAGTGGTTGTTCCATTCGAAAATTTCTCACGAAAAACGTTATCAAGTAAAAGAGTTTTACTAAGCAATAGTGTTGACAGAGTCTAAACGATCATGTAAAGAGTTGACTATATGATAGTTCCTCAGCTGATCGTTACTATATGATAGTTCCTCAGCTGATCGTTACTACATGATAACTGGTAGAAATATCAGTTATTATAAGCCTTTTATTTAGAATCATGAGGGCTAATAAGTAGAAAATGCGGTGATAATACTTAGCATTTGCGAAAAATTGAGTTTTGCGTCAATTAGCACCTAAATCGTCACTGACCCCAATATTATGCGTTACACCATTCCAAAGTGTCTATTTTTGTAGCTATCGAAGGAATCAAACGCATGCTTTTGAAATAAACAATCACAGACAAATGCATGCGCTGAAGCCAGGCAATCGCAAAGACAAACGTATGCGCTGAAAGTTGGATCGCATGCATCCGTCGCATGGAAGTTGCGGTGATCGAATGTGTCCATTACACGAAAGATGCGGTGACCAAGCGAATGCGGTGATCATTTGGGAATTACGGCCATGGAGTGACAACCATAATAGAAGGACGATCGCAAGATGGGTAGAACGCATTGATGCTTCAGTTGAATCAAGCTCGAACGTATACCTTGGGAGTATCAATAAGATAAAACAATGTGACATTGCCCATACCGCGACAAAAGCATCAGTAAGCCATAACGCAATCATGATAGCAGTCGGCGTTTAAACTCTATAAATAGCCTTTGGACCTTCATTTCAAGACATCTGAACTTCTACCTTAAGGTAGAGGTTTGCGATCACAGATGAGAGCTTGAACAAGATTTTCAGTGAGAATTCTTCACCTCCACAAACCAGACCGAGTGACGATCAGAGCTTTCGCTAAAGATAGAGCTTGAGAGAGACATCTCTACCATTCATCCATGGCACCACCGGCAACCTTGACGAAGAGTTCTTCATTTCTCTTTTAACCTCTATATTGTATTAATTTTTAGCTTAAGATATTAAGACAAAATGAAATCAATGCATCTCTTGATTCCTTCAATGACATCTTCTTCATCATCTTTATCTCTATCATTGCTTATCTTCAGCATTTATTTATCAAAAGTGATCGCATACTTAATCGTGTAGCCTAGAGATAGGACGCATGTAGCTACCCACCAAGAGGTGTGCGCTGTGCGAGTATAGTGAGTAAATCCTCTTTGCTTGGTGAAAGGCTATAGCAACGCTTGTCTATGGGTTGTTGCATTGCTTGTCTATAAGTTAAATAGCCGCGTCTAACTACCTGAGAAGGTAAGAAATGGAACGCACTAAAGCAAATTTTGCATTGTTCCTAGAGATAGACACTATCTTATACTCGATGCAACCATGCACTTTAGAGATATAGTCATGCGGCTGATCACCGAGAGGTGTGCGATGCGTTAGTGCAATGAGCTGGGATTACTCAGGTGATTTAAGATAATAAACATTATTATGCGTTAATGGTTGTTATGTATCTACCTATTCTCATCGCAAGTCTTCTATTGCTCAATCTTTTTAGTTAGGAGTAGGAGTAGTGTGTAAATCCATTAAACTTTCTTCGCTTTATTTTTATTCATCGCCTCAAACGCATTACTTCATCAGCATTATTGAGTGACAAGTCCATGTGTTCGACCTCAGATTACCCGAGAAACTTGCGTTCGCGTTATACTTGGCGCGAGCGTAAGAAAACTTGTGATAGGAACGCGTGGTCATTGCATACTAGATTAACGCATTTTCATTTCGACGCATGATCTCAGATGCATGGGCGCAAACGCATAAGCCATGTCTAACGCATGCTTGTATGTACAACCCCATCCGTTCCTCATAATAATTTTTCTACCAACAAGTTTTTAGCGTCGTTGCCAGGGACTTGGTAGCTAATGTTTTGTGAATTTTTTTGTATTTTCACAGGCACCCTTTCAATCTTACGCGTATTGTAGATTGTGCGACCAAGCTGCAAACAATATTTGAAGTATAGGCAATGTGTTGAAAGTCAAATATTGACCCCGAGATAGAAAGGCTATCTGTCGCATGAGCTAGAAGCAGTTTTAGGCGCATGTCAACCATCATACGTCCAACAATTGCTGGAAGCTCCAATGGTCAGGGCGAACCCCTTGACCCAAGTAGTTGAGAGCCATCTCCTGCATAGGAGACTCCTTGTGGTGACAACACTCCAATTTCTCCAGGGATATCTTCTACTCTATCTTTTACATGGCTTTCTTAGTTTAGTTTATTATTTTTATTTATTGTTATTTTGGATATGTGGCTGCTTCCTTGGTTGTGGTGTGTTTGCTCCTTGTAGGTGTGATAATAACTCTCCTCGGTGCGTAGTTACAACGGAAGAATCCTCTACATCCTTCAACGCATGGCTTCAATCGCATGAATTCCAACGCATTGTCATATTCTGCTTAAGGTTCCATTCTTGTTATCTTTTATGCCTTATCCTTTTGAAATTCTCTTTTTTGACTACAGTTCTTTGCGATGCATCTATAATGGTACAAATAATTCACCGTATCCACTAACTAGTATCGCAAGGGTCTCCATACTTTTAATAGCTTCTTCAAATTGTGAAAGTCTATAGTTTTATTGTGGGCAAACCCTTGCTCAAACATTTGTTATCACATTCCTGTTGAGTTTGTTTTTAGCTTGCAGTGAGAACGCTGCCACCCTCTATGTTTTGGGGGGGTAGGGTGGCAATGGTCTCGGAGAATTGTGTTCATCACATTGCGATCATTTTCATAAAAAAAAAAAAAAAAAAACTTTTGAAAATAATAGCTCCACTGTCAACGCAATGGGGAAACCCATGTTGATAAGAGTTGAGTTGTGAAAGGCACTTACCCGTAGTTGGATGTCCGCATGACACCCGTGGGGGCAAGCCAAAACGAAGGTAAGTCGCCAGGATCAACGCATAAGCGCAACTCCTCTGTCTGTCTCTTATACACATCTAGATGTGTATAAGAGACAGAGCCTAGAGATAGGACGCATGTAGCAACCCACCGAAAGGTGTGTGTTGTGCGAGTATAGTGAGTTAATCCTATTTGCTTGGTGAAAGGCTCTAGCAACGCTTGTCTATGGGATGCTGCATTGCTTGTCTATAAGTTAAGTCTGTCTCTTATACACATCTAGATGTGTATAAGAGACAGTCATTTATCTTCATCGTTTATTTATCAAAGGTGATCGCATACTTAATCGTGTAGCCTAGAGATAGGACCCACTAGACCTGTCTCTTATACACATCTAGATGTGTATAAGAGACAGGACCAACCGTCGCACACGATTGCTGATAACTGGCAGAAATGCCAGTTATTATAAGCCTTTTATTTAGAATCATGAGGGCTAATAAGTAGAAAATGCGGTGATAATACTTAGCATTTTCGAAAAATTGAGTTTTGTGTCGATTAGCACCTAAATCCTCACTAACCCCAATATTATGTGTTACTCTATGCCAAAGTGTCTATTTTTGTAGCTATCGCAGGAATCAAACACATGCATTTGAAATAAAAAATCGCAGAAAAACGCATACGCTGAAGCCAGGCGATCGCAAAGAAAAACTCATGTGCTGAAAATTGGATCGCATGCATCCATCGCATGGAAGTTACGGTGATCGAATGCGTCCATTGCACAGAATTTGCGGTGATCATTTGAGAATTGCGGCCACGGAGTGACAACCATAATAGAAGAACGATCGCAAGATGGGTAGAACGCGTTGATGCTTCGGCTGAATCAAGCTCGGACGCATACCTTGGGAGTATCAACAAGATAAGACAATGTGACATTGCCCATACCGCGATAAAAGCATCAATGAGCCATAATGCAATCATGATAGCTCTCGACGTTTAAACTCTATAAATAGCCTTTGGACCTTTATTTCGAGACATCCGAACTTCTGCCTCAAGCCAGTGGTTTGCGATCACAGATGAGAGCTTGAACAAGATTTTCAATCAGAATTCTTCACCTCCACAAACCAGACCTAGTGACTACCGGAGCTTTCGCCGGAGATAGAGCTCGAGAGAGACATCTCCACCATTCATCCATGGCACCACCGGCAGTCTTGAAGCAGAGTTCTTCATTTCTCTTCTAATCTCTGTATTGTATTACATTTTAGCTTAAGATATTAAGACAAATTGAAATCAATGCATCTCCTGATTCATTCATTACCATCTTCTTCATCATCTTTATCTCTATCATTGCTTATCTTCAGCGTTTATTTATTAGATGCGATCGCATACTTAATCATGTAGCCTAGAGGTAGGATGCATGTAGCTACCCACCGAGAGATGTGTATTGTGCGAGTATAGTGAGTTAATCCTATTTGCTTGGTGAAAGGCTCTAGCAACGTTTGTCTATGGGTTGTTGCATTGCTTGTCTATAAGTTAAATAATCGCGTCTAACTACCTGAGAAGATAAGAGATGGAATGCACTAAAGAAAAGTTTGCTTTGTTCCTAGAGATAGGCACAATCTTATGCGCGACACAACCATACACTATAGAGATATAGTCATGCGGTTGACCACTGAGAGGTGTGCGATGCGTTAGTGCAATGAGCTGGGATTACTCAGGCAATTTAAGATAATAAACATTATTATGCGTTAATGGTTGTTGTGTATCTACCTATTCTCATCGCAAGTCTTCTATTGCTCAATCTTTTTAGTTAGGAGTAGGAGTAGTGTGTAAATTCATTAAACTTTCTTCGCTTTATTTTTATTCATCGCCTCAAACGCATTACTTCATCAGCATTATTGAGTGACAAGTCCCTGTGTTCGACCTCAGATTACCTGAGAAATTTGCGTTCGCGTTATACTTGGCGCGAGCGTAAGAAAACTTGTGATAGGAACGCGTGGTCATTGCATACTAGATTAACACATTTTCATTTCGACACATGATCTTACACACATGGGTGCAAACGCATAAGCCATGTCTAACACATGCTTGCATGTACAACCCCATCCGTCCCTAATAATAATTTTTCTACCAATAAGTTTTTGGCGCCGTTGCCGGGGACTTGGTAGCTAATGTTTTGTGAAGTTTTTGTGTTTTCGCAGGCACCCTTTCAATCTTAGGCGTATTGTAGATTGTGCGACCAAGCTGCAAACTATATTTTAAGTATAGGCGATGCGTTGAAAGTCAAATATTGTCCTCAAGATAGAAATGGTATCTGTCGCATGAACTAGAAGCAGTTTTAGGCGCATGTCAACCATCATACGTCCAACAATTGCTGGAAGCTCCAATGGTCAGAGCGAGCCCCTTGACCCAAGCAGTTGAGAGCCATCTCCTGCATGGGAGACTCCTTGTTGTGACAACACTCCAATTTCTCCAGGGACGTCTTCTACTTTATCTTTTACATTGCTTTTTGTTTGTTATTTTTTGTTATTGATATGAGTACTTCTTTGGGGGCTTTCTCCTTGTGTCGATTACTCTCCTCGGTACGCAGTACAACGGAGATCTACTCTTCAAATGCATGTCATCGTTAGTTCAGCTTGTCGATGGTCTGCTTTTTCTTTCTTGTATCTTTATGCCTACCTTTTGATTCTTGCTGCATGGTTCTTTGCTTGCATCGTATATGTACAATAATTCTCTCTCTAATTGTTCTCGCAAGGGTTCATAATTTATCTTCTTCAAATTGTGAACGTCTATATTTATTGTGTGCAAACCTTGCTCACATTTGTTCTCACATTCCTGTGAGTTTGTTTTTAGCTGCCGTAGAGAACGTCACCCATCTCATTGAGGTGGCCCGTTTCGGAGATTGCTGTTCATCACATTATCATTTCCTTAAAAAACTTTTTGAATAATGCTCCACTGTCAACGCAATGGGGACATGTTATAAATTATTGTGAAGGCCTTACAGTAGTTAGATGTCCGATGACACCCGTTGGGCATCCAAACGAAGTATTGCAGGATCAACGCATAAGCACAACTTCTCTGTCTGGTGCAAGCCAAATTAAGCAAGGCATGAGTTGAGTTGAATATGGAATGCAACCGAGGTTGGATGCCCGCATGACACACGTGGAGGTAAGCCAAAACGAAGAGCGTAACCAGGTTCAACGCCGCATGCGAATAAGTAATCGCATAATCTGGAATTGTTTTGAACGAACGCATTCGCAAGAGCTGAACGCA
This sequence comes from Benincasa hispida, assembly GCF_009727055.1. Classification (NCBI taxonomy): domain Eukaryota; kingdom Viridiplantae; phylum Streptophyta; class Magnoliopsida; order Cucurbitales; family Cucurbitaceae; genus Benincasa; species Benincasa hispida. The sequence goes on from NC_052353.1 coordinate 40,339,121, forward strand.
AAGTTGCAGTGAATGAATAAAAAGTTTTTGAGCAAAGGCTTGCCGAATTTAACTTAGAAAAGATTTCTTTAGAGAAACAACTGAAGTGGAGGAGAGAATTGTGTCCATAGTTAGAGGCACGAGTAAATTATATTCTAAGAAGATGGTCATTGCAAAGAGACGTCGGAAGGTAAGTTAAGAATTTCTTGAGTATAACGAATGCTTGAGGACAAACATGATTCTAAGTTTGGGGGGTGATAACTGGCAGAAATGCCAGTTATTATAAGCTTTTTATTTAAAACCATGAGGGCTAATAAGTAGAAAATGCAGTGGTAATACTTAGCATTTGCGAAAATTTGAATTTTGCGTCGATTAGCTCCTAAATCCTCACTGACCCCAATATTATGCGTTACTCCATGCCAAAGTGTCTATTTTTGTAGCTATCGCAGGAATCAAACGCATGCGTTTGAAATAAGCAATCCAGACAAACACCTGCACTGAAGCCAGGCGATCGCAAAGACAAACGCATGCGCTGAAAATTAGATCACATGCATCCATCGCATGGAAGTTGTGGTGATCGAATGCATCCATTGCATGAAGGTTGCGGTGATCAAGAAGATGCTGTGATTATTTGGGAATTATGGGCATGGAGTGACAACCATAATAGAAGGACGATCGCAAGATGGGTAGAATGCGTTGATGCTTCAGCTGAATCAAGCTCGGACGCATACCTTGGGAGTATCAATAAGATAAGACGATGTGACATTGCCCATAATGCGACAAAAGCATCAGTGAGCCATAACGCAATCATGATAGCTCTCGTCGTTTAAACTCTATAAATAGCCTTTGGACCTTTATTTCAAGACATCCGAACTTCTGCCTCAAGGCAGTGGTTTGTGTTCACAGATGAGAGCTTGAACAAGATTTTCAGTGAGAATTCTTCACCTCCACAAACTAGACCTAGTGACGACCGGAGCTTTCGCCGAAGATAGAGCTCAAAAGAGACATCTTCACCATTCACCCATGGCACCACCGGCAGCCTTGACGCAGAGTTCTTCATTTCTTTTCTAACCTCTGTATTGTATTATATTTTAGCTTAAGATATTAAGACAAATTGAAATCAATGCATCTTTTGATTCCTTCAATTCCATCTTTTTCATCATCTTTATCTCTATCATTGCTTATCTTCAGCGTTTATTTATCAAAGGCGAATGCATACTTAATCGTGTAGCCTAGAGATAGGACGCATGTAACTACCCACTGATAGGTGTGCGTTGTGCGAATATAGTGAGTTAATCCTCTTTGCTTGGTCAAAGGCTGTAGCAACGCTTGTCTATGGGTTGTTGCATTGCTTGTCTATAAGTTAAATAGTCGCATCTAACTACCTGAGAAGATAAAAGATGGAACGCCCTAAAGCAAAGTCATTGTTCCTAGAGGTGGGCACAATCTTATGCTCAACACAACCATGCACTATAGAGATATAGTCATACGGCTGACCGCCGAGAGGTGTGCAATGTGTTAGTGCAACGAGCTGGGATTACTCGACCGATTTAAGATAATAAACATTATTATGCGTTAATGGTTGTTGTGTATCTACCTATTCTCATCGCAAGTTTTCTATTGCTCAATTTGTTTAGTTTGGAGTAGGAGTAGTGTGTAAATCCATTAAACTTTCTTCGCTTTATTTTTATTCATCGCCTCAAACACATTACTTCACCAGCATTATTGAGTGACAAGTCCCTGTGTTCGACCTCGGATTACCCAAAAAACTTGCGTTCGCGTTATACTTGGCGCGAGCGTAAGAAAATTTGTGATAGGAACGCGTGGTCATTGCATACTAGATTAATGCATTTTCATTTCAACGCATGATCTTAGACACATCGGCACAAATGCATAAGCCATGTCTAACGCATGCTTGCATGTACAACCCCATCCGTCCCTAATAATAATTTTTCTACCAACACTACACGATTGAGTAGCAAAGTCTATGCGATAGGCTTCATTTTACTAAACGATCGAGTCCATCATCTATGCGATAGACAGCTTCATATCTCTCACTTACTCGATCGTCTACTCGATCGTATACCTCCTCTATTCCTCAAGCCAAGATCATACAGGGCCAACAACTCTTGGATTCTCACACGAGAATACCAAGATAACACTTGTGGTGGTGTTCTTACTCTATTCGTGAATCGAGTTGGACTCGATTGGGTTCGAGGAGTATCAAGTTGTTCGTGTTGTTGGTGGTCCGTTCGTTGCATTCAAGTGTTGCTGTTTTTGGACACATTGGACTTCATTTGAGGGATTCTTGAAGAATGGTTCTTCAAAGGTATGCATACTCTATCCCTTGAATCTTATTGTAACATGTTGTAATTTATGATTATGTATGACCTGTTAGTTTCCGTTTAAGACTGTAATTGTTTGTATTCATTCGAATGGAATTTGGCACGATCCCTTCTATTGCTCATGGAAATCCTCTATTTTGGTTTTCTTCAGGCTTAAGTTAAAGTTTATCTTGTTTAGTGTGTGCTTAATCTATTGCTTGAATCCATCTGACAAATGGTTTAAGAAGAAACAACTAACTACTCTAGAGAGTAAGTGGTTGTGGAACTCATTAAGCAAAGAAAGAAGTAGCTTTAGAGATAAAGTTAACTTTTTGTCCAAAATTAACTTAAGTATGCGCCCTAGAGATAAGGCAAACATGGCATGAAACACTAAGAGGTGAGTTCTTCATTTTAGGAGTTAATGACATGAATGGATACTTATGCATTACTTAGGAGAATGTTAGTAAACCTTTTCAACCCTACCTTATTAACTGATTTTCATCCATTTCAATGCACACTACTTTATTCGTGATTGCATCTCCATCACCAACACCATCATTTCACTACTCTACGCATCATCACCATCACACACCGCTCGATGCACACCATTCATATAATTCATTATTTAGTCCGGTTTCACCTCACCATTAGTTTAGTTTTTCAATGCATGATAAACTGGAAGTACTATGAAATTCATTTAACCATTCCTAATTAAGTTATATCAAGTTCCCGTGTTCGACCCTGAACTCACTAGAAAACCCTAGTTAATCATACACTTGGGTTTAATTAGGAAAAACTTGTATTCATTTCAGATTATTTGATTGACTAATATAATACACACGCAATGACTACTTTTATGCAACAATCTTAAGAAACAGCGACCATCTATATTTGATTTGGTGTTTGAATTAATTGGAGGAGTTAAACGTGCTTGGCCTTCAAAGGGTCAACTACCTAATGTTGATTTGACTATGAAAGGTGTTCTGTTGCATGAGATTGGCGTTAAGAACTGGTGTCTTTCACTCACAAGTCTAGTCTTTCTACTAGTCTTGCCAGTCTCCTTTATTAGATTGGAACTGGTGCTACTTTCAACTCTGGGTTATTTGTAATTAATCAGATCAAGCGCCTTATCAGTTCTCAGGCTACAAAGATTCCTTTGTGTTTTCCACGTCTCATTTGTGGAATTCTCTTGACTAAAAAAACCTGACATTTTGACTGATCTCGATGTACCTGGCTCTATTCCTTCTACCATTTCCTTCGGTTATCAGCTGTACCAAGGCAAACATGTTCCTGATGTGGTTTAACCTGACATTCCTGATATTGAAAGTGGTCCATCTTAGGAGTTTCTTCAGACTCCCTGCGAGAAAAAAGACCATCCATGTTTTGGCCAATGAGTCTAAGGAACTTGGTATTGTACTGCAACTGGTATCTGCTAAAAAGGCTGAAATTGATGATATGCTAAATATTCTTCGCGGTAATACTGGTGGTTCTGATCATGGCGGCTGGGTCTAGGGGCCAGGATTTGGCGATGGATGATAGTTGATGCTTCTTTCTTAACTGACTTTTTTTTTTTTTTTTTTGTGTGTGTGTGTGTGGTTGTTATCCCTTCTTTTTTAAGTTTGTCAAAAAGGGGAGTTGTTAGTGGTTGCTAGTTTTGGTTTTGCTCTTTCTTTGGTTGTTGATAGACTTACTTTACTTCTGTTTCATTTGTTTTGTACATGACAATTTATGTTGAAGCAAGGGTTGTTTTCTCTTCTATTATGAGGATGCTATTAGCTTTTTCATAGCTTAAAAAATATTGTCAAAGAGGAAGTTTGTAACACTGTGTGTTGCCAATATTTATTTAAGGCTAGCAGATGTTATCTGGGTTATCTCTGCATTTGGTCTATCTGGTGAAGGGTTATTTTTTGGAAATATTATCTTTGTGAAATATTTTCCTTATGTGGAATAACTTGTCTCTTGCAGATCCTTTCCTACTCTATGCACGAGTATTTTTGGAAGGTAGGATTGCTCTTCCTTGTACCCATTATGCATATTTAAGGGCTCCTCGTAGTGAATTTCGGGTTGGCCGTTCTGAAAAATAGATTTGAAGAGTCGTGTGTCTTGTGAAAATTCTTTCTTCATAAGTGTTTGTTTTATCTATCTTTGAAGGTGTGGAAGATTGTTTTACTGTGAGGTTGGAGACATACTCCAAGTCGGTTGAGTGTTTCATTTATATACTTCTTGAGAAGGGATTCTCAAGCTTAGAGAGAACCTAAGCTAAACAAGCAAAGTGATCTTTTCTTGAAAGGGAAAGATAGTGCAAGTGAGAAGGAGTCTCACGACTTTAGGGGAACTTAAGTCTTGCCAAGAGGGAGTCCTAGTCTTAGCGGGAGTCTAAGATATTTTTCACTGATATCATTGGTTTCGGGGAGCCTAAGCATTTGAGAGATGGAGTCTCACATTTAGGGGGAGCCTAGGTGATCGGTTGAGTGGTTAAGCTCTATAGAAGTTACTGTAATTGAGTTGTCACTATAGATAAGTACTATATTGTAATTGCTTATCACTGATATTAGTGAAGTTATCTTTCCTGAGTATCCTACCCCCAGACGTAGGTGTTATTCATCGAATCGGGTTAACAATTTTTTATGTTCATTCTGTGTGTTCTTTATTCTTGTTGAATGTTTTGTAGAGTGCTATGACATTGCTCATAACATTATTCATCATGTGATAGGTACTTCCACATATTTTTCATTAAATACACATACAGTTTCATCTCAAAGTTAATTGGTAGCGGGAGGAGTAATCTATGTATTTCTTTAAAGATTGTAAGATATCTAAATTTTTTCAATATGAGATTTTCAATAGTTTGTTACAAATTTATATTCGATCAAAATCAAAATTTTGGAGATGTGTAATTAAGGCCCCTTTTAGTAATCATTTGATTTTTCGTTTTTTATTTTTGAAAATTAAGCTCCATCCCTAAATTTCTTCTTTTTTATCTATTTTTATTAATGGTTTAAAAAATCAAGCCAAAATTTGAAAACTAAAAAAAGTGGCTTTTAAAAACTTTTTTTTGTGTTTGGAATTTGGCTAAGAATACAACTATTGTACTAAAAAAAATGCAAATCATTTAAAAAAATTAAACTACAAGTTTAGTTTTGGATCTTTTCATATTTGTGTTTAATATATCCTTAAACTTTTAAATTTATGTTCAAGAAGTCTTTAAATATTTAATATTTCTTAAAAATTAGAAAGTTTAAATTTCTTAGAAATAAGAATAAAATAAACTTCTAATTTTGTCTTTTAAGAAAATCTAATACACGACTGAATATGATCAAGGACTTAACAGATATAAAATAAAATGGAGAATTTTCAAAAAGAAGAAAAATTATGACAAAATAGCAAAATTTAATCTTCTTTGATAGAGGTTGATAGAGGATGATAGAAGTTGTCTATCAGTAATAGAAACTGATAGAAATCTATCATTGATACTATGTGATAGATGCTGATAAAAGTCTACCAGTGTCGATCAGTGTTTTTTTTTTTTTTTTTTTTTTTTTTTGCTATTTCTATAAATAGTTTGACATTTTTTCTATCTATGAAAAAATTTCAATAAAAAAAATTACAATTTATTGAATATTTTTTAAAGTTCACAAACCAAATAGACACAAAATTGAAATTTTGAATACTTATTTGACATTTTTAAAAGTTTAATGACCTTTTTAACACAAATCTAAATATTTAGAAACTAAACTTGTAATACAATATAATTTATATTAAAATTATTCCCTATATATCTTTAGGTTATAATTAACCCTTTTATTAAAAAAAAAAAAGGTCTCTATATGATCTACATTTATTCTTTAAATTTTAGAAACATATTCCTATTATGTTTTTTCTTAAATAAAAAATATTATTATTATTATTATTATTATTATTTTAAATTAGATAAAAAAAATTACCTCAAACGGTTATTGAAATTACATATAGACTAAATTTAGACATTTAGAAATACAAACATAAAATTGATGATATCAAAGTATAAGACCAAAAATAGTATTTTCAACGGGTAAAATACGTTGAACCTAACATACAATGCACGTAAAAACTAAATATGCTAAATTTCAAAAATACCCCCAAAATTTGTCAATTGTTTTAAAAAAATGTCATATTCTTTCAATAAGTTGTAGTATTACTTTTGACCTTTAATAAACATTTAAGAGTAGAAATTCTTCACAATTTTAGACAAAAGAAAAATGGACTTGAAACAATGTGACAGTAACCTGAAATGATATGACAGTGCTTGAATCTCAGTTTCTCTTTAGGGTCACCACCACATCATTACAGATTCCAAATTTCATAAAATATTCTAACTATTTTTTTTTCTAAAGAAAGTTTTGATAAGGTTTATAAAATGACGAGTAATATTTGGTGGTATGTTTTAAAGGAATGACAGTTTAGGATTATTTGAGCCAAATAATAATAAAATAAAATAAATAAGTTTAAATATAAAAAAAATCCCCTTAATTTTATACTTTAGGTAAAAAATACCTCTAAAATTTCAAATTTTAAAAAATACCCTTAATTTTTCAAATAGCGTTCAAAATGCCCTTGTCGTAAGTTTTGAATGGAAATCATTAAAAAAAATTTTAAAAAATACTCCTAAACTTTCAAAATTTTCAAAAATATTCTTAACTTAAGAAAAGTTCAAAACTACCTTCACCATTAATATATGAACAAAAATCGTTAGTACCTCGCTATAAAAATAACTTGAAAATTAAAAAAAAAAAATGCTCATACAGTTAATATGGTGATCAATTTGTTTGAAGTTTTTTTAAGTTCGAAAAATCCAACTTTAAAATAGACTAAACAGATATCCTCATTTTTTTCCATATAGATACTTTTATTTTTTATTTTTCTAAATTTTTCAATTTTTAGCTTAGACAAATTTTCTCAGCAACCAAAATTTTAAATTAAATCATAAAATCCCACAAAATTTCAAAGTTAAAATCTCCCCTTAAAACATAACAAGACAATAAATTGTCAAACAAAAAAAAAAATGTTTATTACCTGACACTGAAGTACTAGCATACAACTTTGTTAAAACTAAGTCCTAAAATCTGTTGATGCTTTCTTATTCTCTTTCTTCTTATTATAGTCCATATACCTGAACTAAAGTGTGCACTTTTATTTATTTACTTATTCTTTTTATAAATAAATGTTAATAAAATGAGAGTAAGATGGTATTGAAGAAGGGATGGCAGAAAAAAAATAGAAAAAAAATAGAAAAATAGAGAAGTAAGATAGTATTAATGATTTCTGTTCATATAACAATAAAAGTATTTTCTTTTAATTTTTTTTCTAAAGTTTAAAAATATTTTGAAACTTTTGAAAATTTAAGGGTATTTTTAAACTCATATTGAAAGTTTAAGGGGTCGTTCGTTTCGTGGGCATCTTAATTTCTGTTCAGGGTCACCATCACACCGTTACATATTTCAATTTTCATCAAACATTTTAACTATTTTTTTTTCTAAAGAAAGTTTGGTAATGATTATAAAATGACGAGTAATATTTGGTGGTATGTTTTAAAGAAATGACAAAGTTTAGGGTTGTTTGAGCTGAATAATTATAAAATAAAATAAATAAGTCTAAATATAAAATAAAAATCCCCCAAAATTTTGTATTTTGTATCAAAAATACCGTTGAAATTTCAAATTTTCAAAAATATCCTTAAACTTTCAAAAAGAATTCAAAATGCCTTTGCCTTTAGTTTTAGATGGAAACCATTAAAATTTTGTTTCAAAATCACCCTTAACTTAAGAAAAGTTCAAAACTACCTTTACCATTAGTATATGAACAAAAATGGTTAATACGTCGCTGTAAAAAATAACTTTAAAATTAAAAAAAATGCTCAGAACATTAATATAGTGATCAATTTGTTTGAAGTTTTCTTAAGTTCGAAAAATCCAATTTTAAAATAGATTAAACAAATATCCTCATTTTTTTCATATAGATATTTTTATTTTTCTCTAAATTTTCTAATTTTTAGCTTACGTCAATTTTCTCAGCAACCAAAATTTTAAGTTAGATCATAAAATCCCACACAATTCCAAAGTTAAAATCTCCCCTTAAAACATACCAAAACGATAAATAGTCAAACAAAAAAATGTATTTAGTTATTACCAGACACTCAACTACTAACATACAACTTTGTTAAAACATTTAAGTCCTCAAATCTATTGATGCTTCCTTATTCTCTTTCTTCTTATTATAGTCCATATACGTGAACTAAATTGTGCATCTGTATTTATTTACTTTTTTTTAATATAAATAAATGTTAACAAAATGGGAGTAAGACGGTATTGAAGAAGGGATGGTAGAAAAAAGAAGAAAAATAGAGAAGTGAGATGACATTAATTGTTTCTATTCATATAACAATAAGAGTATTTTTTTTAACTTTTTTTAAGTTTAAGGATATTTTGAAACTTTTGAAAGTTTAAAGGTATTTTTAAACCCATACTAAAAGTTGGGGTTGTTTGTTTTGTGGTCATCTGGATTACTGTGTTTGTTTTGCGGTGTTATAACATGTCTCGGCATCTGAAGATTCTCAGGTATTCTAAGATGCTCGGGCAGAGGGCAACTGAAGAGTTTTGAATGTCGTTCTAGAACATGGGTTTTCTAGATTCCCGTTTGAGGGCATCCTCATTTTACACTTTGTCCTTCTTTTTTATTTTATTTTAGATATTTATATTAATTTTCATTTGCGTTATATAATTAAAATAAATGCTCTCAACATTGTATATCATATATTTTTAGTTATATGGGAGTTCTTATTATTTTTTAGCTAAATTTTAAAAGATATTCAAATTGATAAAAATAAATATGTTATATAAGTTCAAATTATATCAAATTTATTATAAATTAATAAATAGTCGTAAGGGCATTTTTGGAACTTTATATAAATTTAAGACATTTTCGAGTAGAAATCTTATGAAACAAACATAGATATCAAAATATTCCTAGATATCTGCAAAAGTACTCCTACAAAAACAAATATGATAATCTAAAAATGTCGGACATCTATAATTCCTAATATCTATAATTTCATGAATCTAAGATTTCAGTTATCTACATTTCCAAAAAAACAAACGGCCCCTAAGGGTATATTTTGAAACTTTCGAAAGTTTTAAGACTATTTTTTTTACACAAAATACAAAGTTGAGGGCTATTTTGTATAATTTAGCCAATAAATAATAAACACTTAAAACGAACTAACGAGTATATTAGATGTCTACTAATCTTCTACCCGAAGGGCCCAACCATAGCCTTCACTCTTCTCTTTTTAATCTGTCAAACCCTTCCAGTTTTTTCGCTACTTAACCATCGCCATTATCATCGTCGCCGCTACCAACTTCAGGTAATTCGGCCCCTTCAGTTCACTATCGATTTACGCTTTGATGATTTCCTCCGATTCTTCAATCATCCGTCGGCCACTGCTTTTCGAAGATCACTATAACACATTCAAAAGATTTTAACTTTTTTTTTTCACCTTTAGCAACGAGGATATCAGGTCCACAAATCCTGTCCGTGTGAATGAAGTTAAAATGTTGATATCAATAATATCCTCTATTTACTGTTTTGGCTTTATCAGAATTTTAATATAGGGTTTAGGTTTAAAATATTTCAAAATGACACAGGGAACTGATCAAAAAATGAGAAGAAATCTTATTAGAAAGTTCAAAATTTCTTAGAATAAACTTCTAATTTTGTCTTTTAAGAAAATCTAATACACAAGACTGAATATAATCAAGGACTTAAAAGATATAAAACAAGAGAGGGGAATTTTCAAAAATAGAAAAATAAGAAAAACTATTTATATAAAATAACAAAATTTAATTTTTTTTTATTTTATAGAGATTGATAGAGGTGGATAGAAATTGATACTATAGTCTATTAGTGTCTATCAATATTTTTTTTGTTATTTTTGTAAATAGTTTGACAAATAAATTTATAATTTATTGAATACTTTTGAAAGTTCACAAACCAAATAGATACAAAATAGAAATTTTATTTGATATTTTTAAAAGTTTAATGGTCTTTTTAACACAAATCTAAATATTTAGAAACTAAACTTCTAATACAATATAACGCATATTAAAATTATTCCCTATATATCTTTATGTTATAGTTAAGTATTAAAAAAAAACTAGTCTCTATATGATCTACATTTATTCTTTAAATTTTTTAAACATATTTCTATTATGTTTTTTCTTAAATAAAAATCATTATTATTATTATTATTATTTTAAATTAGATAAACAAATTACTTCAAACGGTTATTGAAATTACTAAATTTAGACATTTAAAAATGCAAACATAAAATCAAAAATAGTATTTTCAACGGGTCAAATACGTTGAACCTAACCTACAATGCACGAAAAAACTGAATATGCTAAATTTCAAAAATACCCCCAAAATTTGTCAATTGTTTTAAAAAAATGTCATATTCTTTCCATAAGTTGTAGTATTACTTTTGACCTTTAATAAACATTTCAAAATAGAAATTCTTCACAATTTTGGACAAAAAAAAAATGGACTTGAAACAATATGACAGTAACCTGAAATGATATGACAGAGCTTGAGTCTCAATTTCGTCACCACCACACCATTACAGATTCCAATTTTCATCAAACATTCTAACTATTTTTTTTCTAAAGAAAGTTTTGATAACGTTTATAAAATGCCAATAGTAATATTTGGTGGTATGTTTTAAAGAAATGACAAAGTTTAGGATTGTTTGAGCCAAATAATTATAAAATAAAATAAATAAGTTAAATATTAAAAAAAATACCCCTGAATTTTGTAATTTATTTCAAAAATACCTCTAAAATTTTAAATTTTCAAAAATACCCTTAAAATTTCAAAAAGCATTCAAAATGCCCTCGTTGTGAGTTTTGAATGGAAATCATTAAAGTTTTGTTTAAAAAATACCCCTAAACTTTCATAAATTTTAAAAATACTCTGAATTTAAGAAAAGTTCAAAACTATCTTCACCGTTAATATATGAACAAAAGCCACCTCGCTATAAAAATAACTTGAAAATTTTAAAAAAAAATGCTCATACCATTAATATGGTGATCAATTTATTTGAAATTTTCTTAAGTTCAAAAAATCTAATTTTAAAATAGATTAAACAGATATTCTCATTTTTTTTCCATATAGATATTTTTATTTTTTTTTTATTTTTTCTAAATTTTTCAATTTTTAGCTTGGGTTTATTTTTTTTTTATTTTTTCTAAATTTTTCAATTTTTAGCTTGGGCCAATTTTCTCAGCAATCAAAATTTTAAATTAAATCATAAAATCCCACAAAATTCCAAAGTTAAAATCTCCCCTTAAAACATACCAAAACAATAAATTGTCAAACAAAAAAAATGTATTTTTTATTACCAGACACTAAAGTACTAACATACAACTTTGTTAAAACATTTAAGTCCTAAAATCTCTTGATGCTTTCTTATTCTCTTTCTTCTTATTATAATCCATATATGTAAACTAAAGTGTGAACTTTTATTTATTTACTTATTCTTTTTATAAATAAATGTTAACAAAATGAGAGTAAGATGGTACTGAAGAAGGGATGGCAGAAAAAAGATGAAGAATAGAGAAGTAAGATAGTATTAACGATTTCTGTTCATATAACAATAAGAGTATTTTCTTTTAACTTTTTTTTTTTTAAGTTTAAGAATATTTTGAAACTTTTGAAAGCTGGTATTTTTAAACTCATATTGAAAGTTTAAGGGGTCGTTCATTTCGTGGACATCTGGATTACCGTGTTTGTTTCATGGGCATCTCAATTTCTGTTGAGGGTCACCTCCATACCAAATATTCCAATTTTCATCAAACATTTTAACTATTTTTTTTTTCTAAAGAAAGTTTTGGTAATGATTATAAAATGACAAGAGTAATATTTTGTGGTATATTTTAAAGAAATGACAATGTTTAGGGTCGTTTGAGCTGAATAATTATAAAAATAAATAAATAAGTTTAAATATAAAATAAAAATCCCCTAAATTTTGTATTTTGTGTCAAAAATACCTTGCAAAATTTTCAAATTTTCAAAAATATCTCTGAAATTCCAAAATTTTCAAAAAAGAATTCAAAATGCCCTTATCGTTAGTTTTAGATGGAAACCATTAAAATTTGTTTCAAAATCACCCTTTTAAGAAAAGTTCAAAACTACCTTTACCATTAGTATATGAACAAAAATGGTTATACGTCGCTGTAAAAAATAACTTTAAAATTAAAAAAATGCTCAGAACATTAATATAGTGATCAATTTGTTTGAAGTTTTCTTAAGTTCGAAAAATCCAATTTTTAAAATAGAATTAAACAGATATCCTCATTTTCTTTTCATATAGATATTTTTATTTTTCTCTAAATTTTCTAATTTTTAGCTTACGTCAATTTTCTCAGCAACCAAAATTTTAAGTTAGATCATAAAATCCCACACAATTCCAAAGTTAAAATCTCCCCTTAAAACATACCAAAACGATAAATAGTCAAACAAAAAAATGTATTTGGTTATTACCAGACACTGAATTACTAACATACAACTTTGTTAAAACATTTAAGTCCTAAAATCTCTTGATGCTTTCTTATTCTCTTTCTTCTTACTATAGTCCATATACGTGAACTAAAGTGTGCACCTTTATTTTGTTTTTTTTTATAAATATATGTTAACAATATGAAAGTAAGATGGTATTGAAGAAGGGATGGCAGAAAAAAGATGAAAAATAGAGAAGCAAGATGGTATTGACGGTTTCTATTCATTTAACAATAACAATATTTTTTAACTTTTTTTTTTAAGTTTAAGGATATTTTGTAACTTTTGAAAGTTTAAATGTATTTTTAAACTCATATTGAAAGTATAAGGGGTTGTTTGTTTCGTGGGCATCTGGATTACCGTGTTTGTTTTGCAGTGTTGTAAGATATCTTGACATCTGAAGTTTCTCAAGTATCCTAAGATGCCCAGACTGAGGGCAATTGAGGAGTATTGGATGCCCTTCTGGAAAATATTTTTTCCAGTGTCCCATTTGAGGGCATCCTCATTTTACATTTTGTCCTTCTTTTTTATTTTATTTTAGATATTTATATTAATCTTCATTTGCGTTATATAATTATAATAAATACTCTCAACATTGTATATCATATATTTTTAGTTATATGGTAGTTCTTATTATTTTTAGCTATATATTAAAATTGATATTTAAAATAGTCTTTAATTTAGAAAAAATCTTAAATTATGATACATTATTTTATTGAGAAAAATAATATAAAAAATAATATAAATAAATATGTTATATAAGTTCAAATTATATCAAATTTATTATAAATTAATAAATAGTCATAAGGGTATTCTTGGAATTTTATTTAAATTCAAAACATTTTCGAGTAGAAATCCTATGAAACAAATATAATTATCAAAATATTCCTAGATATCTGTAAAAGTACTCCTACAAAACAAACATGGTAATCTAAAAATGTCGGACATCTATAATTCCTAATATCTATAATTTCAGGAATCTAAGATTCCGGTTATCTACATTTTCAAAAAACAAATGGCCTCTAAGGGTATTTTTTAAAACTTTCGAAAGTTCTAGTACTTTTTTTACACAAAATACAAAGTTGAGGGCTATTTTGTATAATTTAGCCAATAAATAATAAACATTTAAAACGAGCTAACGAGTATATTAGATTTCTACTAATTTTCTACCCTAAGGGGCCCAACCATAGCCTTCACTTTTCTCTTTTTAATCTATCAAACCCTTCCAGTTTTGTCGCTACTTAACCATCACCATTATCATCGCCGCCGCTGCCGACTTCAGGTAATTCGGCCCCTTCAGTTTACTATCACTTTATGCTTTGATGATTTCCTCCGATTCTTCAATCATCTGTCGACCATTGCTTTTTGAAGATCACTATAACACATTCAAAAGATTTTAACTTTTTTTTTCCACTTTTAGCAACGAGGATATCAGGTCCACAAATCCAAATACTGGTTTGAACATTTGGAACTTCCTCTTGTCGGTTTGAACATTTCAAATTAATCCAAATACTGGTTCTCGACTTTATCCAAGCTACCTAGGGGACCTAATGGACCTGTGGCTCGAAGCTCCAATGGTAGTGAATAGCTGACTAAACTCTTTAGTCACGAGATTCACTATCTGTTAACTGTCAAACATTCCACTAAAGACTAATAGCTGAACTCTTCTTATCACAGATATATTTCAGTGTCCATCAGATATAACTAATCATGAGTAAGATGACCCTTCACAAATGCTCGTAAGTACAGCTGGGCCAAATTACCGTTATGCCACTATAGTTATATCTCACTCCTTAAGTACCACTGATTCCTCTAATGAACAATACAACATAGTCCAACTATGTGTGAACACCTCTCCGGCCAAGAGAAGGTGTGTGGTGCCACATCGTTCAAGCCCCGAAATCAGTCCTTAAGGGAGCTATCTATCTACTTACCCCTGCCTTGGGGAATGAGTGAATTCCATCTTGTGTAGCTGAGTTCTCACCTCCCAAATCAGACAAATCCCCAAAATGGTAGGTTTGAATCTGCGACCTGGCCACTCGCACCCATACAAATCAAATGACCACCCTCAATGGTAGGAGTTCCCAACTCATTCAGGATTGAGGTCATGTTACCTATGGTCATCTTAGTGAAGTGAAGTCTCTGTCATGAACGGTGTTATATAACGAGACGTTAACACTTTGTGGTCAGGTCTTATACAAACTCTTTGTATAGGACGCCCCCACTCGCATGTCCCCAACATGAATGATCAGGATCAGACCATCTATGACAAGTCACAACACTTATGACCATTCCACAAAGCCGATCGCGTCTGTAGCATTACCAGGATAAGGTTTCCCTCCTTTATCCATATACTACAGACCATTTTGGTTATCACTCAAGACATGATCCACTTGTATGTCACCACATACATGCTTGAGTCACATACAGATAACCAGAGATTTTTTGTTTATTGGTTTGTGGTAAAGTAAATAAAACAATTAACCGAGCAAAATACAAGATGTGAAGTAAATATCATATATTAACAACACAAGTGTTCGTACATAGTGTTTACAAACTATAGGACACGAGACTTTAGGGCATCAACCCCAACAGCCTTGACATCTAAAGATTCCCATGTATCCTAAGATGCCCGAATGGAGGGCAATTGAAAAGTTTTGGATGCCCTTCTGGAACATGGATTTTCTAGATTCTCGAGTTAAGGGCATCCTCATTTTATTCTTTTTTATTTTATTTTATATATATATTAATCTCCATTTGCACTATATAATTAAATTAAATGCTCTCAACATTGTATATCATATATTTTTAGTTATATGGTAGTTCTTATTATTTTTTAGCAATATATTTATATTTATATTTAAAATAATATTTATTTTATAAAAAAATCTTAAATTATGATACATTATTTGTTGAGAAAAATAACATATAAAAATAATATAAATTGTATTAATTTTAAAATATATGCAAATTGATAAATATAAATATGTTATATAAGTTCAAATTATATCAAATTTATTATAAATTAATAAATTGTGGTAAGAGCATTCTTGAAACTTTATGAAAATTTAAGACATTTTCGAGAAGAAATTCTATGAAGCAAACATAGTTATCAAAATATTCCCAAATATCTGCAAAAGTACTCCTACAAAACAAACATGGTAATCTAAAAATGTCGGACATCTATAATTCCTAATATCTATAATTTCGGGCATCTAAGATTCCGGTTATCTACATTTCTAAAAAACAAACGGCTCCTAAGGGTATTTTTTGAAACTTTCGAAAGTTTTAAGATTATTTTCTTAAAAAAAAAAATCTAGAGTTTAGGGTTATTTTGTATAATTTAACAAACACTTAAAACGAGCTAACGAGTATATTAGATTTCTACTAATTTTCTACCCTAAGGGGCCCAACCATAGCCATCCTTTTCTCTTTTTACTCTGTCAAACCCCTCCAGTTTAGTTGTTACTTAACCATCGCCATTATCATTGTCGTCGCTGCCGACTTCAGGTAATTCGGCCCTTTCAGTTCACTATCGTTTTACGCTTTGATGATTTCCATGGATTCTTTAATCATCCATCGGCCATTGCTTTTCGAAGATCACTATAACTCATTCAAAAGATTTTAACTTTTTTTTTTCACCTTTAGCAACGAGGATATCAGGTCCACAAATCTTGTTCATGTGAATGAAGTTAAAATGTTGATATCAATAATATCCTCTATTTATTGTTTTGGCTTTATCAGAATTTTAATATAGGGTTTAGGTTTAAAATGTTTCAAAATGACACAGGGAACTGATCACAAAATGAGGAGAAAGCTTATTAATGAAGTGATCAGCACACTGATCCTTATATAGAAGATTAATATGTGAAAAGAAAATAAACAACTTGTACAACTGAATAAAACAATGTAAACCGACCTTTTCTCAGTTGTAACTAATACAGAAATATATAATTTCCCACCTTAAAAACTAATCTAATTAGCTATCTTAATACCCACCCTCAAGCCTATGTGATGAGATGAGCACACATTGAGTTTCTCTCTTAAAGGTAGAAATTTTGTTGCCGAGAGAGGTTTTGTAAAGACATTTGCAATATGTGCATCAACTGGAAGATGAAGTATTCAAATTTTCTTCTGTTGAACTAAGTCTCTGACAAAGTATATGCCAATTTCAACAAGTTTAATATGAAAATGAAGTACAGGATTTGTATTTAAATGTACCACACTTAGACTATCACACCAAACAGTTGGAGACTACCATAACCGAGCATGTAATTTAGTAAACAAAGAATGTAGCCAGATTAGTTCTGATGAAGCAAGTGTCACGCTTCTATACTCTACCTCTGTACTTAATTTGAATATCACTGTTTGTTTCTTTGAAGCCCATTGAATTAAATTTCCTCCAAAATATATGTATACTCCAGAGGTGGATTTTCTATCATTTGGATCTGAAGCCCAATCTGCATCTGCAAATCCATGAATATTCAAATCCTTTAGCTTTTTGAATAGCTAACCATGTTCAATAGTTCCTGCCAAATATATAAGAATGCGCTTCACAGCTTGCCAATGAAACTTAGTAGGAGCATGCATAAATTCACATACTTTGTTGACACTGTAGACAATCTCGGGTCTTGTCAAAGTTGAAGGACTGTGAGGTCTGATGCAGAAGCGGAATCAGTCCCACTTTTCAAAATAAAACTTAGAGAACAACAATTATGCATACATCACAGAGATTTACAACATGCTTATGAAACAAACAGTGAAGGAAATTAGGGTTAGTCACACTTATCCTTGAAGTCAAAACTTCATGAATTCCTTCTTGAATAGCCACAGAATATCCTCTTGATTATGAACTAGTACAGTAACCCACCAAGAGGTAATCCTCAGTATTCTCCGTAGGGGAGAATTAGCAAGAGGTATGGACTTTACTAATTTTTGGGAGTGGGAGAGGATTTGAGATGAGATGATTATTATTTATTTATTTTGTAGAAAGAAATTGCATTGGGAGAAGACACTGTAAACTTCTGTGAAGAAGATGAATGAATAACCAAACGTACAACTTCTACTCCGATGATTGATTGAGGAGAGAAAATAGGGGAGAGACTTATAACTTTCTCCTAAATTAAATTAAAAAAATAATTTAATAAAAGTTTTATATATATATATATATATATGATAACCAACTTATCATATAATATATATTAAACTATATGTTATATCAAATATAACACATAATCTATAATTTTTATATTTTATCAAATACAATGTAACCTATAGTTTGAATTCTCTCAACCAATCATGGTATTTAATATAAATCAAATTTATATTAAATTTAATTATATGAATCCAATCCATATAATTAGTATTTGAATCATATTCAAATATTTAATTCCTTTCAAAATAAACTTTACATTATAATGTATCAAATAAATTATATTAACTATATCACATTTAATTAATTTAAATTAATTATATCATATATTATTAATTCTCTCAATTAATTTGAACAATTCAAACTAATCCAAAATTAATTCTCAATAATTCCAGTTGAGCTACAGAGGAGACCTTATGGACCTATAGATTGAAGCTCCAATGGTACTTGAATAATTAATTAAACTCTCTTAATTAAATTACTCAACATCCATTAACTGTTGGTCACTCATTAAAGACTGACAGCTGCACTCTTTGCACTACAGGTATATTTCTGTGTCTATTAGATATAACCAGTCAATAGTGTGATGATCCTTCACAAATCGCTCATAAGTACAGTTAGGCCAAAATTACCATTTTCCCCTGTAGTTACATCTAACTCTTTAAGTACAACTAATCCCTCTAATGAACAATAAGTCATAGTCTAACTATCACCAAACCCTTCTCGAGCCAAAAGAGGGTGTGGCGCCACATTGTTCAAGCCCCAGAATCAGCTCTTAAGGGAACAATTTTTCTACTTACCTCGAAATTAGGGAGGGAGTGAATTCTGTCTTGAGTAGTTGTGTTCCCAGCTCCCTAATCAAACGAATCCCTAAAATGGTAGATATATTGAGTCGATGATCTAGAACCCATAAAAATCAAAGGATCGTCTTCATAGGCAGGAGTTCATAACTAACTCAGGATTCAGGTCATGTCACCTATGGTCATCCTGATGAAATGTAAGTCTCTATTATTAATGGTGTTATATAATGAGATTATTCATTTCGTGGTCGGTCTTATACAAATCCTTTTGTATAGAACACCCTCGCTCACATGTCTCTACATGAATGATCAGGGTCAGATCATTTGTAGAACTATACAACAAACATCTACAAAGCGGATCGTATTCATAGTGTCACAAAGATAAGGTATCCAGTCTTATCTATCTACTATAGACCATTTAGGTTATCACTTAAACATGATCCACATGTATATCTCTACATACATTTTTAAGATACAGAAGATAACCTTGGATGTTAGTTTGTTGGTTTTGTGGGTTAATGGTATTAAATGTCAAATAAAATACCTTAGATTTTATTAAATAAATAAATTATTTGTAATTTAACTATAAACTACAAGACCCACGAGATTTAACGCATTAACCCCAAAAATCTCCCACTTGTCCTAGGGTGTACATCATAAAATTTATTCTAATACAAAAGTAGACAAAACAAGAAACTATGACATAAAATGCGCCCAGTACAAAATCTCCCACTTGCCCTGGACTAGATATGGCATGTCCTGTAGACCCATCCTCTGCAGTGACCCTCAAACACCTTAGTCGTGAGGGCTTTTGTAAATAGATCAACAACGTTATGCATCAAAGTTATTTATGTGACGATCATGTTCCCTTGATGCATAATCTCTCGAATGAGATGATACTTTCGTTCTATGTTTTTCCCACGTTTGTGACTCCTAGTCTCTCAAATATTAGCCACAACACTACTATTATCATATTAAAGAATGATGGGTTTAGACATGTCTGAAACCACTTTAAGATCAGTCAAGAACTTTCTGAGCCATACAAGTTCCTTAGCAGCTTCACAAGCCACTACATACTCAGCCTCCATAGTGGAGTCAGTAATGCACCCTTGCTTGGTGCTCCCTCAGACTACTGCCCCTCCGTTAAGAGTGAACACTGATCTTAATGTGGATTTCCTAGAATCCTTATTAGTCTAGAAATCAGAGATCGTGTATCCAGTATGGATCAAATCCTTAAAACAATACACGAGCATGTAGTTTGTCGTTCTCCAAAGATACTTGAGGATGCTTTTAACGGCGGTCCAATGATCAAATCTTGGATTAGACTAATATCTACTAACTATCCCCATTGCATAGCAGATGTCAAGTCTAGTACATAACATCGCATACATCAGGCTACCAATAGCTAATGCATAGGGGATCTATCTCATTTCCTCAACCTCTTGAGGTGTCTTAAGACATTGTTCCTTAAACAAAATAAATTCATGCCTGAAAGGGGCAAAGCTCTCTTAGAGTTCTGCATCGAAAACTTGACAAGCATCTTGTCAATGTACGATGCCTAAGACAGGGCAGCGTTTTGTTCTTTCGATCTCTAGAGATCTGAATGCCTAAAACAAACTATGCTTCTCCTAAATCTTTCATTTGGAATTGAGTCGCTAGTCAACTTTTAGTTTCAGTCAGTAGACCTACATCATTCCCAATGAGTAGGATATTGTCAACATACAACACAAGAAAAGCTACTAAACTGTTAATGATTCTCTTGTAAACATAAGGTTCATCAACATTCTAGTCAAATCCATAAGATTTGATCGCAATATCAAATCTTATATTTCAAGATCGAAAAGCTTATTTGAATCCATAAATGGAAGATTAAGCCTGCAAACTTTTTGCTCTTGCCCTTGGGTTATGAATCCCTCAGGCTACTCCATATATATAGTCTTCTCAAGATTTCTATTAAAAAAGCATTCTTGATGTCCATTTTCCAAATCTCATAGTCATAATATGAGCCAATAGATAGGAGTATCCAGATAGACTTCAACATGGCAATAGGTGAGAAAGTCTCCCCGTAGTCGATTCACTCAACTTGGGTATAACTCTTTGCCATAAGTCTAGTCTTGAAGGCTTACACCTTCTCATCAGCACCCCATTTTCTCTTGCAACCTATAGGT
Source organism: Benincasa hispida (assembly GCF_009727055.1). Lineage (NCBI taxonomy): Eukaryota > Viridiplantae > Streptophyta > Magnoliopsida > Cucurbitales > Cucurbitaceae > Benincasa > Benincasa hispida. The sequence continues at coordinate 40,360,131 of NC_052353.1, forward strand.
TTAACCCCATTAGGTTGATCTACAAGATCTCAAACTGAATTGAAGTATATAGACTCAATTTCGAGATTCATAGCTTTAATTCATTCATCTTTATCAATATCCTCTATTTCCTTCTTGTAAGACAATGAATCCTCAACATCTTTGTTAGCTACAATAGCTAACGAATAGGCGGGTTCAAAAACCTTCCACTATGTCGTGGCTCCCTCAACATTTGAGATGGATGTGACTTACTAGATGAACTAATTCAAAAACTCTTGTTGAGGTATGGTCTCTTCAACAACTCTTGTTAAAGGTTCAGTAGTTTCACTGAAAAGTTCATTTAACACTATCTTACTGTAAGGCTTATGTTCCCTTATGTGGTTTTCTTCTAAGAAGGTAGTATTTGTCAACATAAACACTTTATTATCTTTAGGATCGTAGAAGTAACCACCTCTTGTTCCTTTAGGATAACCTACAAATAGACACAATTTTGAACGAGGTTCCAATTTCTTAGGATTTTTCTCAAGCACATGTGTTAGGCAGCCTCAGACCCTGAAATGATGTAAACTACCTTTACAACCATTCTATAATTCCAAAGGTGTTCCAATGACACTTTTGGATGGAACGTAGTTCAAAATGTAAGTTGCATCCCAAAACGAGTCAGATAAGGAACCATAACTCATCATAGATCAAGCCATGTCCAACAAGGTTCGATTTCTCCTTTCTGATACACCATTCTGCTAAGGTATACTGGGTGCCGAGAGTTGGGATACAATTCCATGTTCTATCAAATAGTATTGGAATCTTAGATCCATATACACTCCACCTCGATCAGATCAAAATGTTTTAGTTGTTTTATTTAATGTATTTTCAACGTTAGCCTTGTACTCCTTGATCTTTTCAAGAGTTTCAGACTTATGTTGCATTAAATAAACATACCCATATCTAGAATAATAATCAGTAAAAATGATTAAATATTCAAACACTCCTCTTACCATAACATTCATCGGACCACAGAGGTCCGAATGTACAAGTTCTAATGGTTCTTTGGCCCTGTGACCCTTTCCAGTAAAAGATCTTTTAGTCCTTTTATCGTTAAGGCATGACTCACATACAGGTAAAGAATTTTCTTCTAACTCACTTAGAAGTCCATTCTTGACCAATCTTTCAATCCTATTGAGAATTACATGTCCTAATTTTAGGTGCCAAAGATGGGCATCTTCTATAGAAGAGATTTTCCGTCTTCTATTCTGAGTTACCGAAGTTTTAAATAGTTCAGTATTTAGGAGAGTTTTTGTTACTAATGACCTTAACACATAAATATTATCTTCTAACTTAGCAAAATAAATATTGATACCATTTTGTACATAAACATATTATTTACATTAAAAGATAATGTATAATTTTGTTCAAATAAACACTTTACAGAAATTAAGTCCCTCATTAAATTAGGAACTACAAATACATTTTCTAATAAAATATAATTTTTCTGTACAGTAAGCCAGAGACCTCCCACTGCCCTAGCAGAGACAAGGTGCCTAGTTTTTACACGTATTGTCATCTCACCAGGTGCCAACTGTCGCCAGGAATCATTTCCCTGAAATGAAGAACAAACGTGGTTAGTGACCCCTGAATCTATTATCACGGCTGAATCATCATTCTCCACTAAACAAGTTTTTAATACAAGTAAATCGTATTTACCTTTTTTTTTTTTCCAAGTATTTGGGACAATTCCCCTTCCAATGTCCCTCCTGGTTGCAATGGAAACAAATTTCCTTTGCAGTCTTGGTTTTCTTGCCCTTTTGGGCAGCAGCTAGTGAGTTAGCTTTCCTTTTTCCACCTTTCTTCTTCTTCCACTTTTTGGTGTCGGAAGAGGAAAACACAAACTTAGTTCTAGAGATCGAACATCTGAATAAATTTTTAGAGAACGAGGCAACATTTGTCTCATCCTTCTGTTCCTCGACATTCATCAAAGATTGGAAAGTCTGCAACTCATTGAGCAAAGTGGTCAAGTTATAGTCAATCCTGTTTATAACATCATTGCTACGAAATTGTATGAAACTTTCAGGAAAAGCTTCCAGGATGAAGCTAATTTGACTGGCCTCATTAATGACAAACTCGTTCATCTCAACCATACTAAAATGGACCATCATATTGAGAACGTATTCTCGAACAGAGCCCTCTTCTTACATACGGGCATTGAAGATGAATTTAAAAGTGTCATGCCTAAGTTGAGCGGACGGTTGTACTCCATGATCTTATAGGTAGTGAGTTGGGCTCATGCTTCTTGGCCAAAATATATGCTCGGGCCTTTTCATTTGCCCTTACCCAATGCTCATATGCCTTCTGAACGTTTCGAGTGACATTTTGAGCTGGGACTGGAAGACATTCCTCCACCAGGACAAATCTTAAGTCATCGATGATCAAAACTATATTGATTGTATTTTTCTAGGTGATGTAATTATCGCCAGTTAATTTGTCGGCGACGAGCATATTCAAAGTTGTGGAAGTCATATTGAAAATTGCTGAAACATACAATTTATTTATATTAGTAATCCATGCATTACCCACTCTCGAAAAACCAATCAAGTTTAGCAAAATAATTTAATGTACCCTATGTGACATCTATTTTGCAATAATGTTTCAGTGAGGCAGGGTAAAAGCCACTGTAGGGTGATCAGGTACCCCTTCACTGAAATGAGACCATCTCAACTAATATACAGAGCAACTCCTTGTTTCTGTAAATATTAGTCACCATTATTCGGTCAAGAAATTTTTAACTAGCTCAACATTTTCTTGTAAGTGTAACCCCTCATTTTAGACTCTAGAGTTACACCCCAATGAGCTAACCATAGGAAAAAATCGATTGGGACAAAAACTAAAGCACCCCTATCCATTTTTGGAGTTTGAGTAAATAGTCATGCAAATTCCATCCGTAGGGGGACATAAACAAAGATACCTCAAGGCCGAGCATGAAAATTTACTACAAACTAATGAAGGAGGCCATGGAATGTGCTGACACACATCCCGCTCCCATTTACTATAAACACTTTCTCCATTCTTCTTAATATTGACCTATACAAACACCACTCGTAAGGGGACACAAGCAAAGGTGCCTTGAGGTCGACTATAGGTCTCACGATGTGAACTATGAGGAAGAAACGTGGAAAGAAAAAATGAAGTATCATATACCCCATTTTTCTCCCACTGGGTGTTTTACCTAGGTTAATTTTACTTAAAAAAACATGACTATTTATTTTACAAAGTGATTGTTTAAGTTTGCCCAAAAGTAACACCTACTTTGGATAGTTAAAATTTTTTTATTGATATTCTTTAAACATTTTAACAAACTTTAATCAATAATTTCATACTTAAATCTATCTAATTCACCTTCTATGTCAGTTCTCAGGTAGAGATGTTCTGTTTCCGTCAACTTAAATACCTTAGCCTAGACAGAACTAGCCTTAGACAAAGGTCCCTCTACATTTTCTACAATTTTAATCTTTTATTAAAACCAATTTAATCCTATTAAACTGATTAAAAGATTAAACTAATTTCAAATCATATTAGAAATATTGTGATTTTAGGTCTATGTTAATCATATTTTAAACTATTTAAAAAAATGATTTTAACCTAGGTTTGCATGCAATTCTGAATTATTGATTTTAATTTTTAATCTTATTTAATTATAACGATTGTAAAATAAATGAAACAAATTAAAACCATACATTGCATTTGATATCATGGTTTGAAAAATTATAACCATGATAAAGTTACCTAAAGTATGCTTCATGCAATTCCCATTTTATTATTTAACATACATAATAGTTATATACTAAAGTAATGAAATTCATAATGACATTCATCCATACATTCTAACTATATAGTATAACAATTATAATATAATGATGCATGATAATGTCATTAATGCATGCAAACATGTATTATAACATTTATATTATATGATGCATGAGCATGCTATAAAATAAATCATGCAACTATATTACGACATTTATAATATTCATGATGCACGATTAAATGCATAACCTATGGTGGGATTTTTTATATGGCATATATTATGACATATATTAATAAAATTAAACCATACCTCAAATGCATAATTTAAAGAACAATATATAAACCAGGATTGGACTCCTAAACAATTAATTAAATTAATATAATATTTATATTAATTCAATTAATTAAAAAACTAATTATTACAACAAAAGGGTTGTTGAATCGGACACAAAAGCTCAAACCAATCAAGAACCCCTTGAACCAAGCAAACCGGACCGCCCAAGCTTCACGAACCACACGTTTTTTCCTTCTCGGAGCGATGCAACACTAAGAAAAAATTTCATCCACCTCTTCGCAACGTTGCAATGCTAGGGTACAGCGTTGTAATGCTGTTGTACATTTGCCTATTGTACAGTCGTGAATTGCTCCGATTTGGGCTTCATTTTCTCTAGAACTTCACCAAAAAACTCACGAGCAACTTAAGACAATAAATTATAGCCTCGATTTATTAATTAATGCCTAAAAACAAAAGTCTCTTACAAACCAATTTGAAAAAAAAAAAAAAAAAAAAAAAAAACACAATCCAATCTCGAAACATCCATAATTACAAACCATTCATTCATTAACATGAACAACAATATAGTAATACAAATCACACTATCATAGTGATTTAATTCTAGAAAAATAAAAATTGATACAAAAAACCTGGCTCTGATACCAATTGAAGGCCTGTGGGGTCCGATGCGGAAGCAAGATCGGTCCCAATTTTCAAAATAAAACTCAGAGAACAACAATTATGCATATATCACATAAATTTATAGCATGCTTATGAAACAAATTGTGAAGGAAATTAGGGTTTGTTACACTTACCCTTGAAGCCAAAAACTTCACGAATTTCTTCTTGAACAGTCACGAAATCTCCACTTGATTATGAACAAGAACAGTAACCCAAAAATGGCAACCACTAAGAGGTCATCCTCTGTATTCTCTGTAGGGGTTGAGAATTAGCAAGAGGTATGAGTTTTGCTAATTTTTGGGAGAGGAAAGGAGAGGAGTTGAGATGAGATTATTATTATTTTTACGGAAAGAAATTGCGTTGGGAGAAGATACTGTAATCTTCTGTGAAGAAGATTAATGAATAACCAAACGTACAACTTCCATTTCCACGATTGATTGAGGAGAGAAAATAGGGGGAGGGAGTTATAACTCCCTCCTAAATTAATTTAATAAAAATTTAATATATATATTATGATAACCAACTTATTATATAATATATATTAAACTATATGTTATATCAAATATAGCACATAACCTATAGTTTTTATATTGTATCAAATATAATATAACCTATAGTTTGAATTATCTCAATCAATCATGGTATTTAATAGAAATAAAATTTATATTAAATTTAATTAATTTAAATTAATTATATCATATATAATTAATCCCTCAATTAATTTGAACAATTCAAATTAATCCAAAATTAATTCTCAATAATTTCAATTGAGCTATAGATGAGACTTATGGACTTATAGATTAAAGCTCCTATAGTACTTGAATAATTAATTAAACTTTTTTAATTAAATTACTAACATTCATTAATTGCTGGTCACTCCACTAAAGAACAACAGTTGCACTCTTCACACTACATATGTATTTCTGTGTCCATTGGATATAACCAGTCAATAGTGTGATACCCTTCACAAATCGCTCATAAGTACAGTTAGGCCAAAATTACCATTTTGCTCTTGTAGTTATATCTATTTCCTTAAATACACTGATCCCTCTAATGAACAATAAGTCATAGCCTAACTATGACCAAACCCCTCTCGAGTCAAGAGAGGAATCAACCCTTAAAGAAGCAATTTATCTACTTATCTCGACATTAGAGATCTCTAGAATGGTAGACATTCTAGAATGAGTGAATTTCTTCTTGCGTAGCTATGTTTCCAGCTCCCCAATCAAAGGATCTGGAACCCATGCAAATCAAAGGATCACCTTCATAAGTAGAAGTTCATAACTCACTCAGGATTCAGGTGATGTCACCTATGGTCATCCTGATGAAATGTAAGTCTCTATTATTAATAGCGTTATATAATGAAACTATTCATTTTATGGTCCGGTCTTATACAAACCCTTTTGTACAGAACACCCTCTTTCACATGTTTCTGCATGAATGATCAGGATAGATCATTTGTAAAACTTTACAACAATTATAACATCTACAAAGCGGGTCGTATTCGTAGTGTCACCAGGATAAGGTACCTAACCTTATCCATCTACTACAGACCATTTAGGTTATCACTTAAACATGATCCATCTATATGCCTTTACCTACATGTTTAAGCTATAGAAGATAACCTTGTATGTTAGTTTATTGGTTTTATGGGTTAATGCTACTAAATATCAAATAAAATACCTCAGATTTTATTAAATAATTAAATTGTTTATATGTTACAATTACAAACTATAGGACCAACGAGATTTAAAGCATCAATCCCAATAAAATTTACATATTGTAGTGCCCCTAACTAACTCTTATATAGTCTAACATCATCAAAATTTTCACCATGGTAAGCTAAGAAAACCGACCCACTAATCATTGAAGTAGAGATGGAATTTGCTTCTTACATTTTGGCTTTGTGCAATAAATCTGACACATATTTATTCTAAGAAAGAAGTAATCCCCCTGCATATGGATATGATACCTCAACACCGAAAAACTATTGTCGTTGACCAAGATCTTTAAGAGAGAATTGATTATTCAAATAAAAAATCAACCTATCAACCATTTATGATGAATTGTCAATATATATATCCGAACATAAAAAATAAAAAATAAAAAATAAAATAAAAAAAAACTCCATTTTTCTGATATACAAGTAAAGATGAATCTTGCTTTAGAATTAACAAAACCTAATGAGTGCAAAAAAGAAGTTAATCTTTCAAAGTAGGCACGTGGAGCTTATTTCAATCCATATAAAACTTTCTTCAGTTTACATACCAATGTAGAAGATGAAGAATCAATCATACCTGGTGGTTGGGCCATATAAACTTCATCTTCTAGCACTCAATGAAGAAAAGCATTGTTTATATCAACTTGCCTTAACTTCCAACCTAGTACAGTGCCAAAGTGAATAATACTCAAATTATTATAAGCTTTACCACCAGAATGAACGTCTCAATATAATCCATAACTGCTACTTGATTCTTATTCCGACGATTTGCATCATCACTATTCAATATAGGAAATGAAGTTGAAATCTACTTTGATGAAGCTTGCGTAGTCAAGTTGACTGAGCGTATAGTACCATCAAAGTTTACCGAAGCATGCCTTTCGGTTCGATTTTCTTGAACTAACAATTGAGAGTATACTTTTTATAAAGAAGGATATTCTTCTTTGTCTGTAAGTGCTGAAACCGTGGAGTCATATTCAAGACCCAATCTAGCTAAGATATGCATTACATGATCTTCATGGGATATCTTTCTTCCAGGAGCCTTCAAAGAATCAACAAGATTCTTGATTTTCTAAAATTATTCTTCTAACTTTATATTTCCCTTCTTCATTGCTTCCAATTTTCCTTTGAGATCAAGAATGTGCACCATGTTTCTAGAAGAAAATCGGGCATTAAGCACACTCCATATTTCTTTTGCTGAATTACAATCAAGCATTTCAGAAAGGTCTTTCGACATAGCTTCCAGAAGCCACGAAACAATCAAACTATCTGGTTTGATCTAGTAAGCATATACAGGATTCATCGTTCTTGTGATAGAAGAGTCAAACTCAGTGGTGATGAATTTCGATGGAGCCTCTATGAGGACTTTACAAGCACAAAGTCGTGCGCAGAACAAATATAAATACCGATGGTCAAGAAAAGGTTATGCTAACTTATTTGAAGAAATGGTAAGAGTCGTCTTTTATGCATATAACTACTTACTGGTGGTTCTTGTCCTTATATGTGTGTCTGCATATGGGAAGGATACAAATTATTTAACTATTTTTGAACTATTTGAGTGTAGAAAAAGGGATCTTCTATTGAAAAAGCTACTCAAATGCACAGAAAAATAAAGATGGAAAACATAGAAGCAGAGGAGGTAGTTTCTCATATGTAAGTTATTGATCTTTGTTTAGTATAACAATATCTCTTAGAACAGTTTGCAATTTGTAATGTATTGTATTTTAGGATGAGTCCTCCAAGGATGTTGATACTAAGCCTAAGGAGCCCATGAATCCTAGTTGTGATTATGTTTTGACTCGAACATCGGAGAAACCGAAGGGAGAAGACGGTTTGAGTAATCCCAGCGCAGGCTTTATTGAGACAACAAAATCTAGTCTTGAACTAGAGAGAATGCAAAAGAATGAAACTGATTAGATGGTCGGAGCGTTATATCGACGCGTTGAGGAGTTGGAAGAGAAAGTACGACAACAAAGTCCAGTTTCCTCCCAATTCCGAGCAATGGCAGTTGTAATGAGCAACATTCAGAAGATGAGGTCTTAGGACCTGTTAATAAGGATTGGAACTTGGAAAAGGTGATCAAATTCTTTCCAATGATTTACAAGTCATTTGAATTAATCTTTCCATGTTTCATCGGCAGGACAATTGAAATGTTAAACTCATGGAAGGATGTTTTGTACAGCCTTCATAAAAAGTAGCTGTTTGAAGACTATGAAGGCATTTACCTTAAACCAATACTTAGTTATTGAAGGGAGTTTTGGTGGGTTCATGAGAGGCTCTTTTCAATGCCACTTTTGAGTATTGTCTTTTGAATCTATTTTGTAGTTGTCTTAGATTCTTATTTGCCTAATTATAGCTAGTTTGGAAAAGATGTTTACCAATGACAAGTCAACATTGTCAAATGGGAAATGTTCTAGTTCACAGCTTGAAAATTTTGTTCTGGTAAAGTTGCCCTTTTTTCACTGGTATTGCATGTATTGTATTTCACTCTAGGGAGGAAACTTCGCAATCAATTTACATTCTTTATTACAATTATCATCGAAAATCATCCAAACATTAATTCTCATACGAGTTTTAACCGACGATTAGAGTATATACATAAATAATTCTAAAATAAAGTTTTGATTAAGAGTCTAAATTGATCTTCAATTTTAAGTTTTATATGAAGCGTGTAAACGGATATAATTACAAAAGTGTGTTCAAATTGATATAATTATTAGTTCATGATTTAAATTGATGTAAACACTCAAGTTTAAGATTTCCGTTTGCTATAGTAATGAAAAACAAACTAAAATGCTACTAAACTCAGACATCAAAAATTAAAATAGTTAAGTTTGAAAACTCAGACATCTTATAAACCAACTTGTTACTAAATCCAACACTGTCCTAAAAGTGTAATTTTTAATTACAAATCTTTGGTTGGGTCTAAAATCTCAATCCAATCGTGAAGGGAATTTTATCTAAATTATGAATCTGTCACTATCTTTACCGTTACTATTTGACCCTAAATGTAACGTAATTTTCAACCATAATCAGATTGAGTACTCTTCATTTCTCAATTAGATTGCACGATTACAGATTCTAAGGTGGGTCCCACAACTCATTACGATTATGAAAAGTAGGTAAATAACAATAAAAGTTATCAATTATGACCCACTTTTTACATTACCATGGATGGATTACCTTTCACCTTGAATAAAGGTGGCCTAAGTTGTTTTTATGACCCGCATTATTTTCACCCTTGACCATATGTTTAATCTTACAAAATATAAAACCAAATAGGTGTCAAATCATCATTTAAATAAAACCTAAGCAATATATAGTTATGTTGCCAAAATTTTTATAATGTTTTTAGAAACTCAATAGACAATGCATCAAAACTTATTATCAAACTAATGCATAATATGCATATATGCATATAACTCAAGAGCAACAGTAGTAAGGAATTTCCATTTAAAACATACCTTTTATTAAACTATGGTATGGCAAAAAAGCTGAATCAAAATCAGTAGCAGAGATAAACCCTAAAAAAAAAGAGTAATGGAGAAAGAAGGAAAATTTTTGAGAAACAATTTTAAAAAATGAAAAAGAAAATTAAAACTAAATAAAAAATTAAGAAAAGTGGGGGAGTAAGGTGGCTGCAGATTGATTGGCAAGAATGGAATAAGCAGCTTGTGTAAGATGAACAGCATCCCAGAATATGAATTTAGAAGCATCATAACATATGGGAGATAGAAAATTGCACATTGGACCCATCTCCATTAACCCACTTCCACAGCACCCTTTACTTGTTTCCTCAAAACCTACCATTTTACACAAAAAAACAAAAAACCAAATTACAAATAAAGTAATTAAAATCAATATGAGATACAATATATTGCAGCTTATTATAAGAAAATACTAAATTATAAAATATACGTCGTTTCAACTTGACCTAATTTTTTTCTAACTACCTTTGTTCTTTCAAAAGATTCAATACTATCCTTGACTTTTTTATACTTGTTTCAGAACTACCTTTTAAGCAAAAAAATCTTTGAATGTTTGAATGAAAAGTCAACATATGGCAAAACCTAGATTGAAAGCCTTCTTGTTGCTCCATGATCGACATAATTTTCTTCTCCATTGTCTATCCAATTTGACCAATTTGGCCAATTTTGCTCTATAACTCCTATTAAAAACAATAAGATGCTTTTGGACGTTTCTTTCATTTTTATCTTGGACTCTGTCATCCTTTTGTCATCCATCTAGTTGTTCGATCACAGTTTGTTACAACCTTGGTAGTTAGTACTCAAGTATTGTTTTTTTTAATTCAAGCAAGTTTTTCCCAATTCACAACACATTATACGACTATACGTATGATACAACAGGTTTTGCCACATTAACTTTACATCCAACATTTTGAAGAATTTTTGTTTCAAGGTAGTAATATAAGAAATGTGTATGAAAGATAAATGACAAGTTCAAGGTTTAATTAGTAATTTAACCTAAAAGGGGGAAAAGGAATTTTTAGAACTTGACACAAAAAAATCATGCTTAAAAGAGAAAAGAAGGGGTTTCTTGAAGTTTCTTACCATATTTAGAAGGATTAGCTACCATGTCCATGATAGGGCCATAAACATCAAGATACACCACTTTAGCTCCCACCAAGCTTGCTTGAAGCTTAAAGGTAAGAGCTTTGAGCTTCTTGTTGTAAGCTTGGCAGTCATTGTTTTGCTTCTTGTTGCAAAGGCGCTGCATCATGTGATCACTTGGAATTAAGCTTCCCATTGTCACTTGCAATGGAAGACACCCAATTGGTGGAACTCCCACCACTACCATCTTTCTTGCTCCTTTCTTGTAAAGCCTCTACAATAATTTTCATTATTCTCATAAATATATTTGAGAATTTTCAGAAAATTAATTAAGTTTCATGAGTTGCTCTTCAAAATGTCTACTTTCTAGAGATTCTTCAAAATTAGGGTTTTCGTTTTCAATATTTAAGTTTGAATCTTTTTTAGTTTTCAGGGGAAAATATACCTTTTTTTCAAAAGAAAACATATGTAAGAGCTTCATTGAGAGACTAGAAAAGTCTCTAATTGAGAAAATAGTAAAAGCATCATAATTACAAAATAGTGCAGAGGTACATAATAGATCGATATCAATCATGTTTTCGGTACTGGACATGTGTCAACCCCCATATATGGTCTTACGACGTTGCGATCCCCACAATGCATTGGCATTCGAAATCAAGATATTGGAAGGCATTTGCCATCTATTTTCATTGTTCAACTCTTTGACAACACAAAAAAACCATTGTTCAGCTTAGAACGTTGTGAGACAGTTCGGTCCATATCCGGTGTGGGCGTCAATTCTGACACAAGGTACTAGGTTTTGTGCCTAGTTTTCTTTTGGTTCCTATGTTTTAAAATTTTATACTTCAGCCCTTAAATTTTGAGTTTAATTTCAATTTAATCAAGTTTCAAAATTTTATAATTTTACCTTTGAGATTTGTTTTTTTTGTTTAATTTGGCCCATAGGATTTCAAGATTGACTCTTTTAACCTCAATTTTCTTTTATATAAATAATTTTGATAGTGACGAAAAGTAAGGAAACTTCATTAATTACAATTCTTTTAATTCTTTTAAATTATTTAATAAATTAACCCTAAAAACATTATTTAGTGAAAAATATATGAGACCAAATTGAAACAAAATTCAAAATATTTTGAAACTTAATAAACTAAAAAAAAAATAAAACTAAGTGTAATATTTTGAAACCTACAAGTATTTTTCATAAAATCAAAATTAACCTAAATTGAATGGAATCACACAAAATTAGGTTTAAAATTGAATGCAACAAATTAAATTAAAAATCACCTGAACGACGGATCGAAGCTTTTGAAGCAAGAAATCATGGTAGCCAGAAACAGAAAACTGCAGCATTCTCGTCGGCAACATATAAAGATTATACAACAAATCATTCGTCCCCACACTAATCACAAACAAACCTTTCTTCACCATTTCTTCTCCCTTTCTTTCCCCCACCATCTTCTTAATCCTCACCATCGCTTCCTCAAAGTAATTCAATTGACTCTCTAAGTCCAAAACATTCGACAAATTCGCCGTCACTTCGTCCAGCCCGGTCCCGGCCGACCCAAAGCTCACTCCGCCGAGTAGGTCGATGTCGGTGAGAGACGAGTCTAGGTACGCTGGCAAGAGGTCGTAGAGTCCGAGGGTGGAGGATATGTAATCGGTGGTTAATTTTCCATCGGAGAATCGGCCGGAGGCCACGTGGTCTGGTAAGGCTCGGCCGTACGGGAGGTGGTCGGCGCGGAGGAGCGTGGCGATGTGGTTGTTGTTTCCTGGATCGACTGTGGAGTCTCCAAAGGCGAATATCGCTCGAATTTGAGATGACGGTGGCGATGACGGTGACGGTGACGGCCATGGAGCTGTGGCTGGGAAGGGGATTTGGAATAGAATAGTTATGGAGAGGGCCAAAACGACGGCATTTCTATGTGACATTGTTGATTAATTTGTTTTCTCTGTTAATGATTTGGTTGAAGAAGAAGATCTTAACTAGGAAAGATTGTGAGAGAGAGTGTTGATATTGATAAATTAGGGTTAATTAGTCTTCATTATTATACTTTGTGAACTTTAAAATTTTTAGTTTAACCCTTGAATTTGATTTTTTTTTTTTTTTTTAATAAATAAACAGCCTTAAAGCAATAAAAAAAATTTAAAAGAAAAACATAAAATAGAAAACATAAGAATTAACATAGAAAAACTCAGATTTGAAGGAAAAACTATGAACCAAAAAAATCTCATNATTGATAAATTAGGGTTAATTAGTCTTCATTATTATACTTTGTGAACTTTAAAATTTTTAGTTTAACCCTTGAATTTGATTTTTTTTTTTTTTTTAATAAATAAACAGCCTTAAAGCAATAAAAAAAATTTAAAAGAAAAACAGATTTATTAACAATTTGCCCTGTTTTTTTATAATGATTTTGTTTCTAAAAATTTTGATTTCAGGTTTGTTTTTCTCAAATTTTGTTTACTGTAACTTTTATATTCATAAACAAAAATTTGTGTTTTTAATTATAGGTAATTAGAAGAAAGGAAACAAAATTTTAAAAACTACTCTTTTTTTTCAAAACTTTCAAAATGTGGTAGAGTGGATAACCTAACAAATTTGGAAGTAGTTTATAATAAGCTTTTAAATCTTTTAAAAGATTTCAAGGGCATGTTTAATAACTATTTTTTTTTTTTCAAAATAAAAGCTTATACTCTATTTCTTTCCCTCATAATTTTCTTGGTTTATTTTTTTAACATTTTAAAAAATCAAGTCAGAATTATTTTTAAAAACTTAGATTTTGAAATTCATACCAACATAATCCTTAAAAAAAGAAAATAACTAAACGACAAAAAAATTAAAATAGTAAACATAAGTATAATTCAGTCGACATGAATTTGTCTTGAAATATGAGATTAGATCTCATCAATTCACATATTAAAATGTAGTTTTTATGAGTATATTTATAAAAACCAAACTTATGGTTTTTCTTTCACCACTTTTAATATTGGTTTTCATTTTCTAAATAAGCATTTGGATTCCTAACTAAAATTTAAAGATTATTTAAAAACTTAATTTTTTAAATTATAAAACAAATGCACAACCTAATCTTTTTCATTTCCATTTTCTATTTAGAGAATATTCAAACAATTAAAAGTAGATTATAATGAAAGTTTAGATTTTAAATTTTAAAATATATAATATGTTTTTCAAGTTTTCTAGAGTAAGAGAAAAAATAATGTTTAAATTAAAACATTAGATTAAGTTCAAGTATGATGTAGTCTTTAAAACTAATGATAAAAATAAGATACCTGAAAAAAATTCAAAAATAAAGTGGCTAAAGAAGAAACTTTTGACGAAAATAAGGTTGTTTTAATGTACACGAGTTTCATTAATCTAGTGACCGATAGACGGCTGCCTTGTCATAATACTTGTGGACCGGGTCCATGAGTGAAAACCATAATTGTGGACTCCGTCCATGAGTTAGATTTTTTTTCCCTCTTTTTATCTTAAATGAACTTTTTTTTTCTTTTTTCTTTTTTCTTTTTTCTTTTTTTTTTTTTTTTTGTTTCATTAGTTTCATTGATTAGACTTAATGTCTCTCAAGATTAAATGTAATTTCATTAGTTCATTTATTTTACGATAAAAGTTCATATGAACAAAAAGATTTGAATTACAAGTCAGTGACACGGTGTTCTTCTTTGTGGACATTGCCCATGAGGAGGTACAGACACTTTAAAATATTGTTGATGATGAATTTGAAGGAACGATGAAATTTAGCAGCAAAAGCAAGATCGTCCAAATTTCGATTTTTACACATAATCAAAATTTACAAAACATAATTATGCATTTAAACAAGAAAATTACAGCATGCTTCTCTAGAAGGAATTAGGAAAGAATTAAAACCTTACCCTTGAAGAGCAACTTCTTCACGTATTCTCTCGATTCGTTCACGAACTCTCCATCTGGAACTTGATCTCCAAAAACTGAAATCTCATATGGCCGCCACCACAAGAGACCCTCATGTATTCTCCTTAGGATATGAGAATAAGTAGGAATGATGAGCTCTGCTAAGAATTTGGGAAGAGGGAAAGGATTTTGAGAGGGAGAAGAAAAACTATTTTTCTTCTCTGTATGTTCTTTGGGAGTAAATTACAGAGAGAATCCTAGCCTTCAGAGATAAGGGGAAGAAGACTAAAGAAAACGAACTACCCATAACTCCCTCCTTTATTAAATTAAAACTATTTTAATTTAATTAAAAAATATATAATTATATAATAATCACTTTATTATATAATAGATATATATATATTATACCATATGTTATATCAAATATAACACATAACCTATCATTTTTTATATTGTATCAAATATAATATAACCTATGGTTTTTATTTCTCTTAGCCATTCATGGTGTTTAGTATAAATCACTTTTATAGTAAATTTATTTATATGAATCTCATCCATACAAGTAGTATTTAAATCACATTCAAATATTTAATTCCTCTCAAAATAAACATTATAATGTATCAAATACATTATATTAATTATATCATAGTTAATTCACTCAATTAATTTGAACAATTCAAATTAAACCAAAATTAATTCTCAATAATCTATGTTGAGCTATAGAGAGACTTTATGGACCTGTAGATCGAAGCTCTGGTACTTAGATAATTAATTAAATTACCCAGCATCCATTAACTGTCAGTCATGTACTCTTCTCACTATAGATATACTTCTGTGAATATAACCAATCAACAGTGCGATGATCCTTCACAAATCGCTCGTAAGTACAGTTGGGCAAAAATTACCGTTTTACCCCTGGTAGTTACATCTAACATCTTAAGTACCACCGATCCCTCTAATAAATAATAAGTCATAGTCTAATTATGACCAAGTTCTTCTCGGGCCAAGAGAGGGTGTGACCACAATGTTCAAACCCCAAAATCAGCCCTTAAGGGAACAATTTATCTATTTACCCCAGCATTAGGAAAGGAATGAATTTCGTCTTGTGTAGCTATATTCCCAAGTCCTCAATCAAATGAATCCCCAAAATGAAATGCATATTGAGTCAGCAATCTAGCCACTCTCACCCATACAAATCAAAGGACAACCTTCATAGGCAGGAATTCACAATCCACTCAGGATTCAGGTCATGTTACCTATGTCATTCTAGTGAAATGTAAGTCTCTATTATTATTGACGTTATATAATGAGACTAGTCATTTTGTGGTCCGGTATTTTACAAACTCCTTTATATAGAATATCCCCGCTTGCATGTCTAATACATGAATGATCATGATCAAATCATTTATAGCATTTTACAATACTTGTAACATCTACATAGCGGGTTTTATCTATAGATTCATCAGGATAAGGTGGTACCCAACTTTATCCATCTACTACAGACCGTTTAGATTATCATTTAAACATTATCCACCCATATGTCTCTATTGGGGTTGATGCCCTAAATCTCGTAAGGTCCTATAGTTTGTAAACCTTGTATGAATAAACTTGTAAATGATTTAGAATATATGATTTTTATTCACTTTGTCTATGAAATATGTGATATTTTAGTTGCATTAACCACAAACCAATAACTAACATCCAAGGTTATCATTGTATCCATAGATTTATCAGGATAAGGTACCCAATCTTATCCATCTACTACAGACCGTTTAGGTTATCATTTAAACATTATCCACCCGTATGTCTCTGTTGGGGTTGATGCCCTAAATCTCGTAGGGTCCTATAGTTGTAAACCTTGTATGAATAAACTTGTAAATGATTTAGAATATATAATTTTTATTCACTTTGTCTATGAAATATGTGATATTTTAGTTGCATTAACCACAAACTAATAAATTAACATCTAAGGTTATCATTGTATCCATAGATTCATCAGGATAAGGTACCCACCTTAATCACATCTACTACAGACCGTTTAGGTTATTCATTTAAACATTATCCACCCGTATGTTCTCTGTCGAGGTTGATGCCCTAAATCTCGTAAGTTCTATAGTTTGTAAACCTTGTATGAACATACTTGTAAATGATTTATAATATATGATATTTTATTCACTTTGTCTATGAAAATATTGTGATATTGTAGTTGTATTAACCACAAACCAATAAACTAACATCCAAGATTATTGTTGTATCTATAGATTTATTAGGATAAGGTACCCAACCTTATCCATTCTACTACAGACCGTTTAGGTTATCATTTAAACATTATCCACCCGTATGTCTCTGTCGAGGTTGATGCCCTAAAATCTCGTAAGTTCTATAGTTGTAAACCTTGTATGGAACATACTTGTAAGTGATTTATAATATATGATAATTTTATTCACTTTGTCTATGAAATATGTTGATATTGTAGTTGTATTAACCACAAACCAATAAACTAACATCCAAGATTATTGTTGTATCTATAGATTTATTAGGATAAGGTACCCAACCTTATCCATCCACTACAGACCGTTTAGGTTATCATTTAAACTAATCTACCTGTATATCTCTATGTTGGGGTTGATGCCCTAATCTCGTAGGTTTTTTATAGTTTGTAAACCTTATATGAACAAACTTGTAAGTGATTTATAATATATGATATTTTATTCACTTTGTCTATGAAATATGTGATATTTTAGTTGCATTAACCACACACCAATAAACTAACATCCATGGTTATCGTTATAACTTAAACATTATGTGGAGACATACAGGTGGATCATGTTTAGGTGATAACCTAAATGATCTGTAGTATTTGAGTAAGGCTGGATATCTTATCTTGGTGACACTACGAATATGGCCCGCTTTGTAGGTGTTACAATTGTTGTAAAGTGCTACAAATTATCTGATTCTGATCATTCATATATTAGACATGCAAGCGGGGATATTCTATACAAAGAAGTTTGTATAAGACCGAACCACAAAATATTTAATCTCATTATATAACACCATTCATAATAAAGACTTTCATTTCACTAGAATGACCATAGGTAACATGACCTTAATCCTGAATGAGTTGTGAACTTCTCCCTATGAGGGCGGTCTTTTGATTTGTATGGGTGAGAATGGCCAGATCACCGACTCAACAAGCCTACTATTTTCGGGATTCGTCCGATTGGGGAGCTGAGAACTCAGTTACACAATATGGAATTCACTCCTTCCCCAAAGCAAGGGTAAGTAGATAAATTGCTCCCTTAAGGGCTGATTCCGGGTCTTGAATAATGTGGCGCCACACCCTCTCTTGGCTTGAGAGGGGTTTAGTCATAATAGGACTATGATCTATTGTTCATTAGAGGGATCAGTGGTACTTAAGAAGTTAGATGTAACTACAGGGGGAAACGATAATTTGGCCCAGCTGTAATTACGAGCAATTTGTGAATGGTCATCGTATTATTGATTGGTTATATCCAATGGACATAGAAATATATCTATAGTGTGAAGAGTGCAGCTATCAGTCTTTAGTGGAGTGTCCGATAGTTAACGGATGATGAATAATATAATTAAAGAGTTTAATTAATTATTCACGTACCGTTGGAGCTTCAAGCTACAGGTCCATAAGATCCCCTTGGTAGCTCAAAAGGATTTAGTTGAGAATCAGTTTTTGGGTTAATTTGAATTGTTCAAATTAATAAAAGGGAATTTAATTATATATGATATAATTAAAGTGATTCGATTATATATTATATAATTGACATAATATATTTGATACATTATAGTTTAATTGGAAGAATAAATATTTGAATGTGATTCAAATATATCTTTTATGAATGAGATTCATAGTTGTTAAATTTAATATAAGTATGATTTACATTAAGTGCCATAAAATAGAGAAAAAGAACTATAATTTATATTGTATATGATGCAATATTAAAACTATAGGTTATAAATATAATATGATTGATAAGTTGGTTATCATATTTATTTATATTATTTATAATCTCTCCTTACTAAAATAGTCAGAACCCACAACTCCTGGGATATCACCCCGAGCATACCAAAGGTTTTAAGTGGTGGTGTCTTCCTTTTTGGTTCGTGAGATTCTTGAAAAAAGTCTTCAAGTTTGTTGTTGTGTTCGATTTTGTTGATAGTTCGATAGGGCCTTTACGAAAAGAAGTGTTCTTCAAGAGTATAATCTCTTGAATCCTATTTCTTGTTTAAAAAACATGTTGTAATTTTAATTAGAATGCATAAACTGTATGCTTACTGTAATTTTGTGTTTTCAATTTAAATGGAATTTGAACGATCCGCTTCCGCTCATGGATCTCTTTATAAACGAGTTCCTTCGGTCTCTACATACATATTTATACATAAAAATAACCTAAGATCTTAGTTTATTGGATTAAGTGTATGCTCATGTTTCTTGACCAAGACTTTAGAAAAACTTGCCAAGATGTAGGCTTGAGCCTTCTCATTTGCCCTTGTCCATCGCTCGTATGCCTCTCGAACATTTCGAGCGGCATTAGAAGCTGGAATAGGAGGACAAGCCTCCATGAGAGCGAACATGAGATCCTCGATGATCAGGATCGTCGTGATCATGCGTTTTCATGTTGCGAAATTATCACCAGTAAGTTTTTCGGTGCTTAATAATGCCAACGTGGTTGTTGCCATATTGGAAACGTTGTTGAAAATACGAACAAAAATTTTATTAGTTATTTTATTAATAAAAATTTGTTTATATAATGTTTACAAACTACGAGAATACTAGAGAGATTTAGGACACCAATCCCAACAATCTCCCACTTGTCCTAAAGCTTAGGGATTATGATGTACAATACAAATAAAGTACAAAATACAATAAACTAGAGCATACCCAGTAACATCTCCCACTTGTCCTAGACAAAATGTTGCATGTCCTGTAGACCTAGACTTTCTAGATTACCCTCGAACACTTCAGCCATGAGAGCCTTTATAAACGGATCAACAACATTGTGCTCCGAAGCAATCTTCATGACAATCACGTCACCTCGATGCACAATCTCTCGAATCAAGTGATATTTTCACCCTATGTGTTTGCCTCTTCTATGACTCTTAGGTTCCTTATGATTTGCCACAGGACCACTATTATCACAATAAAGTTTGATGGGCAAAGATATATTTGGAATAACTTCCAAATCAGTAAGGAACTTCTTAAGCCAAACAGCCTCTTTAGCAGCTTCACAAGCAGCTACATATTTGGCTTCCATAATGGAGTCTACAATGCATCCTTACTTGATGCTTTGTCAAACTGTAGCTTCTCCATTCAGAGTAAGCATTGACCCTGATGTGGATTTTCGAGAATCCCAATCAATCTGAAAGTCAAAATTTGTGTATCCTATAAGGATCAAATCCTTATCTCCATACACAAGCATATAATCCCTCATTCTCCGAAGGTACTATAGGATTGTTTTGACCTCTATCCAGTGATCTAATCCTGGATTGGATTGATATCGATTGACTATCCCTACTACATAGCAAATGTCAGGTCTGATATATAACATTGCATACATAAGGCTACCAACAACCGATGCATAGGGAATTCGTCTTAAAGAGTCTTAGAAAACTACTCCTTAGACAATACAATTCCATGCCTAAAAGGTAATGAACCCCTTTTTGGAATTGTGTATCGAATATCTGACAAGCATCTTGTCAATATACGATGCCTGAGACAAGTCCAACCTTTTGTTCTTACGATCCCTAATGATCGGATCCCTAGAACAAACTGCGTCTCTCCCAAATCTTTCATTTGGAATTGGTGGCTAACCATTTCTTTACATCAATCAGAAAACCTATATTATTCCCAATGACTAAGATATCATCCACGTGTAGCACGAGAAAAGTTGTTGAGTTATTGATGATTTTCTTGTAAACACAAGGCTCGTCAACATTCTGATCAAAGTCATAAGATTTGATCCCAGTATCAAATCTTATATTCCAAGATTGAAATGCTTGTTTCAGTCCATAAATGAATCAATTAAGCTTGCAAACCTTTTGCTTTTTATTTTGTTCAATGAATACTTCTGGTTGATTCATGTAGATGGTCTCTTCAAGATTACCATTCAAAAAGGTAGTCTTAACGTCTATTTTCCATATTTTATAATCATAATATATGGCTATAGACAAGAGAATTCTAATAGACTTTAACATGACAACAGGTGAGAAAGTTTGTTTATAGTTCACTCCCTCAAATAGGGTATAACCATTTTCCACAAGTCTAGCTTTAAAGGTCTGTACCTTTCCATCTACACCTCTTTTTTCTCTTGTAGATCCATTTACAACCTATAGGTTTTACCCCATCAGGATGATCTACAAGCTCCCAGACAGAATTAAAGTACATAGACTCCATTTTTTTATTCATGGCTTTAATCCATTCATCCTTGTCAACATCTTCCACTGTTTGTTTATAAGACAATGGATCCTCAACACCATCATCGACTATGATGTCTTGGGCTTCTGTTAAACCCATGTAGCTTACAGGTGGGTTCATAACCCTCCCACTACGTCAAGGCAATCTCAACTCTTGAGATGAATGTGTATGACTAGACAAACCCACATCAACAACTTTTATTGATGTATCAGCCCCTTCAACAACCCTTGTTGAAGTATCAATAGATTCATTAGAAATTTCACTTAAAATAATTTTGCTTCGTGGCTTATGATCCCTCTTGTGGTCTTCTTCCAAGAAGGTAGTGTTTGTTGACACAAACACTCTATTCTCATTTGGATAAAAAAAGTACCCACCTTTCATTTAATTTGGGTAGCCTACAAATAGGCATACTTTTGAACGAGGTTCCAACTTTTTGGGGTTTACCATTAGCACATGGGTTGGACATCCCCAAATTCTGAAGGTGTTTTAGAAACACTCTTGGAGGGAACTTTTTTCAAAATATAAACAATAGTCTCTACTGCATATCCCCAAAACGAGTCAGGAAGTTTAGCATAGCTCATCATAGACCAAACCATGTTCAACAGAGTTCTGTTTCTCCTTTCCGATACACTATTCTGTTAGGGTGTGCTGGGGGCTGAGAGTTGAGACATAATTCCATGTTCTATCACATAGTTTTGGAATCTTAAGTTCATATACTCTCCACCACGATCACATCATAGAGTTTTTATCTTTTTATCTAACAAGTTTTCAACTTTAGTCTTATACTTCTTGAACTTTTCAAGTGCTTCAGACTTATGTTGCATTAGGTATAGATCCGCATATCTAGAATAATCATCTATGAGAAAGATGAAATATTCATATCGTCCTCTTGCTTTTACATTCATCGGACCACAGAGGTTTAAATGTATAAGCTCCAAGGTTTCTTTGGCTCTATAACCTTTTCCAGTATAAGGTCGTTTTGTTATTTTTGCCTTCAAGGCATGACTCACATACAGGTAAAGAGTTTTTTTATAAACCATTTAGAAGACCACTTTTCACCAATCTCTTAATCCTATTGAGATTGATGTGACCTAACCTTAGATGTCAAAGATGGGCATTTTCTTTAGGAGAAACTCTCGGTCTTTTAATAGTTGTTGCCATTTTGAATATTTCAATATTTAGCACGGCTTTTGTAACTAACGACCTTAGTACATATAAGTTACTTTCCATTGAACCAATGCCTAGTTCCATTCCATTTTTAAAAAATAAACACTTTATTTTCATAAAAAGATAGGGAATACTTTTGTTGAATCAGAAAAGAAATAGAAATTAATTTCATCTTGATATGAGGAACTACATATATATCATCTAATAACATATATCGTTTCCTGTTCGAAAATAACTTAAGTCTGCCTACAGCAACAGCTAAAACGACCTCACCAGTACCGACTCTGAGAGTCATCTCTTTAGCTACTGATTATCTCCAAGAATTAAATCCCTGATAGGAAGAGCATATGTGATTAGTAGCTCATAAATCAACTATCCAGGCGGAATCATCATTCTCTACTAGGCACGTCTCCAAGACAAATAAATCAGATTTATTTTCTTCAGAGTTCTTCTTTTCTGGAGAGTAGTAGGATCAACTCCATAACTCATATTATAAACTCCAAGTTTCATCTTAGAGGACAATCCTCGTTGATTAACTTCACTAGATTTAGCAACATTTGCTTTTTCTATTTGTCCTTTGACATTCAATCTGGATTGGAGTTTATCTAAGGAGCTGACATTATTGGTTTCGTCATCATCAACCCCACATTGCTTAAATTGTGAGAACTCTTGTTCAAACAAATTTTGCATTGATTGTATGATCTGATGTGCAGTGACCAAGCTTTTAAAACTTTTGGCCAAGGCATCACGTATGTTTGCCAAAATGTAAACTCGAGCCTTTTCATTAGCCTTTGTCCACATCTTGTATACATCAAGAATATTTCGTGTTGCATCAGGGGTTGGGACTTGAGGACAATCCTCAGTCAAGATGTTGTTAAGTTTGTTAATCACAAAAACATTTTAATTGAATTTTTCCACATCGAATAATTAAAATCGATCAAATAAGTAGAGGCAACTAACGGAAAAATACAATTTGAAATTTTTGTTGAAAAGAAACAAATTGATCTACATTAGATTTTAGCATAACTCTAAAACATCCAATCAATTTTAGCAAAAACTAATTGAATCCCATATAACATCTAATTTTACAATGATGCTTCATTGATTTAGGACAGAAGCCACCAAAGGGTAGTCAGTTTCCTTTTCACTGAACTGAGACACTCTCAACCAATTATTACACCAGAATAACTCTTGTTCCTATAACAATCGGTCATCATTAATTTGATCAAGAAATCATTAAGTAGCTTAACAATTTCTCATAAGTGTGACCCTTCATTTTAGACCCTAGAGTTCCGCCCCAATGAGCCAACCGAAGGAAAAAACCGATTGGCGAAAAAACTATAGCGATCCTACCCATTTTTGGAGTTTGCCTTGATATTGGCCTAATGCACAAAGTATCCGAAGGGAGACGCTCTGAAGGCACCTCGAGGTCGTGCAATAAGATCTCACAATGCAAACCAATGAAGGAGACCGTAGGACAAGTTGACACACATCCCTCTCCCACTTACTATAAATACTCTCTCCATTCACCTTGATATTGACCCATGCAAACACCATATGAAGAGGGACGCTCCTAAAGCACCTCAAGCCAAGCATGAGTCTCACGATGTGAACATTAAAAGAGAAACGAAGTGGAAAAATTGACATCATATACATCTTTTTTTTTTCCACTATGTATTTTAATAATCTAAGGTTTATTTAACTTAGAAAAAATAAGGCTAATTATTTTTACTAAGTGATTTTTTAAGTTTGGTCAAAAGTAACACTGACTTTGGATAGTTAAATAATTTTGATTAATGTTCTTTAAACACTTTAACAAACTTTAATCAACAATTGCATGCTTATAGTAAATCTATCTAATTCACCTTTTCAGGTCAGTTTCCATGTAGGAGTGTTCCATTTCCGTCAACTTAAATACCCCAGCCTAGACAGAACTAGCCTTGGACAAAAGGTTCCTTATAGATACGTTTTCTACAAACTTAATCTTTTATTAAAACCAATTTAATCCTACTAAACTGATTAAAAAGATTAAATTAATTTCTAATCTCATTAGAAATTTGTGATCTTAGGTCTATGTGAATCATATTTTAAAACTATTTAAAAAAAATGATTTTACCTAAGTTTGCATGCAATTCTTAATTATTGATTTTAATTTCTAATTTCATTTTTAATTATAACTCTTATAAAAAAAATGAAACAAATTAAAACAGTTTATTGTGATAGAGTTAGGTAACATGCAACTGAAGAAAACATGATCATTAAGCATTCTAATTCATTAATTTTAACTTTAAATTCAGCATGCTCATAAAATATAAAGTGGGTTTCAAACATACCTTTGAAGATCTTCTTCTTTAAGTTTGATTCAGCTACAATCTCCTTCATTTCTATTCATGAACCACCATAAGGCCTTTCTTACTATCTTCTAGATGCTTTAGATTGAGTTATGAGACTCAAAATAAGCTTGAATTGAGGGAAACAACGGAGATGGTCATTGGTTTTTCACTATTGAAGACCCTTCTTCAACATTTAGATTTCTCAGCCCAATCGCGAGTTTTTTGCATGTTTGTTTTCATCGAAATGAATTATGTTCTTGTATAGGATAATCATGCAATCATATTGCCTCTATACAAGTCAGCACCTACTAACAATTTGAGATGGATTTGGAAGTGTAAACATGACTAAGGAACTTGCTTCTTTAGTGGGGAAATCCCACATTTAGGATTTTCCTATTTCTCATTTTCTTTTTAAATTTGAAATTCAATTTCAAAAATAAAAAAACTTGATTTCAGTTTTTAATTCATAATTAAAATTGAAATTCTTTATTAATTTAACAACATTAATTCAAAATTATTTTTTAATAAAATTAATAATTCATAATTAATTAAATAATTCAATTAATTTTAATTAATTTAATATCAAATATTAAATTAACTTTAATTACTTTAATATAAAAATATTAAATTAATTTAATACCAGTTCCACCACCATGAATCCCTATTCATGAATTTAATATTTAGATCATATTTAAATATTAATTGATTCTCCAATTCCATTTAATTCCAAATTAAACGTGTAATTATATCACATATAATTACTAATTCCCTTAAATAGTAAACAACGTTATGAAGAAATAGTGACTTATTTCATGATCCGATTTTGTGCAAACTCATTGCACAGGATGCCCCTACTTCTCATGTCATCACATGTACGAATTAGGATCACTTCGTCTGTAGCACTTTACAACTCCTTGTAACAACTACAAAGCGGGCCGCATCCAATAGTGTTACCAGAATAAGGTACCCAACCTTATTCATATATTATAGATCATTTGACTATTTACTCGAATCTGATCCACTCTTATGTCTCCACATAAAGTTCAAGTCGTTGGTGTATTTGATGTGTATATCAAACATATCCAGATCGATATTCAGTCGTTGGTGCATCATAATCACTAATTCACTGACAATTATATTATCTCTGACTTTCAGACCTTTCATATGACATCCAACATAATTCCTTCTGGACTCATCCCAATCCCCACAAATCGTACAAAGATGCAAAGTAGCGTCATTAATCTACAATGGGATAAGTAAATCTTAAACAAATATTGTAATTTATGACCGACCGTTTATGTATATACACACAATAGTGTATTAAGTTATAAACGATCATATACTAAGTTATAAACGATCATGTAGTAATTTATAAAAGACCGTACAATATTTATAAACGATCGTGCAATACTATATAAACGATCATTCATAAATTTATATACGATCACATATACAATACTAAGTATACAATCATTTATAAATTAGTACACGATCATTTACAAATTACTACACGGTCGTTTATAAATTACTACATGTCGTTTATAAATTACTACACGATTGTTTATAAATGACTACATGATCGTTTATAAATTATTACACAGTTGTTTATAACTTAGTATACGATCGTCTAGTAATGCTAAACGATACTTGTATTGTAATGAACGATTGTGTATATATTACTATACGATCGTTCATTTAATGCTAAAAGCCATCTGGGACAATAAATATTGTAGAATATCACTTACATTGTCTCTGTTTCTGAATCTGACGATGAAAGCGATCAACGCAAATTTTGGACTGAAACTCTGAGAGAGTTGAGAGAACAATGGGAGAATTGCGGGGGGAGTTCAAATACTAAGAATGACCTTCTATTCTGTTAATACCAATATTATTAAATGCTATTGGTAGAATATTAGTTGAGAATAAATGCTTTGGTGGAATGTTGGTGTTATATTGAATACACATTGAATGGTTGAAGGAAGAAGATGGAAGACTTTGGTCCGAAGGATTTTTAAAATTGGAGGTAATTTTTGAATTTCGTATGACAAAAGGTTAATGGTAGAAAAGTTTTTGGTTTTTGGGTATTTTGTGAAATTTTCTGAATAAAAAAGTCACTTTTCCAATTATATCTATTGCTTTTCCACGCGTTATAAAATATAAATATATCGACATTCATTTGCCGCCTCATTTTAAATGCTACATAGCCTTAACATTACACTTCCTTCCTCGACAATCTTCTCTTCTACAGGAAAGATGAATTCTGATTCTTCTCGCTCGGCTAATTCCTCCAGCCACAGATCCAAGCGAATTATCGACAATTCATCTCCGTCGAACCCTTCCAGTAGCGGTGGCAACAAGAAGAAACGGATCAACCAGAAAACCCTAGGCGTCGCATGGGGAGCCAATTCCATTTCAGCCTCTCGCTTCTCTCGCAATTCCCCGTTTTCAGATTTCGGAAGGTTTTTTGTTTGTTTTTCCCTCTTCGTTTTCACATGTTCTATTTGTTAGATTGGTATATGGCGGTAATTTGAATTTCACCTTTGCTCTTTGGAAGAAAATTTGGTTAGTTGAACCACCATATTTCTTTTAACGAATGTTCTACATGAATTTAAGTGAATTTTGGTCTTGGAGGGGCTTAAAGTTATCAAAGGACTAGCTGCTCGCTTTATAATTGAATTACTTTAGCTTCTTAATTGCTGTTGAGGATTTTCGGTGTGATGTGATTCTAACTTATATAGTGTATTTATCATCTTTTTCTCCCTCAAATACTTTGCTCTGGACGCAGTTACATGGTAGAAAAGACCAGGAAACTGCATAATCAGTTTAATGTTGATGCTTCAAGTGCTTCACATAGTGGTGCGAACTCAGGAAATCAAATATTTCAGGGCGTGTCTATCTTTGTTGACGGTTTCACGATTCCTTCCAGTCAGGTAGTCTATTTAATAATTTTGAGTTGAGCCGTGAATGTAAAGTAAAACTACTGAAAAGTATGAGTAGGAATTTACAATTTTACACTTATTCTTTCAGCTTTTGAGCAATTTTAGCAGTTTCTCTTTCCTTCGAGGTGAAAGATATTGAGAAAAACTGGAGACTTTACAAATTATCACCTTTTTAGGCTTGTCCATATCTATTATTATTTTTAATTAGAATGACAATATTGTAGAGTGTTTTGTGGGCAATTTTTACTGCCTTACTGATTACAAGTTAAATTCAGGAATTGCGGGGTTATATGTTGAAGTATGGTGGAAGATTTGAGAATTATTTTTCAAGACGTAGTGTTTCTCATATAATTTGCAGTAATTTACCGGACAGTAAAATAAAGAATCTCAGGTTTGGTTCAAAATTTATCTTCATTGTTAAAAACTCGCAGTAGTTTTGTTTTTGGTGAAGAATTAAGATAAACTCTTTTGTTGGTTATTTTTCAGGTCCTTCAGCGGTGGACTCCCAGTTGTGAAACCCACATGGATCTTGGATTCTGTTGCTTGTAATAAGCTATTAAGCTGTAAGTTAATGCATTGCTTTTATAGTTTTATGTTTAGATATGTAAATTTAATTAGTGGATAATTGCTTCAGGCATTAGGAACTATTTAATTCCAGGTTGTTGTCAGCGCTTAAACAACATCAAGCTATTTCCTTTGTCCCCACCCCCCCCACACAAAAAAGGGTATCGAAGAGAGATGCAAATTAACTTTTGCACCTGATAGGTGATATGGATCACATTTTGCTGTATAACTTTGTCCCAATAAATTAAAAGGTCTCAAAGAGAAATGCAGACAAAATTTTGACCCTGGCAGCTGATATTGTACTCATTTTTCTTTTTCTAGGGGTTCCTTACCAACTTGATCAGCTTGTAAGTAATCAACCAAGATTATCAGAATTCTTTTCTATGAAAAAAGGTCCAACGCTGGAGAAACCCAAAATTTGCATGACTACTGAAAAGAAATATGGAACAGAGGATTCACTGTCCCCGGTGGCTGTAAATTTAGAGGATACCACTTCATCTGAAGTGACTGAACAGATAGAATATAGAGCAGAAATGCATTCTGACTCTGAAATGAACCTTCAAGATAATGCAGATGCTGAACTGAATGAGAAGTCAAGTGATGATTTAGAGGCTACCAAACTAAAGGATACAAATATATCCGATGTAGATGCATCTATTGAATATAAACCACAAGTTTGTGAAAGTTTTGAGATGTGTCCTCGAAAGGATGCTGATGTAGAAGTACAGAAATGGCCAAGCTATGAAAAATGTAATTATGCAGATGAAGAACCAGGAGTTGTTGATGTGGGTCAGAGCAGTGAAGAAAATACATCTAGTTTGCATGGTTTGTCTGCATCAACTCACAATGGTAGTACCAATAATGATCATAGTGATGGATCATCAAGTTCTATGGTGGCTGGGTCTTCCAAGCTGCAGCATTCAACTCTTGGAAATCCAGATTTTGTTGAAAATTATTTCAAGGTATTTTAGGTTATTCAAGAGTTTTTTCCTACACTGAGTGTTTTGATTGATGACATTTGTCTTAACTACTTTACTTTCGTCCACGTCTTCTAAATCTTAACATTTATAACTTATAATAGAGGGCTGCAGAACTAGGTCCTATCAGGCGTCTTAGTGAAAAATCAGATGTTCTAGAAAAACTCTAGGTCCTTGTTTATAGTACTTTTACTATTTTATTACAGCATGATGGTAACTTTTCACTTTTTGCCATTTCATAGACTAAATTTATTTTCTTCAATCTACAGAAGTCAAGGCTGCATTTCATTGGAACTTGGAGAAATCGTTATTATAAGCGTTTTCCACGATCAGCTAATGGGTCCAGTTCTGTGATTTCTCATATGAATGGTTCTTCCCATTATCAGTCTGCCACTATTATCCATGTTGACATGGTAATGTTTGAGCAATATTCGTCCTTCAAATATCTGCATGTTGGCTTTTGTCGTCACTATTCTTTTTAGATGGTTACTTTTTACTTTGTAGAACTCGGGAGTTATTTTTTATTCATCATTATATATTCGTTAATTCATTTTGAAGTATAGTAATACCAGTATGCTGCTGCCTCAGGACTGTTTCTTTGTCTCGGTGGTTATTCGAAATATTCCGGAATTTAAGGATAGGCCGGTAGCTGTATGCCACTCAGATAATCCTAAAGGAACTGCAGAAATTTCCTCTGCAAACTACCCAGCTCGAGGTTATGGTTGGTCTTCTAGTTCTTTATTTATGTAATCTATAATTCAAATCCAAGGCTTTTCTAGAGTATCGATTGATTCTTCTCTCTTTGGCCATATCTATCAAGGAGTCAGAGCGGGAATGTTTGTTAGGGATGCAAAGGCTCTTTGTCCTCATCTTGTTATTTTTCCATATGACTTCAAGTCCTATGAGGAGGTAAGTGGTGGCTATCCCTGGGTTGTCATTTGGCAATCAGTTTGCTTATGGAAGATAAAAATCATATTCTACTTCTAGTATCTTCCATGTACAAAAGATGTTTTGATGGCATCTGACATCTTGGGAAATATGCAGGTAGCTGATCAGTTCTATGACATATTGCATAAGCATTGTGAGAAAGTGCAGGTCTGTTTCAGACAGCATTTCTTGTAGGCAATTCAATGTGATTTGCTTCATTAATGTCACTACTTGTGTCAAATGCAGGCCGTAAGTTGTGATGAAGCATTTTTGGATATCTCGGGCACGAACAGGGTAGATCCTGAGGTCTTGGCTTCAAAAATAAGAAAAGAAATTTTTGATACAACAGGATGTACTGCAAGTGCTGGAATAGCTACTAATATGCTAATGGCTCGCCTTGCCACCAGAACTGCAAAACCTGATGGTCAGTGTTACATTCCTTCAGAGAAGGTAGGTTCTAGAAATTCTTCCACTGAACCTTTAGTTGGTCAAATCACCCAGCGTTACAACATTGTGTTTCAATTCTCGTTAGATTACTCCATTTTGATGTCTTGAATGTTTAATCATGTATTTTGTCTTATAAATCACTTCACTATTTTTATGTGTACTCTTGAAGGTAAGAGGGATTGTCCTTTCAACTTTACATGGAAGAATTATTTTAGACATATTCTTTTTAACCAGAGACAAAATTTTTCATTGAAAAATTGAAAAAATATAATGAGACTTGATATTTAACAATATACACTTTGAAAGGGGTGAAAAAACTAAATGTGATGCAAACAAACGAAGATTGAAACTCAACAAAGAACAAAATTGAAAAAAGAAGCTCCCAAAAGGAGCAGAAAAAGGAAATAAAAGATTAACAAAACAAAGAAATTTCTTTGTATATTATTCAAGTAAATACTTCCATTTACTGTCAAGTAGAATGTGTATAAGTTGTTCTTGTATTCCATTTCATTTTTGTAGGTTGATGATTATTTAGATCCACTTCCCATTAAGGATCTTCCTGGAATAGGGCATGCCTTAGAGGAGAAGTTGAAGAAAAGAAGTGTTTTGACTTGTGGTCAGCTGCGTATGATATCCAAGGTGGCTCTGTAGTTCTCTCTATGGCTTGTTTGTTTGGTCACCATAGGTTTACATTAATGTCAAGAAATTGAGACATATTTATTATTGTTTTTTTGAGTTGCAATTTTCAATATGATTTTTTTTTTTTTTCTCTTCAAAACCCTTGAAAATGTGTCATACAAGTAAGTTGTCAAGACTCAAGAGACAAGGCAAAAGATTAAAAAAAAAAAAAGTAATGTTTCCTAGAAAACAGCTACATCAATAGAAATAGTAGGCTTTGAATAAATATCATACGAACACTCTATTCTGATAGAAAGATTGTTGAAGAGAGGTTGAATATATCTTTATTGGAGGAGAGAATGGTTAAGGATGCAACCAAGAGAGGTTGGTGTGACAAAGAGGATAGGGTCATCTCATGATAAGATTTGTAGTTGATCCCTATCAGCATAAGTAGTAGGCTTTAGAGAGGAGTGGACTTGGAATATGATACTTGCTTCATTGTATTAATGAAAATTATAATAAAATTTGGTAATTTCTTTAATGTAATATAATGATTTTGAAAATATTTGATACGAAGTTGATAATTGATTTAGTATTGCACAACATTTGTTTGTATGTTATCATCATTATTATTTTCTTTTGGAACTTTTTTCTATTTTATTGCATGATTGGCTGTAAGTCCTCAGTAGTGGCTCTGTAAAGGATCTGCTGGTGAGTGGATATTGATGTAGGGTTGCCTTTGTCCATATACATAATAGAGAGTTTGTTTGTGGCTGTGCTATGACTAAGTTATTTTGCTGAGTTTGTTATTATCAAACTAAGTTATCTGGAATGATTGCTTAATTTACTCTTGACGTGTCCAGGATTCTCTTCAGAAAGACTTTGGATTAAAAACAGGGGAGATGTTATGGAATTATAGTCGGGGGGTGGACAATCGTGCAGTTGGGTTGGTTCAGGTTTGGCAAAGAGATAATAAACCATATACTTTTTCATTAACTTTTACATGTTTTGCTTAATTGAATTACAATTTTTTCTTGTTTTGTTTCTGAACTCTTATGTTAAAATACAATACTAAATATATTACTGCATTAGATTATCCAGTAAGAGTAATGGATGTACTACAACCACTCAAAATCTTCACTGTTCTCTGTGAGCAAGACGTGATAACTACCTTAATGTTTCACTTGTTGAGAATTAAGAGTAGACAAAGCAAACTTATCCTTTTGATCTGCATTATAGAATGATAGAGGCATTATTATATGTCTGTGTAAATAGGATTTTATTAGTCTTTTGGAGTAATATAACTATTATAGTTTAAGGCTTCTATTTGTGCCTATAAATGGTACTTCCTTTGGAACTATTGAAAATTTTAAAGAAGTCCTTTTGAGTTGAATCATGATAAAAGATGCACTATTTCGTCTCATATGTTGATGGACTACTGCGTTGGGGAGTTTGGGATTCTCTTCAGGGGTTTGGGTTCAAGATTTTCATGTAAATACAATAATTTGAAACCCTTGTTATGAGAGTCATCTTTCTGGCAAATCCTCTTTGGAAATTAGTATGGGTGACGCAGGGATATAATACAAGGGTGGCCCTCCCCAATATCTCTGTGATCAACAAAATTAAAGATGAAAAGGAAAACGGTGGATGGAGTAGAGTGGTACTACTCTGTATATTTTCCAAATAATATTTGCTTTGCAACAGTGACCTAGTTTTGTTATCTTGATTTTCTTACATTTTCTCATAATTTTCTATTTCTCATGTTTACCCTGCTTATGATTTAGGAAAGCAAATCCATAGGAGCTGAAGTGAACTGGGGTGTTAGGTTCAAGGACTTCAAAGATGTGGGTAACATAAAGGGTTGCACGTTTACCCATTTAAGATGAAAAAATATATGAGTGAATTAAGAACTAATATTTTAACTATTACAGTGTCAATGCTTTCTCTTGAACCTTTGTAAGGAGGTTTCATTACGGCTGCATGGATGTGGAGTGCAGGGACGTACCTTTACCCTCAAGGTACGTTCTCTTTCTTTTATACAGTGACAAACATTGTTGAGTTTTGTTCCTTCAAGATATGAATGGGATTTTTCCTTCTTGATTTATGTAGAAGTGCTGTTAGCATTCTTTTTGTGTTGTATTTATTTAGATAAAAAAACGAAGAAAAGATGCTGATGAACCTACAAAGTATATGGGTTGTGGAGATTGTGAAAACCTGAGCCATTCATTGACGGTATAGTTGTCTGACAAATGGATCCCATTTCCCTTTTTTAATAGTTCTAACCATGTTTGTGAAATTGTAGAATTCTTATTTATTATTTATGTAATCTTTGACATCTAAATTTGTAAGTTTTTTTATTGTACTAGGTTCCTGTTGCCACAGATGACCTGGAAATTCTTCAAAGGATTGTAAAGCAGCTTTTTGGGGTTTTTGTCATAGGTAATCCTAAACTAGGCATAATTATGATTTTTCAGTTGATGGTAACATTCCTGTTTGCCATCCTGAACCACATGTTATTGATACTTTATATTGTCTCATCAACGTTTGTAACACTGAATCAGCATAAGAGAAAAATCACACCGCTGGTTTCTTTCCCCATATATTGTACATACATTGTAGTTTTCCTTTCTTACTGGACTAAAAGGCATCTTTTTGAATTGAGTTTGATACATATTCTTTTCTCTAAGAATTTCTATGATGTCCTTTTTGGTGCATGTAGATGTCAAAGAAATTCGTGGTATTGGTTTACAAGTTTCGAAGCTTCAAAATGTGGATATCTCTAAGCAAGGTAAGTTTGTCTGTATTATGATTTTCAGGCACTATTAATTTTGCTTCTGTGGAAATGAAAATATGTAAGCATAATGAAGAGAACTTGAGGGGGCCTCAATTTATGAAAACAATTTCAGTTGGCTAATCAAATACTGTTTCAGCAAGGAATATTGAAAAAGAGGGTGCTTTTGGGGTGTGATCCCTCAATGGTCGACGTTGGATTTGTGAGGAAAAGGAACAATAATCCTTCAAATTGAGAAACAAGATCATGTCACTTCCCTCGTTAACATTATTGAGATCTGTAAGGGATGTGTAACTATAGTAACTGAGAAGACCTTTCTGAAATTTTTGGGGGAACATTGTTTACGCAATCCAAGGAATTCAATCTAGGGAGTTCATCATCAACTATTTCTTGTTGGGCAAGGCCCTATTGAAATGTACAGCAGAGGATAATGCTTGGCTGCTTTGTTTGAATAAACGATGCTCTAGAGACTAGACAATTGAATTTGAAATTTTATCGAATATTGGTTACTTGCTGAATGAGAATATACTGAAAAATATGCCAAGTAATATAGGAAAGTTCTCTACACATCCATTTGTTATATCTTTAACCTGTGATCCATTTTAACATCTTCATTCCAACACTCCTTCACGAAGCTGTAATATCTAGGTAGGTAGTGAGGGGCTTGATATCTAACTATATATCATCCTAGAATCTAATATTCAATCAAACTCAAATCTGAAAAAGAAGTATTCATTTTATATTTAAAAGAGAAGTAATCAACTATTAATTAAATAATAGGTGGATTATTTTTGGTCTCTTACTTTTTGGCATGTTTTTTGTGGTATAGTTGGTTTCATGTGTGTGTGTTTTCTTCTGAAGGGATGAAAAGAAATTCTTTGGACTCGTGGCTTAGTTCATCTGCAACTACAAATGTAGAAAATAGTACTGGTCCTTTATTAAAGGAAAGGGCTAATATAGGTATGGGAGTTCTCTATTTCGTCTCTTTCCTTTTATAATTGATGTACTGCTGTTCTTTTCCATTGAATTGATTCTTTCTTATTTATTGTGACTATTAGGATTTTAAGCTGTAACAATAAGAAAAAAAAGAAAGGACATCATGCTAGCTCAACAGCTGTATTTTTCTCTCTGTTTTTTTCCCCCTCCTGTGAGGTATTGATATTATGGTGATGGTAATACTATCTGATTTGATGAGAGAGAAGGTGGTTGACGTAGCTCTTCTAGTCATTAGATTTGTATATGCTTACATTGTGAGCAGTTCAAACCCTATGGATGATGATAGAAATCTTGTTGTGAGGCATCGGTATTTCCATACTTGCATGTTATTTCTAATCTCAGTTCTTAGTTCTTATGTAAATTTCACCATTAGCAATTATTGTTCCTTGCTTTTCTAATATGTCATCTTACCTGCTCTGGAAGTGTCCCCATAGGGTTTCATGTATGGATATACACTCGTGTATGAATATAATCTGAGTATCTTAGTTCTCATGTGTTTATTCTTGGTTTGAAGGTGAATCATCATTCTTACTCTGTTTGTAATAATCTTAATAGATAATGAGAAACAGAGTGACGCTGGAACTTCAGATCAGTTATCTGCTGATCCTATTAGCCATCTGATTCAGATGGAGAATCACCAGCTCCATCGTGAAGCTTTGAACCCGGTTTCAGCTCCACCTCTGTGCAATCTGGATATTGGAGTTATAAGAAGCCTACCTCCTGAACTCTTTTCCGAGTTAAATGAAATCTATGGTGGGAAACTAATTGATCTTCTAGCTAAAAGCAGAGACAAAAATGAATTTTCCTCCTCTTCTAAAAGGGTTCCATCTCAAGGATCAGGAGGTAAAATTTATCTGGATAGTGATGCTAATTTTAAAATAATCTTTGTTGTCCGGTTTCTGTAACCAACAAAGATGATAATATATCTTTTTCTCCCTTTCTGCTGTCAAATAAATGAAGGTGATGGACTTACTTTATCGGATATCCAAGGAAACAAAATACAGTCGGAAAATAAGGTATTATTTAATGGAGACTTTGGAATATATCTCATATTTTTGGTATTCCATCCCAACAGATCTAATAATTACAGTATAAGTTGATTACACTTACCTTTGTGTTTGTAGCTTCACTCTTTTTTTTTTTTTTTTTAATCTGAATGCACAATCTACTGTGAAGAGAGGCATGCCCTTGATGTATTTATAATTGCTGAAGAGTACAGCCGCATTTTATTTTTCTAGCTCACCAGTCTTCGATTCACTCATGTATTTATGTGCTCTTTGGTGTTTTTGGTCCTATGTGACACAGCATATTGTTGGTCGTTCACCACCTGCACAAATTTCTGGGGAAGGATTGTGCAATTTGGTGACTCCTCTTCCCACCTCTGGATCTCATATAATTGATTTACTACCTTCATCTCTAAGTCAAGTAGATCCATCCGTATTGCAAGAGTTACCTGAATCACTGAGGGCTGATATACTTAAGCAACTCCCAGCACACAGGGGAAAAGAGCTTTCTTTGGAACATTCAGTAAAAAATCATCAGGAATCAGGCGGTGCTATTGACAATACATCTGGCTTAGTCGATTCTTTTATGGAGAATGATCTTTGGTTTGGGAACCCACCTCTATGGATTGATAAATTTAAAGCCAGCAATTGTTTGATATTAAAGCTTCTTGCAGAGATGTATATAGAATCAGGGTCACCAGGAAATCTATATGGGATTTTGCTAAGGATTTTATCTCAATCTTGGCATCATTCAGCTGCAGATTCTGATAGTTGGGATGGCGCTATCGATGGTTTGTGTGAACTTCTTAAGCAGTACTTCAAGTTGAAGATAGAGCTGGACATTGAGGAGACCTATGTTTGTTTTCGTCTGCTTAAGAGGTAATTTTGTATATTGGTTGAGATGACCAGGTGATGCAGGCATGAAATATTGTGCCCCTCTTTCAAGTGGTCTTGCCTTGCTATCTGGTTTTACGATATTTATCATCCACCTTTCTTACTTTTCTGAAATTTATGTATGACCATGCTGATCTAATATTAGAATTACATTAGTTGTAGGCTTCATTTTGTTATCCTTCATTTTTGTATCAGGTTAGCAATGAAGTCCCAGCTGTTTTTGGAAGTCTTCAACACTATTGATCCTTACCTTCAGGTTATTGCCTTAAATTGCTAATTCAGATAATTTAAACGTTTTAGTTTTCAATCAATGGTGTTTTCTTTTCATTAGTGCACCTTCTTAATTTTCTGGTATCCTGTGATTTCTCCCACAAATTGTACATACAATTCCTTTGATAGAATTGCCCCGTTGGACCTTTCCTTTTCTTTTAAGATGTTGGAGGTGGATTTTCTGTTTCTGTATTGAAGATACATATAATTTAACAGGCTGAAATTTGTAGCTATGACATCTTTATTTCTTTATCAAAGATGTTTAATTTTTTATTTTTCTTTATACACATTCTCATTGAATTTCAAATCATCAGGGGGCAGTTAATGAAATCTACGGCGGAAGTTTGAAGGTGTAGACCCTTAGTTTTTTCTTGACCAGTGGCGTTGAGATGGAAATGTATGTGCAGAGTAAGAGGCCTTTAACAATTCAAATAATTTCATAATACTCTCACTCCACTGAGATGATATTTTACAACGTGATCATCATTTGACAAACTTTAAACAAATATTGCCTATCGTTAATAATATACTTCAAATTGAAGCATCTAGAGACTAAATCCTTGAGTGTCTTTATCATGATTTTGCAACTGTTTAGGAACAGAATTTTGTTGGGAGGAGAGAAGGGGGAGTTTTATCCTCTAGCTTGTAGCACCAATGATTCTCGTATTATAGTTTTGTTTATTTATGAAATTGACCTCTACACATATTTTAGTCTTTATATAATTGTTGATAAAATGTGAAAATGTGCATCGCTGGGCTTGCTATTTACAACAATGTAAAATAGGGTTCTGTAAGAAGCACATGATTTGTCTTTATTTGAAGACTAAATTTCTCTCTCCCCAATAAAATTGATCTTCGAGAACTCTTGTTTTTTGAGTCAATGTACTCAAATAATTGTATGACTTGATTTGATTGAAGTCTGACTGTTTCTTTCAATTGTACGAAACACAGGTTAAATGTTCACAAATTGGAAGTGCCACCACTCTATCAAGCGCGGTATAAGATAAGAAAAGCATCCGTCTGAAATTTCCTTTGGCATGGCAGTAAAGACAGGCGGTTTCCATCTCACTTAATGAAAAGAGGTTAAACTCCCTATTGAAGAAGGTGGTCTGGGCATTGTGGATTAAAGCACAAGAATCAAGCCCTTCTAGCAAAGTGGATTTGGCACTTCCAAGCTATAAAGGGCCACCTTGGAGAAGAGTTATTGCTGTCAAATATAGTACCTCCCCCTTCAAACACAAGTCCGGTTGCACAGCTATTAAGTATTGATATAGTTAAATTTACCATAACTCACAAACTTAAGTTTTTGGGTTGAGTGGTGATTTACCATGGTATCAGGACAGGAGCAGAAGGTCCTCTTCGAATTCTTGTAATATCATTTCCACAAAAACGAATCACTTTACAAAATTTCCTTGGAAATCCATTATGAAGTATTGAGACTACGATGGATACCCTTGCAAAATTGGAAATAGACCCATGCACCTTTTGGTTGGACTCTTGGATCGACACGGCCCACCTTTATGCCGTCTATTCCTTTACTGTATTCTCTGTTCAATAAAAAAGAGAAGCATCCATCCGAGAAGCTTGCAATAATTCTTCTTGCTGGTATTTAGGCTTAAGGAGGAACCGAATGGAAGAAGAAATCATAGCATTGGCGTCGTTGTCACGCCTCCCATCAGCCAGGTATTTATCCACTCGGGAGAACCTTTAGGTTTTGAAAAAGGAATTAAATGGAACTTTCACAACCATTCTATAACTCCAGACCTTGCTTCTATGGCCCAAAATACATAACATCAACTTATTTGGAGATTTGGAGGGGAAAGTGTCCAAGGAAGTTGAGATCTTTATTTGGAACTTAGCCACTTATGCGTCAGCAACACTTAAGACAAATTACAATTCAGAAATCTTTGGGTCTCTCTCTCTCTCTCAGCTGGTGCTCTTCATGTAAAAACACATCATCCTTTCATCAGTTGCCCTTTCGCTTCCATCTTTGTCTTCCTCTGGCTGGTCTATTGCTATACGAGGAGAGTTTCTGGCTGATTCTTTCGGTTCTGCCTTGTCGTCATCCCTTCAAAAATCAAAGAGGCGAAAGTAGAAGTTCCAAGGAGCAACCTCACTAGAGACTTTCCAATGGTCAAATTGGACTTAAAGGAACAATTCAGACTTCCAGTGATAGAAAATACTTAATAGTATCAATGGCTTTATCTTGGTGTAAAAATTATTGTTGCTTCTGCAATTATGGTTCATCGTCCCTCAATTCCCATTGGAAAAGTTTTTTCCTTTTTTTTTTTTTTGGTAATCATGTGGTTGAGGCTTCCCTTCTAGAGGACATTTCTCTCCAAAAACTATTAGTACTAATTATAACTGTATCTTAGAAACTGCAGCTTTTAGAAGGACGGGATGTAATTATTTTGCACCTAGAGACTATTGTTAATTCTTCCATATAGTAGACCAATTTACAAAAGAACTGCACCTCGTGCTGAGAAACTCAATAATAGATGGTATTGTTAAAGTGTTATCATAATTCATACGTTTTTGTCCATATTATTCCTGTGGTTTATAATTTGATGGTGCTATTATATTTTGTTTCAGGTTGGCAATGGTTGAAGCAAAGTTTGAAATATCGATATTGATGGAAATATCGAGGTCATTTCATCGATATCTCGATTTTATGAAAGTATCGATGTCGATAGAAATTTTGGAGAATTTTATAGAAATTGATGAAAATTGTTATAATTAGTTAATGAAATTTTGATTGTGGCTGAATTCGACTATAATTGATCATTTTTAATCATCATTTCTGTAAGATAAGATAACATTTAGATGTATGTTGTAAAATATCTATATAAATACCTATGTGAGAGTAGAAATTTAAAAAAATAAAAAATAATATTAATAATATCAAATATTGTAAATTAACTTTAGAATTAAAGGACAAGAAATATTTCCATATAAAATAATTGTAAATTGTTTATTATAAAATGAAGTGGATACAGAAATAAAAAATCATAGCATTAAACTAACATAACATAATAAGAATAGAAAAATATAACATTAAACATAATACAACATAATGGAAAAGCAAAAGAAAAAGAAAACTCTACCTGTAGATAAAGTTTGAGAGAAAATGAGAGGAATATTAGAGAACTCTTATGTATTCAAGTTTGAGGTGAAATGATGTAAAAATTCAATATAAATATTTAAATGAAAATATGTGGTTTCTTGAAAATAAGAATTTTATATGGTAAAAGAGAAAAAGCTTCCCTTGCACTTCTCTTGAGGTAGCATAGTTTATTGCTAGCAAGAAAAAATTAGAATTTCGATGGAAATTTTGAAATTTTGAGAAATCGAAATTTTCTATCGAAAAGGCTCAAAATTTCAATCAAATTTCGAGATTTCAATCGAAATTTTGAGTTATGGGTTGTAGTAACATTTTTTAAAAAAAAAAAATTTTAAAAAGGAGACTTGGGTTGATCTTGTGAAATTAATTTTTATTTAATTATATTTATACCTAGTTTCAAATTCTTAAAAGTGATTTTCATAAATTTAAAAGTAATTTTAAATTATTATGTTTGGTTTCAAAATGATTTATGAATTATCAAATTACTGAAAAGGGTATTATTTAACTCAATAATTATAATAAATATCTATTTTTATTAATTTATTTTTTCATTTGTTTTATTGTTGATGTCTATATGCATAATTGATATGTTGGGTAGAAAAATACATAAGAATATCGAAGAAGATAGAAAACATATATCTCATTCAATCTAGTTGTAGACTAATTTTAATTTTAGTCAATCTCAAGAAAAATTTCTTATCAATTAATTCTTTCAAAATCAATTTGAAATGATTTTAGATTTTTTAAAATTAATTCTATTTCATGCCCAACTTCAGAAGTGATTTTGAAACAGTAATTTTAACTGTGTCAAAATCACTTCAAATATTATCCTACTCTTAAATGACCTGAATTGTGGCATGCTAGCAATGGACTACAGCTCTTGTAAAATCACTTGAGTAATTACCCTGGTCCCTGACCCTGCATTGTCTTGATAATGCAATTTAAGGTGTGTTTGCAATATATTTTCAAATGTTTAATTTTAAAAAACAAGTCATTTTAAAAGAAATTGCTGTATTTGACAACCAAGTTTTCAAGTGTATTTTTATCAATTTTTATCAAAAGTGTTTAAATAAAAATGAGTTTTTTGGAAAAAAAAAATATTTTTTTCTTAAGCCAATCCAAACGGGCCCTTATTCATTTAATCATCGATTTTCCATTGAACTTTATATTAGTTGCTTTCATTCAAATTTACACGGATTCTATTTAGGGCTCGTTTGGATGGATTTAAGAAAAAAGTACTTTTCAAAAAACTCATTTTTATTTAAATATTTTTTATCAAACCTAATCAAAATACACCTGAAAAGTTAATTCGAGTAATTGTCAAACACTCAAATTTCTTCTAAAATAACTTATTTTTAAATTAAACACTTGAAAATCTATTCCAAGCACATCCTTAATCTCGTGGGTTTTGAATCAAATTGAAAATAGGGTGATAATTGTTAATAAATTTAATTGTACAATACTTTAACACACTTCATTTACGAGTTTGAATCACGATATTTAACTTCAATTTAATATTTTTAACCATGACATTTACAAAGCAATATAACCGAGTTAGATTTTAGTCGACATCATTTAAAGAAAATGACTTGAGTTTTATTTAATTTACATTTAAAAAGTAATAAAGGAAAAAAATAAAGTAGAAATAAAAAAAAACTATCAAACAATTTTTTGTCTTTGTTTCTTTTTTTAAAAAAATAAGAACAAAAGTTGTTAGAAAACAAGAAATATAAAACAGAAAGCAAAAAAATAGAAATGTTATCAGACGGGACATAAACGTTAGATGATTAGTGTAATAGGTCTAAACAATGTTAGCCAAATTATTCGCTGAGGATAGAAGAAATTGTTTTAATTAGTTTCCTTAAATATAAACTCTGAATGGCATATTCATAGTCAATGTCTGTATGAGTAGTTGATCTGTCATTTTGATTAATCTGCAGCAAAAATTTCTGTAAATGAGAAGGTTGTCTTTTGGGCTATCCATTGTCTTTTCTGGCAGTTCTTGAATTTTGAAGTCTAATTTAATGTGGTATCTATTGTCCTATTAACACCACAAAAAGCATGGATATAGATGTGATAAATGATATCAACATGGTGACACCTCATATTTTAAAAATTTAGAATAATGACACAAAAATGACACCTTGATTTAAATTAGACCACAGTACTTTTGATGGATGTGAAATTTATAATTTTATTTTAGTACATAAAAAGAGTTTTAAAAGATTACAATTAATGAAATAGTCTTTTACATTTTTTGATTTGAATAGTTGTAACTGTTAGAAAAAAAAACTAATACATTTTTTCTATTAAAGAGGCTCTAAACCTGCTTGTCCTGTGACTTCAGCATCTTCAATTCTCAAGGTTTAAAAGATTCACAACTTCGACGGGAGGATTCTGGCCCTGTCACTTTCGATATATCCAACTCCTTCAAGACTTCCAAATGTATTCGTCTTCAGCATCTTCACACACCAATTGTGATAGAATAGCTTACATCCTCCCGAATGAGGTCAGTCAAGTGAGTCTCTTAGGATGCAACTCAAACCTCCTCTCCTAAGAGAATTTGACCGAGTCGCATCCACATTAAGCTTCCAACAACCTTCCTTAGGAGCATACCAGTTGCACTTTATAGACTTGTCCATGATTGTAAAATACTAAGGAGATTCATATGAGGATCTTGCATCGAAAATGGCTAAAGAGGATTCCACGGCATGGAAGATAACTTTAACGTCAAGACAAACTCTTGATTGAACTTGATTGCATTCCTTGGGTCCATAAGCACCAAAGCATTATAAGAATTTTCCCCAATTGCTTATTGACTCTAGGTTTCAAAATGTTATATATTTAGTCCTTAAGTTTTGAGTTTGGTTTCAATTTAATCTTTTGATTTCAAAATATTACAATTTTACCTGTGAGATTTGAGTTTTGTTTCAATTTAGTCCCTAAGTTTTAAGCTGATATACACTATTAACTTTGGTTTTTCACTAAATATTTATTTCCCATTTTTAGTGTTAATGTCTATTAATTTTAGAAAATTGAAAGAATTATAATTAATTAAGTTTCACTATTTTTCATCATTACCAAAATAAAATTTAAAATTTCACTTTATAATTATTTTAAATTAATTAATATGCATTAATGTTAATGACTGAATGTGAATATTAAATATTAAAGTAAATCTTGACACCAGAGACCAAATTGAAACATAACTCAAATCTCAAAGGTGAAATTGTAACATTTTGAAATCTAGGGACTCTAAATTGAAACTAAACTCAAACTTAAAAATGTATAAAATTTTGAAACCTATAAACCAAATAGAAATTATATTCAAAATCTAGAGACCAAAAAATTATTTATCAAATAAAAATTTATGAAATTTTAAACGGTAACTAATTTGATTGTTTGGTTAAACATATGTTCATGTTAGGTTGTGATATTCCATATCTATGGTTTAAGTCACACCCACCATACATGCGAAAAGAATACACCACTTTGATCTAAATAGTTGATATGAGACAAAGGACATGATTGTTTGTTTAACATATCTCCACCATTAGATTGTGATGTTTCATATATATGGTTTGGATCACACTCATACACAAAAGGATATACCACTTCGTCATGTAACTATTTGACTAGTTATAATTGGGCAAATGACCTAACTGCTTGCTCAAACATATATTCATCGTTAGATCTTAATTTTTCTTTCTTGGTCTTATATGATTGTGTCTATTTAGCATATGTATCAAGTGTAAAATACAAATGTTAAATTTACATTAACTCGAGACAACTTGTTGAAGAAGAAATTTCGAACCGATCACGAATCGCCACGTCATTCATTAAATTAATGACAAAATTCCAAAATATTCAATTCAAGACCAATTAGAAGTTGACATGTGTCCCCAATTGCAGTTGAAGACAAATTTCAATGATGTCACGTGTTTTCATCATGACCGTTGAATCAGATAAGATCAACTTGGCTCAATTTGATATAACTATTTGAGTTAAAGTCCAATTGAGCTAAAAAATAGGCTTAATTTAGCCCAAAAACCATAGTAGGTCCAAGTCCAACCAATTGGGCCTAGAGTTAGGTCTATGGACCAACTAAGCCTAAGCCCATGGGCTAACTAAGCCCAAGCCCATGAAGCCTATTAGAGAAGAGGAACTCTCTTCATTTGTTGGGGAGGCAATTCTACACATCAGAGAGCCCAAGAGAATTCACCAACAACCAGAAGACTCTTAGACTTCTAAAGACATGAAAAGACTCTTTCAAGACTTTGACTTCAAGAACATCACGCGTTTCGTTTCTTCAAGTTAAGCCGCACATTTAGCTGAGAGAGA
This sequence comes from Benincasa hispida, assembly GCF_009727055.1. Classification (NCBI taxonomy): domain Eukaryota; kingdom Viridiplantae; phylum Streptophyta; class Magnoliopsida; order Cucurbitales; family Cucurbitaceae; genus Benincasa; species Benincasa hispida. The sequence continues at coordinate 40,404,880 of NC_052353.1, forward strand.
ATTAGAGGATTAAGTGTTAGAGATCGAACCACAGCGCATCAAATCAACATCTACACCAACACAAACTTAAGTTTAACTTCATGAAACAAGTTTCTCTGGAAACCTCGTGCGAACACAACTGTCTAACACATATCTATTGCGCTAATAATTTTTTTAGAGGCACAGATACAAATACAAGACACAGGTACAACATAATACAGACACAATGACACACCATATTCTGAAAAAATAGGATACTACACAACAAGAACACACTTATTTAAATGTATATTTTTAAAAAATATAAATCATTTTTATTCCAAAAGAAAATTCAAAGTAAATGGATTGATTCATTTATATCCTTAAAAAGCTTAGCTTAAATTATTTCACATTCAAAAGCTATTATTATTGTCATTTGTATCTTTTTAATCTACTCTACAAGTGTTCTATGCATGTCACTTGTTCAATACGTATCCAACAAGTGTCGTGACGTGGTGTTGGACATTGATACACTAGTCAATTAAATGAAATTGTTTGTACTTCTTAGATGATCTTATATACGTATTTAACAAGACATCAAAATATATAAATATCGAACACATATGGACATAGACACACTAATCAAACTAAAGCCTCATACTTAGGTAAAGGTTAACAATGATTTTCTTGCTTCATAATCTAATTATAGGTTGGTTTACTTTTTTTGTATTCTCTTTCCAAAAAGGTAATAGGAATAAATATAATTATCATATGGGTAGTTCCATGGACTGAAGTTGAGAATATTTATTGCTTCATTATTGTAGCATTGCTAAAGGTGCAATTTTATGTAAATATTATAATTATTTCAAAACATTAATAGAAAAATCAAATCATTTAATTTTGGTCAAAGGGAATAGTATTGGTTGTCTCATGTGGGGTGGTGGTACATGTATGTATCACACAACTTTATTTAATTCCATTCAAATCTGTATGAAAGGAATTTTTCTATTTATAGGCCGAATTGATAGTTTTGGTAGGGGAAATTCCTATTTGTGACCAAACTTTTTATAACCCATTCATTTCTTATTTTCGCCTTCTAATTCTCTTAAAAAAAAAAAAAAAAATCACTTTTGGTTCGTGAAATTATATAAAATAGTAATAAATTAGTCTTAGTTGATAACAATATAGTCTTTACGTTTTTCAATTTGTAATAATTTAGGTCCCATTTGATAAGTATTTCATTTTGTTTTTTGTTTTTTTTAAAATTAAGTCTATAGACACCAGTTTCACTTCTAAATTTCTTTCTCTCTATAATCTCCTTTTTACCGATTGTTTAAAATATAAGCCAAATTTTGACAACTAAAGTAACTTTTAGAAACTTGTTTTTTTGTTGGAATTTGGTTAATAATTCAACCATTGTACTTAAAAAAGATATCATTAATGTAAGAAATGAGGAAGAAATAAACTTAATTTTTAAAATAAAAAATTAAAAATGAAATTGTTACCAAACGAGGTCTTAGTCTTTCAACATTAACAAATAATAGTGTAGTTACTGTGCTTCAAAATTTGTAAAGATTGCGATCCTTATTGTGAAAGTTATTATTAAGATTTGATGAAAAAATTCTTACACATGTATACCGAAAAATAGAACAAAAATCAATTTCTTCCATGAACTATAAAACTTAAGTCATCCCATGATAAAAATTTATCGTTACTTTTGAAGGGATTTTTTATGATAGGACTAAATTACTACTTATTAAAGTTTAAGGACTAAATTATTACAATTTGAACATATGGGGACTAGATCATTGCCAACTTGAAGTTTAAAAACTAAATTGTTACATACTATCGCCAACTTAATGTTTCAAAACTCAATTAAAATTTTGAATGAATAATTATATCAATCTTAACTCCTAAACTTTTGTAAGAGGTCATTTAGGTCATAGATGTTTCATGGGTATAGATATTAAATATCTGGAATTTGAATGTCTCGATTTTAAATGCCTGGGATAATTAATATCCGTGTTTGGATGTGCATGATAATTAATATCTAGAAGTTAAATATTTGTGCTCAATTCAATAATTTGTATATAGAAACTAAAAGTAGATAATTACTTAGTAAATATAAGAGATCAATTAAACTTAACATTAATTAATTTTTGTTATGTTAATTAATTATTTAACTAATAAAATAAAAAATAACTAAATACTTTTTAATTAAATATAATTAAACTAAATACTAAAAATAATTTTATTTATTTATTAATTAATTAATTAAAATATTAATAGTTAACAATAATAAATTATATTAAAGAGTTAAGATAGCATAAAATATAAATGGTAAATATATTAGTTGAAATTTATTAACTCTAAATCATATATTTATATTTAATAATTAATTAAAAATTAATAATAATGAATATTTGATATTAATTTATTAATTAATTAAACTATATTTTACTGTTTATCTCTCCAACCTAAAAATCCCACATTTTTGTAAGGTATTAAAAAATCCATGTGGGTTTTAAAATTTCCTGGATAATAATATCTTGATTTTAAAAAGTGGAATTCTGTAAAATAAACAAGGATATTAAATGTCTATTTAAAGTCCCATGGAAAAACCTATGAAACAAACAGAGCTAAGTACATTAGTTTACATCCAAAATATAGAAGTATTAAAGTTGATACATGGATGATTCTCAAAGGAAATCATAACGGTAAGTCTAAATTGATTCCCTTATAAAAAAAGTTTAGGAGTTTAATTGATAGAAATTATAAGTCCCACACGATATTTTTCCTAGTAGAAAGTATTAGATGATAATTGATATGACCCTCATCTTTGAGTAGCTCACTCAGTTGTTTAATCGTAATTAATCGCGTGATAAATTTTTCTTTTTTTAAAAAAAAAATGATTTTTATGTATCATATGATAGAAGGGATTGACTTAACAATGGGTATAACCGAAGATGCATTGGAGAGTTGGTCGGGAAAAGGGAAATTGGTTTGTGATAGGTAGGAAATGCACGTGGCATTGAATGGTTTGATAAGTTGATGCGTGTGTGGACAAATTTTGGTCATTGCTACCTTCAAAGGCTTCATAGTCGGTAATCCAAAACGTGGTTCACTTTTTTTTTTTCTTTTTCTTTTTTCTTTCTTTCCTTTTGCCCCTTCATTTGTGAGTGTGACCCATTTTATTTTATTTTATTTTATTTTTTTTTTTGTTTATTCTTTTAGTTCACTCAATTCTATTTGTGGTAATTTATTGGTCAAATTTCGTAAAATCTATGAATTTTATGAGATTTTCAAAAATACTATTTATATACCTAATAAAATTTTAATTTTCTTTGATTTTCTTTGATAGAGGCAGATAGAAACTAATAGAAGTCTATCGTATCTATCAATGATAGAAATTGATAGAAGTTTATCACTATTTTTTTTCTTATATATGAAAATTTATTTTTATTTTTGTTTGTATTTGAGTGCAAAACAATATCTATTTTTTTTTCTTTTTCTCATTGGTGTGTAGTGTGTACTCTTTTGTTGAAGCATTTGGTATATATTGGACGGAGTTAAGACAGCAGTTGAGCTGGAGTTGCGTTATCATCAGTTTTAGACTGACTTTTGGAGTGTAAAATTGGAAATTTTGAGAAATTTGGAACAGATTTTATTGAAATTTAAAAAATCTCATGTGACTTTCTTTTATTTCTTCTGATTTTCTTAACGTTACTCACGTTAGTGTGGACGACCCTTTGTTAAAAAAATCAAGGATCTCATATTTTTTATAAGATAAGATTAACTACTTAACTTATTGCTAAATAATTTTGATATAAAACTAGAATTGGGATCCAATTGAGAATGATGAACCTAAAGAGGTACATCATTGCAAAATTCACACTTCATCCCTCGTTCCCTTGTGTTCATGTTCCTCGTACATGCTTTTAACAATGTCATTGAAATTTAGGTCATCCATACAAAATTCGATAAATCTTACTGGACAGTAATTATTCATACATACTCAGTTTTTTTAGATCGGAGATTTAAATCTTCATGCATCCACTTGCATTATAAATAAAATAAAATAAAAATTAGCACCCAGTGTAATTTATTGCCTTAATGGGTGTATTTTTTAAAAAAAAATTTAATTAGTTCAACCATAGGATAGAACTCCATACCTTTGATTATATAAATCTTAACCAATTGAACTAATCTCACTAGATACATTGTATGAAGTTTAAAATCTATGCTAAATGGTTTTGGAAATATGAGGATTTGACACTTTATTTTTTAAAATATTATTTCTTGAATTTAAGATTTGAAATGTTATAAATCTAACTAAAATATCAACATGATGATAGATTTGACGTCTCATCGAAATTGAATCATCGATCTTTAAACTATGATAATTAATCATAACACATTATTTTCATTATTTGTCCAATAAACTCCTAGTCATAATACTCCTTCAACAATATTTATGATCAACATATATATATATATGTATATATTATTTACATGGTTGTGTAGGGGAAAAGTCCAATTTCTTGAGCTTCAACTCTTTGCTTTTTCTTGTCAAAGAAATAACTTAAATAAGAGATAGATGTAACCTGAGAAAAGTGAGCTTAGTCCTAAAATAACCATAACCCACCATCACACTAACTACTTATATTCTATTTTCTTACGTCTTTTGACTTGTTCCCTCAATTCTATTTCCTCTAATATTTTAATTATCGTCGAAAAAATTCTAACCACTATTTACGAAAAAGAAATTATGCTCCTACGAAGTTTTTATAGTTTTAGTTTCACATGTGTCGACTAATTTAAGGTAACAACAAAGAAAATTGAAGAAGGTGAAGAAAAAACACGTGATCTTTGCATTTGATATGGATGCATGGTTTTAAACATATATTTCAAAGGGTCATTTGAATGATTTTTTTTCTCTTTTTGTATATTTTTTTTTACAATTAAAAATGTTGTGCATCAAGGGTATTTAAGTAATTGGGCCTCTACCTGAGGATTTGTAATAGAAACTTCCCAAAGGTATAAAATTTGGATATTATGGAAAGAATTGATAAATGACTCTCTGTTATGGCCCATTTGTGTAATTATCCCTTAGTCTAAGTTTGGTTCTAAAACATTTAGGGAATATGGTTCTTGCACTTTAATGAAATCCTCAATAACTTTTGAATATTTAATTTTGTATCTAATAATTTTATTTTTCTTTGAGTTCACATCTAATAGTTTGTTTATTCTTATTAGCTTTGAGGGTTTAATGCTTACACAACAAAAAGTACCTAAATCTATGTACCTAAAAATCAGGGTCAACTTTGAATTCTTAAAAGATATAGCAATATTGAGCATCTTAAATCTTAGGTTATGTTTGATGATTTTTTTATTTTTGGTCTTTGAAAATTATAGGTTTATATTCTCACAATTTTATAATCGTCGTTTTCATCTTTCTTAAGTAAATCATGGAATTCTTAGTCAAATTTTGAAAACCTAACTTTTTTTTAGTTTTAAAATATGGCTTGAGTTTTGAAAATACTCCTAAAATGTAGATAACATGTTAACAAAAAATCAATAGGTGTAAACTAGTGTTTATAGACTTAATTTTAAAAACATAAAAAGTACCGGTTTGGTAACCATTTTATTTTTTATTTTTGTTTTTGAAAATTAAGCCTATGGACACTACTTCCACTCTTAAATTTCTTCGTTTATATTACTTTTCACCAATGATTTAAAAAACCAAGCCAACTTTTGAGAACTAAGAAAAGTAACTTTTAAAAAGTTATTTTTGTTTTTAGAATTTGGCTAAACATTCGAGCATTATACTTAAGAAAGATATAAATCATTGTAAGAAATGTAGATGAATAGACTTAATTTTCAAAAATAAAAACAAAAAACGAAATGGTTATCAAACCGGACCTAAAATTTAAGATTCCATTTGATAACTATTTGGTTTTTAAATTTATGATTGCATTCATACTAAATATGTAGATTGATTTTCACCCTTTCTAAAAAAAACATAAGTATTGTTAGTCAAATTCCAAAAATAAAAACAATACGTTTTATGAAAATTACATTTTTTTTATATTTTTCAAAATTTAGTTTGATTTTCTAAAAAAGTTTACAAAATGTACATTGTACAACATACATAGAAATTCATGGCCTACCATGTTTATAAGTTCAAATTCTTAAAAACAAAAAATCAAAAAGTTACTAAAGACCTAATTAGTAACTACTTAAAAAGTTTTATAATACAAGAACACAAAGGATAATAGCTAAATAGACTTTAAAGACTAACTCAAGCCAACAGAAACATAACTCAAATGACATGAATTCTATATTATCAACCCCAAAATCTGAAGTTTGATCTCACCATACGTCAAAAGAAGAAAAAAAATGTAACAAACATTTTTTTCCCTATAGGAAGAGAGAGAGAAAAAAAAGTTCTCCACTTCTAACAAATTATGATGTGAATTATGTTCACATTTCCAAAACAAAGAATCAACTTTTCCATCCTTCCATTGTCAAACCTCAAGAATTTGAAGGTTTTTCAAACCCTAATTTTCAAAACCTCATTCCAAAATAATAATAATATAATAAAAGTACTATCCTCCGCCAACTTCGCTCACCTACGCCCCAAAGTCAAAACACCAAACCTCACCCTTTATTTATTTTCTTATATAAACAACTCATCCCCTTCACTACATTTTACCAAACTAAATTTCCCAACAATTTTTTATTTTCTTCTTCTTCTTCTTCCTTTCTCTCTAAATTATTCATATAATGAAGTCTCAATCTCTTCTTTTGGCTCTCAATTTCATTGCCATCTTCATCTTCTTCCTCTTGCTCTCCTCCATTCAAGTCCACTCCTCAAGACCTCTCATGCATTATCCTCCTTCTTCGATCTCTCCGGCGACCAAACTTCACGTATACAAACATTATTCGGGTCCGAGCCGCAGAGGTGCTGGCCATTGACGACTCGCCCGGAGAATATTATCATATCCTTCTAGCTAAACATGTTCTTCGTTTTGTAATATTTTTGTTTGTTTCACACTAGAGAAATGCTAAATATGTTATATAAGGTACTTTTTTTTTTCTTTCATTTATAAGATTTTTATACTTAGATTCAAGTGTAACCTATAGTTGATAGTTATATATCAAAGAATCAGTAGATTGTTGAATTGATGTTTCTACTCTTTTGTAAGAGTGTGATGAATATTAAAAAACATTTCAACACAAAATTAATACATATATTTAAACATATGATGAAGTTTTCATTGTTTATCTTAAAAAATGAATGGTCTCTCGAATGAAATATAAAAATATTTTTGGTCTCTAAACTTTCATGAAAGCAATAATTTAGTCTCTGAACTTTGGCTTATAATGATTTAGTCCCTAAATTTTCAATATTGTAACAATTTAGTCCCTGAATTTGATTATGTAACGATTTAGTCCTTATACTTTCAAATTTGTAATAATTTTGTCCCTAACGTAAAAAAAATTATCAAAATTTGACGTCAATTTTTATTATTTTATGATGTAGACTTTGCATTTTATAAAAATTTTGGGTATCTAATTAGTTTATCGATTTATTTATGCAAGAAATCTCATTTAGTCTTCATACTAATTTTTACAATAAGAATTAAATTGTTACAAATTTTGATTACAATGAGTAAATTGTTACATAGTAAAGCTCTAGGATTAAACTGTTACAAAATTGAAAGTTTGAGGACTAAAATTCAATGACTAAATTGTTACTTTTACGAAAATTTAGAGACTAAAAGTGATTTTTTAATCGAGTTATTATTATGATTATGATGATGATTATTATTTTTAGGTTTTCATGGTTCTTGAGAATATTTGTTGACATTGATTTTGTTGGCATTGATATTTTCACCAATAGATATAGGAATTTTTGTCAACTTTTTCACCTACCCAACTTGCAAACTTTATTTTATTCAAATATTAGGACAATCTATTATATTATTTATTTTATGGGTTTGAACTTGTATGACTACTTTATTTTAAAGGTTTTTCTTTTTAAATGACATGCATGGTCTAATTTTCTTTAATTTTAAAATCGAAGTTAAGATGTTAAATGAATAGAGATTAATTGCATGTGTTTGCTAAATTTGGATGTGGGAAGTTTTCTATGACAAAAATATGTACCTCATGCCATGCTAAACTAATTATTAAAGAAAAACATGTGTTATATATTTAATTTAGTAATGAATTTTTTAGCAGAAGTCATTTGAAGATTTAAATGCTTAAATCAAGATAGTAAGAATAAATTTCGATTAACGTTTCAAGTGTTTAATTTTGAAAATAAGTCATTTTGAAAAAGTTTGAAGTATTTGATAACTGCTTAAAATAATTTTTGAATTGCATTTTAACTAGATTTTATCAAAAGTGCTTAAATAAAAAATAATTTTTTTTAAAAACATTTTTTTCAAAAAGCTCTAAGTTTCCATTAGCTATGCTCATGACTTCTAATTGTCAGGTTTAACTAACTTTTATGGAGAAGCTTAGAACTAATCCCGATTTAATTAGCAATATCAAATTGGTAATTTATCATATTTATTTTACTAAGAAAACCAAATTTTATGGGATTTTTTATATTTATTTATTTTTACTCTTACAATTGAGGGAGTAGAAATATTCTAATTGTTGCTCTTATATAATAGATGCCTTATGACTCAACAATGATCCTGTTGCATTTATGAGAAATTGTCAGAAATAACACGTTTAAGTTTTTACCTTACAAAACTAGCATTCTAATTGAAAACTCACAAGAATAGTTTTTTGGTCTATCTTGGACAAGATCGGCCATGAGATTTTAGTTAAACAATCAAAATTTTCCAACTTAGTGTTTGTTTGGGGTGTTCTTGGTACATCTCGCCAGATTATACATTGAGATTATGTGCATCTCAGTGTTAATCCCGGACAAAATAACATAAAGATTCTATATATTTGAGCTTTCTTGGTGAAATTTCAGGCATAAATAATACTGAAATTCATATATTTGAGCTTTCTCGATAGAATCTCAGGCAAGATTAATACCGAGGTTCTATATATATCCCAAATCTTACCTAATTTTTTGCAAAATTTGATCTTTCCCAAAGTTTAAAAATCTTGAATCAATTTGAAAAATCTATTTTGATAATTGGAAAAATCATTTGGAATTTTAGAAATTCATATAATTGTGAAAACTTAAATCTAAATATTTGAAAATTTATGTAATAATTTGATACAGTATTTAGAAAACATAACTGAATTTGGAGATCAAAATTTGAAAATATATAACATTTGGTATAAGATTTGGGAAGATTAGATTACATAAAAAAAATAGCAGGTGTGTAATCAGTCGAGATGTACCAAAAAGACCTAAAACAATCGATAAGTTAGAAAAAGTTGATTTTTTTTAACTAAATCCTCTTATATTCATTATAGTTGAGTGAATAGTTATGAGGATGAGAATCTTACTAGGATTAAATCCATGGCGTTGCATGAGCCTTTTTCTTTCACTTAGGAGCTAATTTTTTTTTTCCCTAAAGAAAAATAGAGAGAATCACGGTACTAAAACCCTATTATTCAGCTATCCTTTAACATATACATTATCTAGACCCTTGGTTGTACTTAGTTATAGCTATATATGACATTCAATAGGAGAGATTAGGGTATATATTTACACCTACATTATAGGGTATTTATAGATGTACCTAGTTATAGAAGTTTAGTTTAACAATCTTGTGCACTTATTTCTACTTTTGCTACTAGAGTTACCGAACAAATCAATATATTTGTTTATTTTGTGCTTTTTATTGCTTACATACCATGTGGATAAATATTAAATTAAATTATATCCATAACATTTTTTTTCTCTAATGATTGTGCTACACCAAAGATTGATACTGAAAATAGGTTTAAAATAATTTCTAATAACTAAATTAAGGTAATTACATGAGGCTTTAAAATTTTCATTCAACTTTTCATTATTTTGGTGTATATATATTTCTAACCTAGATTTTTTTTTTTTAAATCTAGGTTTTCCCTTTTCCTTCGGCTGCCACCCACACATAGTCTCCCATTCTCTCCCTTTCAATCTCTCAGACTCTCGTCTTTCGTGGTCTCCCTCTCAATCACTCAAACGATCACCAGTCTCATACTCTCAATCACTCCTACTCTCATGGTCGGTCTTCTTTTCAATCTCTTAGACTCGATGACCCAATCCGATCCAACCTAAAAGTATATAAGTTGGGTTGGCCCTTATAAAGAATTGATAGAGTTAGAGATTCGTACAACCCGAATTTTTGGGTTAAAAAACCCCATAACCTGACTCAAACCGTAAATGTTGGGTTGGATTAGAATTTTTGAAATCATATATATTTTTTTATATGTATATATTGTTGGATGGACACCAGCGGAAGAAATCGGGATCCATAAGCATTCTAATTGAGTTGTGGGACTCAAAATAAGTTGAAATCAAAGGGAATATGGAGAAAACTCTCTGAACCAACTCATTGAAGAACACCTTCTTCATCCGAATTTTTCAGCAAATATTCAGTCGTTCTTTCTCTCTTTCTTCACTCCAATCTCTTCAATGTATTGCAGACTATCATGCAAAGAGATGTGCTGCATGGGATGCAGCTCATGCTTGGAGTAAACCAAAGGAGAAGGTGGGTTCCTTGTAAGCTAGTTGAAGATGAAAAATCTATTTTCAAGTTTTGTGTAATTTTTCAATATCCAAAAATCAATTTTGATTTTAAAATCATATTTTATTTCTAAAATCAAGATTTATTAATTTTACAAATTAATTTTCTAATAAAACTAATAAATAATTTAAATAATTCTAATTAATTTAATATCCAATATTAAATTAATTTTTACACAAAATCATCTTCATATATTTAAATCATATTTATATATTTTTTCCAATTCTGTTTGATTCTAATTTGAACGTTTCAAATTAAATCCATTTCCGAGCTAGTAGAGAGACCTCATGGACCTACAGATCATGGGCTCCAACGATCCAAGATTAATCGGCCCCATTCGTTAACTAATGGGTCACTCCACTAAAGCCCATAGTTGAACTCCCCTCATTGTAGATATATTATGTCCACTCGATATAACCATGATTAGTAACTTAACCCTTCACAGGTTGTTCGTAATAACGGTTGGATCAAATCTTTGTTTTACTCCCGAAATTATCTCTTGTTCCTTAAGTCCCCTGATCCCCTAATGAACAATTGTTTCGTGATCTAATCATAAAACCGATTCCCTCTCATATCAAATGAGAGGGCAGGATCCCAGGATCCCTTGTTCAAGCCCCAGAATCAGCACTTAAGGGAACAACCTCTCTACTATCCCTAAAGCGAGTAGGAGTGAATTCCCTCTTGCACCTTATGTCCCCAGCTATCTATCCAATCTTACCCCTGAAATGGCAATCATATTGAGTCGGCGTTGTTGAGCCAACCCTCACCTATGCAAATCTAAGGGCAATCCTGAATAAACAGGAGTTCATAGTTAACTCAGGATTAAGGTCAAGTTACATAGGTCATCGCTTTGAAATAGTCAGTCTTAAACAGTAAATAGCATTATAAAGTAAGAGTGACTCATTTCGTGGTCCGATCTTGTACAAAATCTTTTGCACAAGGACATCCCCACTCCTCATGTCCAACATGAACGAATTAGGATCACTTCGTTTGTACAACTCATTGTAACAACTACAAAGCAGGCCGCATCCAATAGTGTTACCGGAATAAGGTATCCAACCTTATCCATGTACTATAGATCATTTTGACTATTTACTCAAACCTGATCCACTTTTATGTCTCCACATAAAGTTCAAGTACTCATCTAATAGTCAAGGGACTTTTAGGTTTATTGAATTTCTATGCTTTTATACGGAGTTTGGATTGAATAGCTAAAAGGGCACCGAGATAATTAGCTAAATTAAAATGGATAGTTACAAATATTAGTAGTCGGGTTCAAAATATTTGTAGATTTAACATAATGCAAAACAAAATTGCAGATATAGCAAAATGCTAGAATTTAGATCTAGCTCTCGAAATTTATCAATGATAGATTATGTCGCTAATAAGAATTTATCAACAATGGAATCTATCATTGATAGGAGTCTATATAATAGATTTTATTATATTTGCAATTATTTAAAAATATTAGAGTTAATTATTAGTCTAAGTGCTATCCATTGCAATGATGTGGAATAAATAAGGTTTGTGAAAAATGGTCAAAGGATTTTTCTGTATAAAAATGCCTAAACTAATAATTTTAATCTCATTTTAAATTAATTAATAGATAAATATACCATGCTGGCAAATTTTGTATTTAAAACAAAATCTAATCATCAAAAACTGAATCAAACTAAATCTAATCATCTAAAGCAATTAAATTTAATAATAAAAAAAACTATTTGAATTAAACCGATTTTCCCTTTTTTTTAATGTTTAAAATTAAAACTAAATTTGATTCCGAAAACGAAAATCCATCCTTTCAAAAAGAATTATAAAATTGAAAGTAGTCAAGTCTTTAATCTTCTCTCAAACTCAAGGTATTTCACAAATCCATCCTTCCAAAAATTATCAACTCAATATGTGTCCTATCAACTTTAAATATGGATAGAATTGAGTTGTTTTTTACTAATTCACTTCAATTCATTCCAACTCTCCCTTCAACTCACCCCAATTCTCTCCCTTCCTTCAATGTTTTCAATGGTTTCACCCATTGACCATCGTCAGTGACTACCACTACCACACTCCGACGATCACCTTTGTCAGCCAACTCTGATGACCAACTCCAAACTCTGGCAATCACCTTCAACGATAATTTCGGTGACCAACTTCGACGACCACCTTCGCATAAGCAACTCCGGAGACATACTTCGACAACCACCTTTGCTCGGCCAACTTCGACCACCAACTCTAGCTTCGGAAACCACCTTCGATGACAACTTTGACAAAGACCATCTTCGATGATCAACTCCTATGAACCCCACTTCTGTCAACCAACACTAACATTCACCTCAGACGACCAATTCCAACGGAGACTACCTCTAACGAGACCCTTAACGACAACCCCATTTAGTCTTGGTGTTTCAATCTAATTCATTCCAAACCTTTGAAAGTATGTTGTAGTATGTTTGATTTTAATTTTATTTGTATTTAGCTTTATTCTAATCAAACTTAGTTTTTTATCTTACTTGTAGGGCCCAAACTAATTGCACATTAGTTTGTTATCTTTCATTGTAGGGTCCAAACTAATTGCACAATTTCTCCAGTAAATAGTTTTTGAGGTTCATTAGTTTTAAGTTAAGAGTCTACTTTTTATAGTCCAAATTTTGTTAATTGTTGGGAACAATTTGTGATTTATCGAATGTTATTCATTGTTATGCATTTTTTTTACATGAACATAGACATTTTTGTAGATATTATTATTTCATTTGTAAGAAGCAAATTAGACGTAACCATAAAAAAAATTTAAAAAACGAGTTTTCACAAAAAGAAAAAAATCATTATGTTGTATTAGGGTAAAATGTAAAGAATCAAATGTTTGCACAAAAAGAACAAAATCATTAACCATAAAAATTGGAATTCATATTTCACAAATGGATAAAAACAATAATAGAATTTGTTTTTTTTTTTTTCAATTAACATTTATAGTTGATTTAAAATTAATCGATGGTTAAAAATTGATCGTTAGGGATTAGAGAAGATGCTCATTATTATGCAATTGAGTGTTCAAGTAGTGTGGTAAAAATATGTTACATTTTTCAAGAAGAAAAAACACAGCGTTCAAGTTTTAAGCTTCTTCCGTGTTTATGATTGAAGGCTAAGTAGTTGTGAAAATTTTTTATTTGCTTGAAATATGTTTGGTGTTTAGGAATGGAAATATATATATATATATATNATATGTTTTGTAATTGAGTGTTCAAAAATTGAAATCAAAATTTTGTAGGAAAACTCAACTCAACTCTACACCCAAACATCGACTTTCTAACTCAACTCAGCACGCCAAACATAGACATTTCAACTCAACTTAACCCAACTATGCACTATAGACAATCAAACTCCATAGATAATCTAACTTCTCAAATAATTATTACCAACTCAACTCAACTTCTGCGCTCCAAACACTTTCTTAGTTTTTATTTTACATTAATACGTTTTAATTCAGATAGATTTTTTAAACAAATTTTAGACTATCATATTTTATCCATCTGGATATTAGATTTTGGTTGAAACTATCTTTGATACAATAATGTGAGATGGGGATTGAACTTTCTACTCTATAAAAGAAAGTCATGTCACTCATAATTGACTTAAACTCACTTAAACTCACTTTGATTGGTTGAAATAATATTCAGGTAGTGTTTTGATTATATTCTTTCTTTCTTTTTTCTTTCAATTGGGTTATGTGAGTATTTTATTCCATTATTTTTAAAAATAAGTTTAATTAGTTTGCATTTGAGTGTTTATACAAACAAAAATTAATATAGCCCTTTTTCAAAATTACCACCTTTTCGTATATCTTGATACAATCTTTTAAAAAATTGTATGGCCATTAGCTTGGCCTTAAATGTATCAACATCTATTTATCAAAAAGTAAGCGAGATAGATTATCTGATAGGAAAATTCTTATAAATATAAAAATTCTAAATATATTTACATTTTATAACAAAAAAAAATTTAATGATATTCTAATCAAGGATGAAAAATCGATATTTTGGCAATATGTCTTTTGTTTTTTTGAAAAATAAACTAATTGTATATTAAATTATATATTATCGATCTATCGTTTTGTGGATGGCTGGTGACTTAAAAAAGTTAAAGATAAAGATATTGAAGAAATATCAAAGATAAGGTACCCAAATATCACAGATTAGTCATCGAAATTTCGTCTGGTTGTCTATAGATGTCGGTTTTTTCTTAATTTTTCCAATTTCTAGCCTTTCACATTTTCAGCCTTTTCTATTTTTTCAACTTTTTCTAATTTTATTATCTTCAATCCAAAATTTTCATTTCCAATATTGAATTTGAAAAAAAAAAAAAAAAGCAAAAAAACAAAAAAACAAAAGAAAAACTATATTTAAATTTGTAACCATTTAAAATTTTTGAATTAATATGAATTTTGCCTCTTTTATCACCTAAAACTTTCATTTTGAAGATGTAAAGTTAGAAAAAGAACCTATATTTTATGTTTTAATTTCATTCAATTTTTTTCTATTGAATTTTCAAATCATTTCACCTCAAGCTTGAATTGATGTGCCATTCAAAATTTTCATTTTCATCAAATAATATAAATTAAAAAGGACATGCAAAGATGTGAAAGAAATGTTACCATTGCATCTGGTGGGACAATGATTCCAGGTAACAATAAGTATCTTGAACTTTACATCCATAATAATGTCTTTTAATCTTACCTCGATTACAATACATTAATACGTAGGAACACAATTTCCTCGTGGAAGTGATGAAGACTTGGAAACATAACCTCTATGTTTTCTACATTTCTCATAGCATCCTTATTTTGGTGGACCATGATTTGATCCAATATATTCTCTTATTGGTATCATTGGGGCTGACATTGATGAGTATGCATTACATACTTCTAAATATGTTAGAAATTTTGAACATACTAGCTATGATTTGGTAGCAGTACTGTCACTATTAATCATTGTATTTGATCTTCTATTTGTATAACCTAGATCTTATCAACGAGATATTAATTTCTCGATCTTCCCTATTACATCTATTATTTCATCACGAATCATATTTAATTGATTTATAAGCTTTATATCATAGTTTATTACTTAAATAAGTTATGTTTAAAATTTCAAAATATTTTTATAAATCTCTATGATATCATTTTTTCAAGAATATCCATTGATATTTAAATATTTGTTAATGTATATGTTATTATTGGAACCAAAAGTCGATCGTTGTGTCGTGGATAAATCCACTGCCTTGGAAGTCAGATTGGCTCGACCTCGGTGCTAAATCGTCAAAGTTGGTTGTTCCCCAAAGTTAACACAACTCTCGATCCTTGACATGCACTCGTCGGAGATCAAGTTAGAATCGATGAAAAATTGCTCAAAAAATAGTAGAGAGAAGAAGTAAAGGTTGGAAATCTTGAAAACCAAGAATTTCTCCCTTGTTCTTGCAAAACTTTATTCTTTATAAAGAAGATGTGGAAGAAGAAAAGGAAAAGAAGAAACGACTAGTTTTCAATGCCTATAAACGACTAGTTTCCAACAACTATAAACGGCTATTTTCAATGGCTATAAATGGCTAATTTCCAACCGTTAAGGGTTAGTGTTTCCATTTTTTGTGTTTGCTATAGGTCTTGGCCAAAAGTCATTTCCAACAATCCCCACAAATGACAAGTATAGCAAAGCAACTAAAAAACCTTGAAAACTTTAAAACTTTAAAATGTTTTTGAGCAAGGATAGGAGAACAAACTTAAGTATCCATATCTATTTGAATTGATGCATAATGAAGTAGGGTAATAACTTTATTAGAGAAAGTGAGTTATCTCTTAAACTTTCAATAACTATGGTTGAGACCCCCACAACATATTTTACTCCTTAAATTTCCATCGATTCCGCAATAAAAGCATGTTGTTTAAGGCCATGCACATAGAACCTTAAGTCAACGTGAAAGCTCTCTTTAAACCTTTTCATAGAAGGCAGCCACACCTTCACAATCACATTAATTGCTTCATCAAGTCTATCGCAATAGACTACTCAGAAACTGAGCTATAAAAACTTCACATCTAGTCCACACCAGGATCAACTTCATCAAGTCTGTCAAAGGCAAACCACTCAAAAGTTAAGCTACGAAGATTTTACAATTATCCATCAAGTCCATGCCAAGACCACCCAAAGGAAGGACTATGAAATTTTTAAAGGTTTTAGTTCTATCCATCAAGTCCATACTAGGACCACCCAAATGAAGGGCTATGAACCATCAAATAAATCGCAATAAATCACCTAGATAAAGGGTTATGGACCATCAAGTCTATCACGATAGATCGCCCAGATAAAGGGCTATGGATCACTATAATGGTTTGAGTCCCATATAGTTGAAAATTCTAGAATTACTTTCCTTGTTAGGTCTTTAGTGAGAGGATCTGCAAAATTCCTCTCAAACCTTACAATAAAATAATCCTCCTTTCAATAATTACTTCATAGCTTCATGCCTGAGGCGTATATGTCTCCTCTTGCCATCATACACACTATTCTTGGTAATTCCGATGATAGCCTATGAATCACAATGCAAAGAGATTGGTATTAATGTCCCCCAAAATAGTACATCTCCCAGTAGACTTCTAAGCCACTCATACTGATGTGGCTAACAATGGTGCATCTCCCAATAGGCTTCTAAGCCACTCAGCCTCTTGTCCTGCTAATTCTAGAGCAATAAATTTAGACTCCATGGCGGACCTTGCTATACAATTCTATTTTGCAGACTTCCATGAAATAGCTCCTCTACCCAATAAGAACACATCCACTAGTAAAGCTTACTTCGTCATTCTAAGTTACCTAGTTTACACACTATCCTTCTAGTATGGTAGAAAAATATTAGAATGCAAACAATAATCTATTATACCATTAAGATACCTTAATAAACGATGAAGAACAATCAAATTATCTTTAATCATAGGTCTATTTTAGTTCATAAAAACATAACACTTCCTATAATAAATATATTCAGATCGAGAAACACTATCTTCCTTATTTTTCTTAAGATTCATACTAGTATCATAAGGTGTTCTTACAAGAGCATCATCAAAGTAATCAAATCTCATTTTTCAATGTGTGATTGATATAAAGAAAATCAATTTTCAGTTTTCCTTATCTTAACACCAAGTGTCACATCATCCTCACCTAAATCTTTCATTTCAAATTCTGAGGATATAAATAACTTAGTATTATTACTTACATCTATGCTTGTATCAAATATCAGTATACCATCAACATACAAACAGATAATCACACAATCAACTCAAATAAATTTGAGTAAATGCATGTATCAAAGGATATTAACAAATATTCACATAATCAGCTTAAACAACTTGAGTAAATACTTCTTTACATCCATGCAATGTATTATACATATACTATCAAGAGTTTATGATGGCTATTTCAAATATTTTAGTCATTGAGAATATGCATCAAAATATTTAAAGATTCATTTAAACCCAATTAGTTTGTTTCCTTTTAGACATTGAAGGTCCATGTGCTTGTGATGGAGTTTAGGAATATGTGGTTTTTGTAACATGATATTGGGTCTTGTGGTTATTCGTCACTGTCAGTTTAGATGTTCATGACAGTGATATCTTCTTGATTTGATTCAATTTTGTAGACAATCAACATAAATCAATTTACTAATTACAAATTAAAATACAATATGTTGAATATTGTCTCACAAAATTTGTCAACTCATTTTGAAAATTAATGCATAATTATTTTAGTCATTATTTTCTTAAATTGTTCTCCCAAATATCTACTTTCCATCTTTTTTTCTTACTTTTCCTTTTCAATTTGAAGTGACAAATTTTCTAATTTCAAATATCCCTACAAGCTAAAAACTAGGAACCAAAATATAATCTCTCTCAAAAGTTCTTTCTAACATAATTTATTTCAATTTGGTGACTCGTGATTATACCTTTCCACGAATTAGACTATATCCCCTACCTAGATCATCATTTACCTTCATAAAATAAATAAAATAGGAGCTAAATAATTATTTACACGTAAAATTACTACAGTGGAATTTGATTTCTTTTTTTTTTTTTTTTTTTAAGATCTACCATTAATTCGACCACGATAGTCTATGTATAATCAAAACCCAATTTCAAAAATAAGAAACTACAAACAATAAAGACATTCCTTATAAGAAGAGTAGTAGTTAATTTAGGCTTCAAAATCTCATTTTCAATGGAACCTATTTGTAGAAATAGTAAATTAGAAAAAAAAAAAAAATTAAATATCAATCACAAGGTAAGAACATATGCAACAAACTCTGAGAAAGTATTTAACAAAGTGGAGGGAGGGATTGAAGAAAAGATACCAGTGCATCGATTTAACTTAGCTTTAGCTTTAACTTTCTTTACGACAAATTTCTTGATCTTTATTCCCTCGGATCATGGTATCATGAAATCGGGCGAAAACTTCTCGGATTGAGATTGGGTGAGACTGCGAGTGAAGGAAATGTTTCAATTTTAGATAGATTCGAGAACTCTGCCAATTTGATAGACATTTGATAATGATTTCGAGTGAATTCTTTCTTTCAAATTATTATTGTTGGAACTGAATGTCGATTATTTTGTCATGGATAAACCCACTGCCTTGAAAGCAAGATCGAGCGACCTTGATGTTACATTACCAAAGTCGGTTGCTCCCCAAGATTAACATAACTTCTGATCTTTGACGTGCACTCGTCGAAGATCGAGTTGGAATCGATGAAAAATTGCTTAGAAAATGGTAGAGAAAAGAAGTAAAGATTGGAAATCTTGAAAATCAAGAATTTCTCCTTTGATCTTGCAAAACTTTCTTCTTTATAAAGAAGACGATGAAGAAGAAAATGACAAGAAAATGGCAAGAAAATGGCTAGTTCTCAACGGCTATAAACGGCTAGTTTTCAAAGGTCATAAATGACTATTTTTTCCACTTTTGTATTTGCTATGGGCCTTGGCCCAAAGTCATTTCCAACAATATATATTTGAAAATTTGAGTTGCTGATACTTATATCCATATCGATATTTCCGCCCTTGGTTCTAACACTTAGTTGACATGCATGTCAAAGTGTGTATTAGCATTAATTTTTTTCAAGGAGTGCATTAGTATTCATTTGACATGTTTTTTTAGGTACTAGATCAAGTATATCATTGGTGTATAAACAATCGTGTACACGATGATTATTAGAAATCATGTATATCATTAGTGAATCAACATTCACTTAGTTTACATTCATTTTAAAATTAAATCATTTGTGTGTACAAAAGTTGGAATACCATTCGAAGATAAGAACAGTAAACTTGGAATATAATAACGTAAATTAAAATATTTTTCTATATTTATAAATATTTTGCTATATTTATAAAAATTTTGTTGTATTTGTAAATCCAAGAAGTGTTTACTAGATTTGAAAATGTATACTAATTAATACTTTCATATCAATTGCAAATCCCAAAAATCAAATGATTGTGAAATAAAATATAGATTTTTAAGAATTGTGTTTATTAGGTATCGACTTTAAAAAATGTTTGATAGATCTTGAATATTATTAAAAGTATCTAAGCTATTGACCTTAAAACTTTGTATCTATTAGATGTTCTCAAACTTCTTAGACTTAGATATGAACCTTAAAAGGTTAGGGTTTTCTAAGACACAAAATTAAAATTTTGAATTTAATATGGAAATTTTAAAAAAAGGTTGAATAAATCAAAGATCTATTAGATATAAAATTAAAAGTTTAGAGCAAATTAGATACTTCACTAATCTAATTAGATTCATAATTGATAGTTTAAAGACCTATAAATTAGACATATTTAAAAGTTGAATGATTTATTGGGCAAAACTTTAATTGATCAAAACATATGTCATTGATCAAAAAATTAAAAAAAAATTAACCTTATTTAATTAAGATCATGTGAGTTGTAAACTTAAAATAATTGGTAATTACAAACCTAAATATAGATCAATTAGTTAAGGTACAGGTTATCCTGTTCGAATTCGCCACAACCACACAAATTATTGAACTAAAAATAGAAAAAGAAAAAAAGAAAGAAAACTTGAGATAATTTGAGCAAATACACTTTTGGTGTGTGAGTTTCAAAGATGTATTTCCATTTGGTTCTTAAGTTAAAAACATTAGCACCTTAATGTTTAGGAAATGGTTTTGAAATATTCTCTTATCTTACGTTGTGTTTGAGAGCGATAAGACTGATTGCATTAAAATCTTAATTGTTTTGCTGTGAATAAATATGTTAGAATCACTTTCTTAATTATATGTTCATTCTTACCGTTTTTAAAATCTATTTCTTACGTGCTTTTATAATTAGATTATAGTAGAATTAACAATTACTTCCTAACAAATTTACAATTTTTAATATTATTAATTATGATCTTTTCCTTCATATTCTTATCCTCTTATCTTCAAACTACTGATCTAAGCAACCGTTTTTCTCTAATTCCAATCCTTCTCCAACTAGTGCACATCTGAATAAGCAATTTAGTATCAAGGTTGCATCAAATTTTTCTTTTAAGGCAATGGTTCTTTTATGACACAACAATGATCTACATTTGATTTTACAATTCTTTCTACGATATTTGGTTTCTCAAATAGCATGCAGGGAAAATTTCAAATGTCACGTATACAAGCATACAAAATTACAATAATTTTCTAACTCATATACCGTTTTGAAAATGAAATTCAACCTTTTGTTGAAAACCTACGTGAGAAGCATTGAAAAGGATACATTAGTGGTTTTTCATTCAGAAGTTTGGTTAAAAGAGCATCCTCTATGGGTATGCAATCAATATAATGATTGTAGTGTCACACCCCTTTGATCTAGTTTTCTTTGCAGTATTGTACAAAAAAAAAAGTGTATTCCAATCCTAGAGATACTCATGTCAACGTAGGATCATAATCGAACACCAAAGGTAAGTGATTAAAAATTTGATAATTAGAAATTCAAGTAATTTCTTATGAGAAATTGGAAGGAAACAATCATAAATTTCAAAAACAAAAAACTAAGAAATAGAAGTGTTATCATACGGCCTAAACTTGAGTTATTTGTACAGAAAACTTAAATTTCTTATGGTTAACGTCGTTTGTCCCAATTTTTGAAAGTAATGAAAGATAACCATCTACCATTGTCATAGCCCACTAACAATTTGTACTGTTAGTTATTCATATGGTCTCTCGTGCACCATTGCTAATGGTCAAGGAGTGTAGGTGAGAGAGTGAAAGAGTGAGCGTAAAGAAGCGAGAGAAGAAGAGCTCTAATGTCTATAAATACGAATGTATTGGATTAGCAAGTACAAACACAAAAGAGAAAGAAAGAGTCCTAGTGTATGAGGGCACTATTATTGAATGAGGTCTAACTTTAAACTCAATAAAATCACAATGTATATAATTATCTTGACAATGACATAGAGTCGTTCATTATTTAAAAAAACTAGGGTAAACGACTGCAATCAAGGTTATCCATATCAAAAAAGTATATATACCTTCCCAAATAAACACAACCCAGAAAGAGCAGAAGTGCCACTTATGTCTTTCTATTCTTAACCAATCATCCAAATAACAAGTTTAATAACTGAAACCCCTAAAAAGAGGAAAAAGAACAAAAGAAAACAGAAAAAGTACAAAAGAAAGCAACAGCTTTTCACATCTATTTCTTTCCCATCAAAAAAAGAAGTGTTGATTTACATCTTCTTCACACGTCTTCTGCTATACTTCTGATTCATTTAAGTCAAAAGCTAACAAGTCAAAAAAACAGTACCCAAAAACAAAGCCAAACCCTCTTCTTTGTACACATCAAACTTCAAAATCCAACCTTCCATTTCTCAAAGCTTCCTCCCCATAGCCATCGCTGGAGACCAAAAGTCTGCAACTGTACAATTAGCCAAATGCAAGCTACAGTCCACTGGAATCAAACACAATCCTCTGCTTTTCAGATCCCCCTCTGTTTCTCCATTTTCTCTTCCCTTCAGAAACAGAAAGAAAAAGAAAAAAGGGTTTTCTTTTTTTATAATATAATAATAATAATAAAAGCTTCTTCTTTTTAGTCAGAAAGTGCTTACACTGACTGATTGAGAAGAAAGCAGCTGACTTTTTTGCAAGTAAGGACTGCACAAGACTTGAACTTGTTCATGTAGAAATTTGATGTAACCCATTGCTTCATGAAGTACTGATGCTGTATCTGTCTGTTTTTTTAATTTATCAACATCCAAAATAAAATTATATGAAATTCTCATAAAATTGAAGAATCAAATTAAATTTTATTGTTTATTGCAACCTTGCCAAAGGGTGAAACCAATTGTTGTAGTGCTGTGATTCTTTCCCCTAATTTCTCCTTCCTCTGAAAAAAAGCAAAACCCATTTAAGAAACAGAGAGAGAGAAAAAGAAGAACATGAAAGTTATGGCAAAAATTGACCTTTGCATGTCCAGCAGAACAGGGAGCATCAGATTTGGTCTTTTTCGAAGCTTTCTGGTTCAGTAAAGAAGCTTCTTTAATGGCTGCCGTTTCTGGGTTTGACCCATTTCTCCTTTTCAATTTCTACAAAAACGAACAGTTCAATTTAAAATAGGTAAAAAAGAAAGAAACAAGGAGGAAGGAAGTTAAAACTTAAAAAGCCACAATATTTGTGTTTACGGAATCGGATTTGAGGCCATTCCCAGAAGAAGTTGAAGAGGAATCACTGCATGCGTGGCTTGATCTTTGACGCGATTTAAAACCCAGCTGTGGATGATCTTCGTCTTCTTCTTTACTGCCGAAACAGAGCATTTTGGGTGGGTTATCAATGGCGAAAGAAGCAGAAGCAGAGGAAACAGAGTAATCAAAGATTTGATGATGAAGAGGATGACTTTTATCAACATCAACATCAATATCATCAGTTTCATCATCATGTTGAGAGGAAAACAGAAGCTGAGAGAAAGTGGTAGCTGTTGTTGGTCCAAGGTGGTCCCCACTAAAGGACTGATTATCCGCCATTAATGAGAAGCTTTTGCTTGAAAAACAGAGTATGGAAATGGAGCAGCTGTGTTTTAAAAGTGGGAAGGAAAAGAAACGGAAGCTTTTTGCTTTCGTTTTTGTTCTGTTTCTCTCTCTGTTTTGTGAAAGTGTGTGCGTGAGTGAGAAGCAGGGGATTATTGTGGTTTTCGGTTACAATTGAACGAGTGGTGGAGGAGGAGGAAAAAGGGGTTTTCTTTTTTGTTTTGTTTTGTTTTTTTTGTTTTTTGGAGAGTTCCGAGGTTTTGGTTTTGGATTTTATGGGTTTTCGGAGCTTTCTTTGGTCAAATGTTTCGGACCCGAGAAGACCGTGGGTTTCGATGTCCGAAGCAGAGGCAGAGGACGCCATCGCCATTGCCATTGCCACCGTACTCTGTTTCTGAAATGCGAGTCCCTCGTTCTTCCTCCCACTTTATTATTTCACACTTAAAAAATCTTCCTCTTTAATTTTTACAAGTGAGTACCCTTTTTTCAGATTTTAAAATAATGTATTGGATATTCTACATTATGATGTTTTATTTATAAATTTCACTTTCATAAGTTTCTTTCGTTTGAATGAGTTCGATATGATTTTGACAGAGTAACTATTCAATTTAGTCGAATTTAATAAATATTTTAATTTTATATTTATTTTATTTTATTTTTTTATTTAAAGAATTATTAAATTGTTAGCATATAAATATCCACTTCTTTCTTCATTTGGAGCATCACATTCCAATTTGAAGAATTCTTTCATTTCTTTCTTTCGATCTTTAGTTGAGTTGAGAGCAAATATCTAAGAGTTTTGTCAAATTCGAATAGTTTGAGATTGTTGTTCTATTGAAATTAGTCATTTTATAATGTTGAGACGATCGATGTAGTTTGTTTACGGTCCATGCAAAGTGAATAATTGTCTTCGGGACCGTGTTTATCATAAACGTTTCTCGACTACCTATTTGTGGTTATTTTAGCTTATAGCCCTTGTTATTCCATCTCGCTTACTTTTTGAAATTGTTATTGTATACAATGTTTGTATGTTTGCATTGTAGTTGTTTGTATCCAATTGAGTTGTATTTCGTTTGTTAGTGTTAATCAGTTCTTTATATTTCATATTTCCTCACCAAAATGAAAATGAATTGCTTTTTGGATTATCTTTTTCCTTTTGACTTCACTTTCTCTCTCCAATTCTAGTTCTAGCTCACTTTTTCCTTCTTGTTATAGTTCTAATTCATTTTCCATTCGTTGTCGTCATTGTCTCCGTCAGAATTGAAATATAGAAAAGTAAGCCTAATTGGAGATGAAATTTAAATAAGAAGTCTAGAGAAAGAGACAAGAGGTAGAAGGGCTGGGGAGAGAGTAGAAGAAAAATAAATATTAAAATAAGTTTGAAAATAGTTATAAACCTAATTCTGAAAAATTAGGTCAAATAACATTTTGAGCCAATTTTGAAGATCAATCTATCAAATAATCCTTCTTTGGGCTCTTTTTTATTTGGTTCAATAGTTTGGTAACTACTATGATTAAATTTTAGAGAAAGGTTTCAATTTATATCCTTAAATTTTGAGATTGTGTCAAGAGAAATTTTAAACTAATCATTATATCAATTAAAACATTGAACTTTGGTACGTGTTTCATTTTGACAATTTTTCAAATTTAATTGAAAAAGTATTATGTGAGATGTATAGCTATTTCAATTAAACTTTTTAATTACCATACGTGAATCAATAAAAACTCTTTATTTATATTACCTAAAAATCACCAATCTACTATTTCTTACACGTGTGTAGACTTCTTCAAATACCAAGTTAAAAAAATGAATGATTAGAATTGATGTACTAAACATTTTCAAAGGTAATCCTGAGAGTCCAAATTGATTTTCTTATGAAAATAAGGGTTTAATTGATAAAATTATAAGTCCAGTACAATATTTATTCAAATGAAACATAATAGATAGTATAAATTAATACATTTACAAAAATTTAAATTTAAATGGATATAATTATCAATTCAAATTTTAATCGATATAATTTCACATTTAGGTTATAAGTGGATATTTTTCCAACCCTAAATTTTATGTGTGACTTCATTTATTCGTTAATTTCGTTCAATGACTAGCATGAATAATTTTGTGATTGTGTATGAGAAGAGAAATTGGTGGACACTTGTAAAGTTCTTAGTGTGGGAACATGTCAACGAATCGACATCCTATTGGAATCACATGGATAAAAAATGGTAACTTTTTTACAGTTAAAATAGGTTTTTTCCTTTACTTTCAACTTTGCTCTATTTTACTTTAATATGATTTTTTAATATTCAATTTTAATCTTTACACATGTAATAAATCATAAAATTAATCATTATTCTATTTTATTGTTGATATTTTTTAAAAAAAAAAAAAAAATCGTAGTATATTTCTTTCCTTGCACGAAAATTAGTATTATCATTATTAATCAATTAAAATTTATTGAAAATATGAAAATTAAATTTAAAATTTATTAAAAATACAAACAATAAAATTAGACAATTAAAAGTAAAGATACTAAATGGAATGAAACTTAAGGTAAATAGACCATAATTATGTCTTAACCATTTTTATGCTACTTTCATTAATTATTTGCTATAAAAGATGCTTTTAAAAATTATGTGAGACCCATGAAATAAAATAATATATTATTTAATATTCGATCAAATGCTAGGAGTAGAACTCACAAGAAATTTTCTTGTTAAGTTGTACTTTCTTTCTTTCTTATTTTTGGTTGGTGGCTAGGGATGTTAAAGTTATTGACTAGGTATATTTATTTTCAGGAAAACACAATCCATCAATTGTAATCTAAAAAATTGGACTCACTTAATTATATTTATTTTCATTTACCTGTGTCTGTAATTGTAACGGAATGTGGGACGCTAAATCCATATCTAAAAAATACATCCTATTGTCGATTTGAGAGTGATAATCTCAATTTAGGATTTAATTTTCCATTAACATAACATTTATATATGTATACAGGTAAAACTTTGGAAAATGGCTCAAAATGACCCAAAACTCAAAACTGTTTTATACAATTGATCTCTTTTTTCAATACATGTTCTTTTAAACCGTTTTTAGAGTGAAATTATCATCTTTATCCTCGTATTACCAAAACATCAACCATAAATAGTCTAAGTTTAAACTTTGTGAAGTCATTTCAAAGTCAAGATGATTTTTAACATTTTACTCAATTTATAAACAAGGACATTAAAAAAATTATGAAAACGAGTGGTCATTTAACTAAAACAAAGTTGTATCGGATAGAGTTATGATCCAAACAAAATCACACAATGAGAGTTATGTGGCCGCATGATTGTGCAACAAAAGGTGTGCACGATCGTGTAGGTAGACAAATACGTACTTCTCGTTGTACGATCGCATAACTTTCGTTTTGAGATTTTATTTTGGTCATATCTCCTTCTATAAAAGGACATTTTAACTAAATAACTACTCGTTTTCATATGTTTTTCTCGATTCTTTTCAACCATACTCATCGATGGAGAAAAATGTTAAACAATCTTGAAGTTAAATAACTTACCAAGTTTAAATTTAGATCAATTTAGCAGCTTTCAAGTATCTGTCAAATTTTTTTTTAAGATTTTGTTCAATTTATGTTGTTAGAATGATTTGATTGAAATAAAGAAATAATAGATAAAAGGGGGGAAAAAAAGACAAAAGGAAGTTGAAATTTCAATATATACAGAAGCAAGCATAGGACCAATAAATTTATCAATAGAAGCGTAGTTAAAGAAGAGGTTAACATCCGGACATTTGGTGGGTTAATTTCATGGGATGCTGCGTTTCCCCGACACCTCGACGATGGAATGCTCTTTTATTTCCCTTAGCGCCGTCCAATGTCTCGGCCACTGCGACGCTCCTACTTCCACCTATCCTACTTTTTTTTTTTTTTTTTTTTTCTTTCAATGCAATAAAATCTATGTTCCTATGGGACATGACATGTTTAATTTAATTTTCATAAAAACTTAGCTACAGTCGGGTTCCACTATTTTTTCTGTAGTCCGATTATCATCCTATTAGAATATATCATTTTTAAAAATATATTTTTTTAAATTATTTATTTTATGTGATAAAAATTAGGGAACCACGATGATTAGGAGCACCTTATTCTCTTTAATTTCAATTTTAAAATATTGCTAATATATAAGAAAAATATCTAACTATTTATATTAGTATTTTTATTAATAAAATTTATTTAATATTGTCGAAACCCACATGATTATAAAAAGTTGGTGATGTGACAGTAAATTAATTATAGTATATATATATATATGGAAAATTTCACGAAATGATCCGAAACTCAAAAATTTTTCTACTAATGATCTCTTCCTAAAAACTTTTCTACCACTGACTTTTTTCCCATGCGAAATTTCAAAATTACACCCAGTTTTTAAAAAGTCTTCAGACCGTACGGTGAACGCGTCTCTACGAATACTTTAAGCGAGCATTTAGATATTACTAAGCAATCAGATAGATATTACTAAGCGATCGTTTAGCTATCCATTATAGTTTTTATTAAACGATCGTTTAAAGAATACTAAATGATCATTTAGCTAACTGTTCCGCGATCGCTTACATATCCATTATGTAAATGTTTGGCTAATACTAAGCCATCGTTTAGATAATACTAAGCAGCCATTTAGCTAACTGTTGCGCGATCATTTAATATCCATTACGCGATTGTGTAACAATTTATAAAGCGATCGTTTGGCTAATACTAAGCGATCACTTAGGTTTTGTTATGCGATCGGGTAGATAATACTAAGCGATCGTTTAGGTTTTGTTATGCGATCGTGTAGATAATACTAAACGATCGTTTAGGTTTTGTTATGCGGTCGTTTAGATAATACTAAGCAATCGTTTAGCTAACTGTTACGCGATTGTTTAGTTTTCGTTTAGATAAATTTGTGCTAAATTTGTAGAATACCGGTGTTGTACATTTAACTAAGCAAATAAATAACTAAGCGATTGTTTAGATACATTCGTGCTAAAATTACATATTGTATAGTATAATTGGTGTTGTATATAATATAATTGGTGCTAAGATTACATATTGTATAGTGTAAATTTGTACAGAATAATTGGTGTTGTACAGAATATAACTGGTGTTATACAGAAAAATTGAAGCGAAAGTGAAAATTACACATTGTTTAGTCTAGATGGGTCAGTGCCAGGTGATATCAACGCTTGTCTGAACGTTTTCTTGTTATGTCCTACTTGACCACATCGTGCATACCTGTGTATTTGTCGTGGCTCCTCTCCAATTGAAGGTATCCTGACGGTTTGACGTCAAGCTACACTTACTACCTTTTGCGGTGGTAGAATTGGTTCAAAATCTCCAACCCATTCTTGACTGTGTCCAACTGGGAAGATTAGTTCGGCATAAGCAGCAAGCACACACTCAACTGTAAACTATTTTGCACATAATGTTTGAACATTAATGTTTCTCTGGTTCGCTATAGATATTGCATGGGAGCATGGGATCTCGAGATATTACAATGGAATGCATTAGTACCGAAGGCATCATAACCGAAAGCATCTCGAGATGTTTCTCGTGGGGAGTTCGACGACAAAAAGTGAATAATGAGAGAGACGTTCCATTATCTTCAGAATATTAGTTGGGAATAAATATTTTGGTGGAATGTTGGTGATATATTGAATGCACATTGAATGAAGGACTGGGGAAATCGTAGAAGGAAGAAGAAATGTGGCGGTCTGAAGGCTTTTTAAAAATTAGAGGTAATTTTGATATTTCGCATAAGGGAAAGATCAGTGGTAGAAAATTTTTTAGAAAGAGGTCATTGATAGAAAAATTTTTAGAAAGAGGTCATTGGTAGAAAAAGTTTTGGGTTTGGGATTTTGTGAAATTTTCTATAGATATATAATTTGATAAGGTATAATAATAACATTTAAAGTTTCTAACATTTTTGTGCACATACTTCCATTCGAGGGATTATTTAGTTCGTTTGATAACTACTATACATTATAGTTTTCTTGCTTTATTATTTATTTTCTTAAAATGTTTGAAAAACTCAAACCAAATACTTGAAGGTTAAATTATTGAAAATACTCTTGAATGGTGCATTTTATTTTTAAAATATTCTTCAACTTTTAAAAGTTTTTATAATACATTTGAATTTAGTTTTAAAAAGTTAAATATCTTTACTATTTAATTGTTAACTGGAACGGTTAGTTTTTGTTTAAGAAAATACCTTTAAACTTTCAAAAGTTTCATCAATGCCCTTAAACTTTAACACTATAGTTTTAAAAAAATATACTCATACTATGGTATATGGATAAGAACCGTTAGCACCTTGTTTCGAAAGTACCGTAAAACTTTCAAAAATTGCATTAATATCCTTATCTTTCCCAAAAAAAGAAAAAGATTTCCTCTATATACTACCACTAAAGGATTTTTTTAACTTTATTTTCAAAGTTTAAGGATCTTAATACAACTTTTGAAAGTTCAACTATATTTTTGAAATGAGGTATGCTGACAGTTTCTATTCATATATTTAACGGTATGGATATTTTTGAATTTTTTTAAGTTTAAAAGCATTAATGAAATTAAAAAAATTCAATGAAAAAATAAAACTAATAGTAATAGTTTTTTTTCTACTTTTGTTTTTAAAATTTAAGGGTATTTAAGAAACTTTTGAAAGTTCAGAGACATTTTTTTTTTAAACAAAATACAAAGTTCGGAGGTATTTTCTATAATTTCAATAATATTAAAAAAAAAAAAAATAGTTTTTAACAATGGTTGTTTTTAAATATAGAAAATAAACCAAAATATTTACAAGATATAGCAAAATTTTAGAACTATCAATGATAAATGTTAATAGACACTGATAGACTTCTATCTGTGTCTATCAATATCGTTGATAGAAGTCTATCAGTGTCTATCAGTGTCTATCAATGTCTATCAGTGATAGTTCTAAAATTGTGTTATATTTTGTAAATATTTTCAACAGTTTTACCATTTGAAATAATTTCCCTTTTAACAACTTAATTTTATTTTTGAATATTGGTTTAAATTCAAACATGCATTTTAAGTAATAATTAATTAAGCCCTCCAACTTTAGTAGGTAATATATATAACAGTATGAGTATTTGTAATGAAGGTAGGTAACAATTTAATTCTTATGTAGTGAACATAGACGTAGCTCAACGGTAATTAATATGTACTTTTTCCTTTATGATTGGAGGGTTAAATCTAAT
This sequence comes from Benincasa hispida, assembly GCF_009727055.1. NCBI lineage: Eukaryota > Viridiplantae > Streptophyta > Magnoliopsida > Cucurbitales > Cucurbitaceae > Benincasa > Benincasa hispida. Next base: position 40,435,845 of record NC_052353.1, read on the forward strand.
CTTTTCTACATTTGTTGTATTGAAAAGAAAAAATTATTGAGTATTTTAAAATTGGATAAGGCCAAATGTATTTATAAAATAGGTTAAAATGTCATTTTGGTGTAAGTACATTTTAGTCTACTTTAAATCTCCAAATGTAGTCTATATATTAATTTCAATAAATCTTAAAAATAGTTCATAGTGTTATTTATTATTTTGTTTATTTTTTCAAAAAACAAAAAATAATCTCTATTAATATATCCGATAAAAATTTTGGAAATATATTCAAGTGTTTTTTTTTAAAAAAAAATTACCATAAAATTACTATTATTATTTCACCAATTTTGATATAAATTAATATTGAATTTATGTTTTATTGAAAATACAAAGACTCAATTTAAACATTTAAAAATACAACGACCACAATAAAAAGAAAAAAGTTCAAAGCACTTTGTTGAATGAGAAATTTTGGACCAATCACAAGTTGTCACGTCATTTACTAAATTAATGACGAAATTCCAAATTATTAAATTTGGGCTCAATTAGGAGTTGACATATGTCCTGAATTAAAGTTGAAGACAAATTTCGATGATGTCATGTGGTTTTATCATGACCGTTGAATCAAATAAGATTAATTGGACCCAATTTGATATTATTATTTAGGTCAAAGTCCAACTAAGTAAAAAAAAATAGGTTGAATTTGACCCAAATGTCAAATTAGGCCTAAATCCAACTAATTGGGCCTAAAGGCCAACCCCATGGACCAACCAAGCCCAAGTCCAACTAATTGGGCCCAAAGGCCAGACCCATGGATCAATCAAGCCCAAGCCCACTTGTGAACTTTATAAATAGATAAACTCTCCTCATTTGGAGGGGTCAGTAATTCTATACTCCAAAGAGCTTATAGGGAATTCTCTATAACTAGAAGACTCCTTGACTCCTGAAGCTGATCACACCTGAAGACTGAAGTCCTTTGAAGATACAAGCATTCTAAAGACTGAAGTCCTTTGAAGATACAAGCATTCTAAAGACTGAAGTCCTTTGAAGATACAAGCATTCTGAAGATTAAAGTCCTTTGAAGATACAAGCATTTTCTATATTCAGAGAGTCCAGAGAATTCATCAACAAGTAGAAGACTTCCAAGACTCCACTCCTAGAAGACAAAAGACTCTTGAAGACACAAAGAAGACTCTTCTAAGACTTCTGCTTCAAGAACGTTCGGTGTTTTTCTTCTTCAGGTCAAGCACATTTACCCAACTGAGAGAGAATCAGAGGATCAAGTATTAGAAATCAAACCACATCGCATCAAATCAACTTCAATATCAACACCAACTCAAGTTCAACTCCACGAAGCAAGTTTTCTGGAAGCCTCGTGTGAACACTAATCCTCCAATAAGATCAACAAGCCTAAAGGCTAATAATCCAAAAAGATCATCAAGCCTAAAGACCGATCATCCTAGAAGATCAGCAAGCCCAAAGGCCGATCATCTTAGAAGATCATCAAGCCCAAAGGTCGATCATCCAAGAAGATCAACAAGCCCAAAGGCCGATCACCCAAAAAGATCAACTAGTTTAAAGTTTATAGTTTATTTTGAAAGCATCAAAATACTGTGTATTAGAGATTGTACTCACTTTCCACAAAATTAATATAAATACAAAGTTCAAGTTCCACGAAATAAATTTCTCTTGGAATCTCGTGCGAACAAATTGGTACGCCCGGTGGGACATCTCTACCTCTCATCTCTCTCTCGTCATCCAAGTCTAATAAATCTACAAATGGCACCAAAGAAAGTTGCATCAAAGCTACCATTGCAACCAACACTTACATAAGCTCTGTCATCACGGAGGAAATCTGGGACCAGCTGATGGAATCTCCTAAAGATGGGATCGTCATTAGAAAAAATCCCTTGTTCAACAACTATGCTTCTGCTACTGATCTATTAGAGAAAGAATCACATTTGATGTAGTGTCTGTCATGATGACTAACATAACAACTGAGTCGACCATGGCAGAGATGGAGGTAAAGATAAATTTTCTAATGAAGGCTGTAGAGGAGCGAGATCATGAAATTGCTGCTTTAAAAGATCAGATACAAGCTTAAGATACTGCTGAATCAAGTCAATCTTCAGCTACAAAAGGCAATGACAAAGAAAAGACTGTCTTGCAGGAAAGTCAGCCACCACAATCCACCTTTGTTGCCTCCCTATCAGCTCAATAGCTCCAGGATATGATCACAAACTCCATAAGAACTCAATACGGAAGACCATTGTAAACTTTCTTTATGTACCCGAAGCCATACACCAAGAGAATTGACAACCTGAGAATGCCAGCTGGGTATCAACCTCCAAAGTTCCAGCAGTTCGATAGAAAGGGCAATCCAAAACAACATGTTGCACATTTCATTGAAACCTGCGAAAATGCAGGAACCAGAGGAGACCAGCTAGTCAAGTAGTTCGTTCGTATCTTGAAAGGAAATGCTTTTGATTGGTATACTGATTTGGAGCCAGAAGTGATTGATAGTTAGGAACAACTAGAAAGGGAGTTCCTGAACCGCTTCTACAGTACAAGGCGCACTGTTAGCATGATGGAGCTGACAAACATCAAACAGTGGAAGGGAGAGACAGTCGTCGATTACATCAATCGATGGAGAGCTTTAAGTCTGGATTGCAAAGATAGACTTACTGAATTATCTGCAGTGGAGATGTGCACTCAAGGCATGCACTGGGAGCTTCTCTACAACCTACAAGGGATAAAACCTCATACGTTTGAGGAGTTGGCAACACGCGCTCATGATATGGAGCTGAGTATTGCTAATAGGGGAACTAAAGATTTCCTAGTCTCTGAAGGGAGAAAATACAAAAATGATGCCAAAGGCACTGAAAAGATCATGGGTAGTGCCACAAAGAATCTATGGTCGTTCATGTGACCCTGCTGAAATTTTCCTCCAAAGGAAAACAAACAAAATTTAAAAGAAGGCACAATGAGAGCGAGAAGCGTCGTCCAACTCTTAAAGAACGATAAAAGAAAGTTTATCCATTCTCTGACTCTGATGTGGCAGATATGTTGGAGCAACTACTAGAGAAGCAACTTATTCAGCTACTGGAATGCAAGCGGCCGGAACAAGAAGGAAAAATAGATGATCCTAACTACTGCAAGTATCATCAGGTCATTAGTCACCCAGTTGAAAGGTGCTTCATGCTGAAGGAACAAATTATGAAGTTGGCTCGTGAAAAGAAGATTGAGTTAGATTTGGATGAAGTAGCTCAGACAAATCATGCTATAGTAGCGGCGACTTCAAATGTTCCATTATTTTCTGTGTCCCATGCTCAAAGACAAAGCCCGATCCAGTTTGGAGAATTCGAGCCTATAATTGTTCGGTTCCAACAAGAGATTCAAATAGAAAATTCCAAAATGAAAGATGATCTTGTTGAAGATGACAATGAAGGATGGATAGTAGTGACTCATCCAAAGAGAAGACAACCAAACTCCACCCAAAAAGAGTCGTGTTCCTATCGAAACTATAGAAGAAGAAACAAGACTCATAAAAAGAAAGGCAAAAAGATGACACGGAAGCGTAAGCCTGCTAAGAAAGAAGACAAGGACTTCCCTCAATTCTGATGGCCAGAAACTTCGACAGAATTTCTCCCAAGAAGCTTTCTCAATAATCATCTAAAGAAAGTATCAGATGTTCTTGCATGTCACACTGTCGGCATAGTGGAAGTCAACAACAATCATGTGACTGTTGAAGAAGTCAACGACTTAGAAGAAATGAAGCAAAGAACTTCTGTCTTCGATCGTATTAAGCCTTCAAGTACTCGATCTTCAGTCTTTCAAAGATTGAGTATGGTCACGATAGGAGAAGAAGACCAATGTCCCACGACTACTTCCGCTCGAACTTCAGCCTTCAAAAGGCTAAGTATATCCACATCAAAGAAAGATCAACCTTCAACATCTGCTTTTGATCATCTCAAGACAACAAGCGATCAACGTAAAGGAAGGATGAAAATCTTGAAGCCAACGTCATTCCATGAAGAAAACAATGACGAAAAGATTCACAGTCGTGTCCCTTCACGCATGAAGAGGAAATTTTCTGTTGACATAAGTACAGAAGATTCCTTGATAGTGAAGTCAACACTCATCATATTGACGAATCCTACAAATGAAGAGGATAATCAAAACCATGATGAAATAAGAGCTTCTGAAGTTTAAATTAAGAAGCTCCTCATCGCAAGAGCCTAAACTGCATGATGCTCCTGGCCCGCATGAGCTTAAAATGTGAATGGCCCCCTCAAAAAAAAAAAAAAAATCTATTCCTGTCATTATAAAGGGTACGTAGGCAACTTAAAGAAATTTAAGTTCAGTCGTGCAAAAAAAAAAAAACATTCTTCTTGAACTACATTATGACTCGATCCCTATCATTATGAAGGGTATGTAGGCAGCTTAAAAGAAACTTTAAGTTCAGTTCAATTAAAAAAAAAACATTCTTTTTGAACTACATCATGACTTGATCCCTATCATTATGAAGGGTATATAGGCAGCTTGAAAGAAACTTCAAGTTCAGTCTAGTTAAAAAAAAAAAAAAAAAAAAAAAACTTGAACTATGTCATGATTTGATCCCTTTCTTTAAAGGTACGAAGAGAACTTAAAGAAATTTAAGTCTAATCCATCAGAAGAGGTACGACAACCACGCAAATATGATACTACAAGATTGATGTTGATCATCCCTATTAAAGAATTGACACTGATTGAAGATGTTAATCCCTATTGGGGGCAACATAACGAATTGAAGAAGTTCATCCCTCGTAAGGAGCTAGCACAGTAAATAGAAGGCACACGCTTGGAGTGCACTTCGCTTCCTCTTTGAAATCAAACGCAGATGTTCTTCCATTTTCAAGTTCAGAGGTTTCATCGATGCTTCATCTTCTTGATCAAGTCTGAGGCTTTTTAATGGCATCTTTATGTTCAAAGTCGCGAAGTCGAGCTCAATGTGAAGATTCATCGATGCTTCGTCAAACTCAAGTGCGAGGATTTACGGATGCTTCAAGCTCAAATGCAGAGGATTAACCGATTCTTCAAGCTCAAGTGCAAAGGATTCGCTGATGCTTCATCAAACTCAAATGCGAAGGATTTGTCAATGCTTTGTCAAACTCAAATGCGAAGGTCTCGTCGATGCTTCTCCATCTTCAAGTTCATAGGCTCCATCGATTCTGCTCCATCTTCAAGTTCAAGATTGGCGTGCATGACCCCACTTCCATCTTCAAGTTCAAGATTGACGTGCATGGCCCCACTTCCATCTTCAAGTTCAAGATCGGTATGCATGGCTCTGCTTCCATCTTCAAGTTTAAGATTGGTGTGCATGGCCCCACTTCCATCTTCAAGTTCAAGGTCGGTGTGCATGGCTTCGCTCCGTCTTCAAGTTCAACGTTGATGTACATGGCTCCGCTTCATCTTTAAGCTCAAGATCGGTGTGTATGGCTCCGCTTCATTTTCAAGTTCATGGTCGGTGTGCATGGCTCGGCTCCATCTTCAATGAGTAAATCTACAAAATCATGACGCAGCTTCGCTTCATCTCCAAAGTCTGGCATGGTTCGCTTCATCTCCAAAGTCTGGCATGGTTCGCTTCATCTCCAAAGTCATGGGTAGCTTCGCTTCATCTCCAAATTGATGGCGCGACTTCATTTCATCTTCAAAATCATGATGCAACTTCGCTTCATCTCCAAAGTCTGGCATGGTTCGCTTCATCTTCAAAGTCCTTCGCTTCATCTCTAAATTAATGACGCGACTTCGCTTCATCTTCAAAATGTTGGCGCAATTTTGCTTTATCTCCAAAGTCTGGCGTGGTTCGCCTCATCTTCAAAGTTGTGGCGTGGCTTCGCTTCATCTCCAAACTGATGGCGCGACTTCGCTTCATCTCCAAAGTCATGGTGCGATTTCGTTTCCTCTCCAAAATGTTGGTACAACTTCACCCCTTCTCCAAATTGGTGTAGCTTCGCTTCCTTTAAAAAAAATGTGGGTGTGGTTCCACCTCATATGCGAGATCAAGTTTGGTTTGCCAAGCTCTACCTCATATGCGAGGACAACTCTGGTCCGTCTGGCTTCACCTTGTACGCGAGATCAACTCTAGCCAACCTGACTCCGCTCAAAAGCTTGATGGCATATTCTTCTCATCTTTAACGTTTGATGGCATATCCACCTCATCCTCAATACTCAATGGCATATTTCCCTTATCTTCAAATTTTGATCAAGGAGTAACATAATAAGGTAGACCTTATCGGGATCCTTTTTAGGGTGAAAGCATGTGAGAGTTGTAAGCCTTGCAGGGCCCCTCCCATGATGATCAGGATATGAGAACGGTGCTACAAGGTAGACTTTATCGGGATCCTCTCTAGGGTGAAATCATGGGAGAGTTGTAAGCCTTGCATGGCCCCTCCCATGACGATCAGGATATGCGAACGGTGCTACAAGGTAGATCTTATCGAGATCCTCCCTATGGTGAAAGCATGGGAGAGTTGTAAGCCTTGCAGGGCCCCTCCCATGAGGATCAGAAAGCATGAACAGGCATCCAGTAGATAGACCATACCAAGGTCATCCTACAAAAGACGCGGTTGTACTCCCCTTTAGCTCCTACAAAAGAGTAAGGGGGACAAATTAGTAAACCTACGCAAAAAAAAAAAAAAGGCAAGTAAAGAAAAAAGAAATAAAAAAAGAAGGAAAAAAAAGAAAAAAAAATACGAAATTTTCTTTACAAAAAATGAAAGAAGAAGAGAAAAAGGAGAGAAATGAAAGATTAGAAGAAGAGGAGGGGATGAAGAAAATGGAGGGGTTTGGGGTCCTATTTATAAAGGTTCCTTGAGTTCCATAACAAATTAAGAAATCCAAATCAAATAAAAGATTTGATTTACAATATTAGATTTTTTTTTTATCATATTTCCTAATTTGATTCTATCCTAATTTCAAATTAAATTAAACAAATTTCCTATTTAATTTATTCTTATTAGATTTTATCCTCAAATTTATCTTCAACTAAGATTTGGACATATTCCAAATTTTGTTCAAAGTCAAATTTAAATTGTGAATAAAATCATAAATTAAAAGCTAACTATATTCCAAATTTTATTCAAAATCAAAATTGTTCAACATTGAGATTAAATTATAAATAAAATCTCAAATTAAAATTTGGACATATTCCAAATTTTATCCCAAATCTAAATTATTAGACTTTTATGCTCAAGCCAAATTATTAAGGATAAAATCTCAAATTAAAATTTGGGCATATTCCAAATTTTATCCCACCTAAATCACCAAATCATACTTTTATCCCAAATTATTAAGTCAAATTAAAATTTGGACATATTTCAAGTTTTATCCCAAATCTAAATCATAGACTTTTATCCTCAAAGTCAAATTATTAAGGGTAAAATCTCAAATTAAAATTATGGGCATCTTCCAAATTTTTATATCGAATTCATCTAAATTTAGGTTGTTATCTCTATTTCCAAATCAAGTTGTGGGAAAGATCTAAAATTATCCTAAATTAAAATTTGGCCATATTCCAAATTCAAAAAATCTCAATTGATCTTTTATTAAAATTTAGGCATATCCCAAATTTTATCTTAAATCCAAATTAAATTAAATTGGGAAACAGCTCAAAATTTTTAGTAAATTTGGCAATATTTCAAATTTTATCCCAAATTCAAGTTAAACTTATGTACTAAATTCATAGTTTGACTGACAACTTATGAACTAAATTCATAGTTTGACTGACACATCAATTGAGGTCAAATTCAAGAACAAATATATTTGGATTTTGATTCCAACTTTATATTTTTCGAGATTCATCCATCCATATATATGCATAAATCTCTTATGAGTTGACATATGTCCTGAATTGAAGTTGAAGACAAATTTCGATGACGCCACGTGGTTTTATCATGACCGTTGAACCAAATAAGATTAATTGAACCCAATTTGATATTATTATTTAGGTCAAAGTCCAACTAAGTTGGCTGAATTTGACCCAAATATCAAATCAGGCCTAAATCCGATTAATTGGGCCCAAAGGCCAGACCCATGGATCAACCAAGCCCAAGCCTATAGATAAGCTCTCCTCATTTGGAGGGGTCAATAATTCTATATTCCAGAGAGCTTATAGGGAATTCTCTATAACCAGAAGACTCCTTGACTCCTGATGCTGATCACACCTGGAGACTGAAGTCCTTTGAAGATACAAGCATTCTGAAGACTGAAGTCCTTTGAAGATGCAAGCATTTTCTACCTTCAGAGAGTCCAGAGAATTCATCAACAAGCAAAAGACTTCCAAGACTCCACTTTTAGAAGACAGAAGACCCTTAAAGATACAAAGAAGACTCTTCCAAGACTTCTTCTTTAAGAATGTTCGGTGCTTTTCTTCTTCAAGTCAAGCACATTCACCCAACTGAAAGAAAATCAGAGGATCAAGTATTAGAGATCGAACCACATCGCATCAAATTAACTTCAATATCAACACCAACTCAAGTTCAACTCCACGAAACAAGTTTCTCCGGAAGCCTCGTGTGAATACTAATCCTCCAATAAGATCAACAAGCCTAAAGGTTGATCATCTAAGAAGATCAACAAGCCTAAAGGTCGATCATCTAAGAAGATCATCAAGCCCAAAGGCCGATCATCCTAGAAAATCAGCAAGCCCAAAGGCCGATCACCCAAGAAGATCAACTAGCTTAAAATTTATAGTTTATTTTGAAAGCATCAAAATACTGTGTATTAAGATTGTACTCACTTTCCACAAAATTAATACAAATACAAAATTCAAGTTCCACGAAATAAATTTCTCTTGGAATCTCGTGCGAACACACTTAATTGATGCATCAACTATATTAAAATAAAATTTTAATAGAAGGTCTAAATTTAATCACATAATTATTCATATGAAGTTTTAAATGATGCAATCTACCTTCAACTGATTTGTATTTCTTTAGAAAAAAAACGAAACAAAAAGTAGGGTTGAAAGGATGAGACGTTAATTCATATTTTACATAAATGATTTAAGTTAATTGATGATATTTTAGCAATAATTAAATAAAATATTTTACATAAATTAATTCATATTATTTTTTTTTTTTGAGAAAATTCATGTTAAAAATATTTGTATTAAATATAGATGCCCATATATTACATATCTCCAAATATCTTTTTTATTATCTTCTCCAATATTTCTTTTATCATTTCATAGGTTGCAAATTGTTTCCTTCTCCCTATTTTACTCTTTTCTCATTATTGTTATATTTTTTGCTTCCAAAAAAAAAAGAAAAAAGAAAAAAGAAAAAAAGAAAAGAAAACATGATAAGAGAATTAAAGTTCTAACCTTGAAGTGAATTATGTGGATGATCAAAAAGTTTTTTTTATCAATTATCTCCTTGTAATTTTTTAATGGTTGCAATTAACCTCTTTTATCAAATTGGGTAGCTACCTTCCAATTTCAACCTGACTCCTAATAGAAAAAACACTTTTTATTAAATATAAAATTAAATATTTAGATATGTTTAAAAGTAGGGTGTCTTTAGAGGAGTTTTAGAGATTCTAGAGGCTTCTCCGATCAAGAATTCGTTGTTGGTGGTTCTCTAGAAGTAAATCAGAGCGACGAGTTGTGGCATGAAACTGTAAGAGCTTAACCTTGAGAACAGTTATGGTCTGACATTTGTGGCATGAAATTGACTTCCATGGCTGGATGAGAGACAAAGAGAGAGATGCAAAAGAGAGTGGATGAAAGGGATGAGAGAGAACAACCCTATAAAATTTAATTATTAAAAAAGACTAATTGCGACCATTAAGAAGTTACGAGAAGATACTTGATCAAATTGAAAGTTCATGGGTGTGATTGTAACCAACCCTATACTATTCAAAGTTCATGGTTTCTGTAATTTTTCCTTATCATTGTTAGAGCATTATGGCAAACATATTGGCAAATGGTGTTGTTAAAAGCCAATCTACTTCTAGACTTTTTTACTTTAATGATTCACATTATGCATATTGGAAAGCTAGAACGAAAAATTGTTTGCAATCTATTAACTATAATTTGTGGCTAATAGTTGCTAAAGGTCCATATGTTCCCATGAAAAAGTTCGATAATTATTAAACTTAAGTAAATGAGTGAAAAACTAACTTATCTTTCATTAATTTCACTCAAATATATACATAAGGTACAACAACTCCTAACATAAAATAGAAGTTTAACAAAAATAACAAAATCTCATTACAACTAACAAAATATTATTACAACTAATATGCTCCCCTCAAGTTGGGCTATACAAATTTGACACACCCAACTTAGACAAAATAGAAACGTAAGAAAGAGCATGAAGTGCCTTGGTGATAACGTCAGCCAACTGATAGTGAGACCGCACAAGAATAAGCTTGAGTGAACAATCAGCAACCTTGTCCCAAACGAAATGATAGTCAAGCTTAATGGGTTTAGTACGCTCATGGAAGATGGGATTTATAGCAAGGTGTACTACATCCTGATTATCAAAAAACAACAGAGACAGTTGGATAATGGGTACACATAAGTCATAAAGCAAAGAAGTGAGCCAAACAATCTCACAAACAGTTGAGGCAAGAACTCGATATTTTACTTCAGCCGAAAAAGTAAAATCAGGAAATTAGTTTCTGAAGAATGCTTGTAGAAGAAAAGATAACTCTCAGGGTTGTAAACAAGGGAGGCTATCTCAAAAAAATCAATGAGAGTTCTTGAAGTTGTTATCAAAAGATAGATCCATTATATTAGATAATGTAATTCTTGTTTATGAAATAAAAATTTGTATATCTATCTTTTGTAAGAACAGTTGTATAAAAGTATCCTTTTGACATAAATAAAGTGTTCATTAGCAAAAGAAGTATTTTTATATATTCTACTATAAAACAACTTCTATGTTAAAACCGACCAAAGCATAGGCCATTTCAAATATTCAAATATTTAAAGGCTGAAAAACAAAAGGTAAAAGTTTCTTCAAGTACTTATCTTTGGTAATTAAGATTTGGTCACATAATTCTTAATAGGATTGAGAAAATGGTTAAAAATGGTCACCTAAGTCAGTTAGAAGACAACCTTTTAACACTATATGTGTCTTGTCTTGAAGATGAGATGACCAAGAGATATTTTATAAGAAAAATGTCTTATAGCCAAAGAACTCTTAGAGCTTATACATTCAGACCTATATGGTCCAATGAATTTCAAGGCAAGAGGAGGGTATGAATATTTCCTCGGTTTTATTGATGATTATTCAAAGTACAGTTATATTTACCTAACTTGTGGTATCAGGCTTGATCATAAGTCTAAAACACTTGAAAAGTTCAAAGTGTATGGAAACTTGTTAGGTAAAACAATTAAGACACTTTGATCAGATTGAGGTGGAGAGTACATAAAATCTGAGATTTCCAGGATAATTTGATAGAACATGGAATCCAACCACAACTCTCTACACTTGGAGGCTTAGCAGAACAGTGTATCGATAAGAAAAACATAATCTTGTTAGACATGGTTCGGTTGAAAGATGAGTTATGCTTTGTTGCGTAAATTGTTTTTGAGAATATATAGTAACAGTTATATACTCTTTTGAACATTATTCCATTAAAAGTGTTTCTAAAACTCCATATGAGATGTGGAGAGGTCATAAAAGCTATTTATGACAAGACAAGGATGTTTACATATTTTAGAACTTGGGAAATACAAGCACATGTATTGGTGTCAAACCCTAAGGAATTGAAACATTGTTCAAAACAGTATGCCTATCCATAGGCTACCTAAAAACAATATACTTCTTCAACTCAGAAGAAAATCAAGTATTTGTATCGAAAAATGTTACTTTACTTGAAGAAGTATACATAAGAGATCATAAATTATTGAATCAAGTTTCCATAGTTTTTATAGAAAATCAACAAGAGTTATTAATTGAGCTGACTCTAAAACAAGCATTGTTAAGACTGGTCAGACGATGCATCTTTCTCAAAGAGTTGAGAGTGCCTCGATGTAGTGGAGGGAGGAGGGGGGAGGGGGGGTTGTGTGACAGCCCAACCATAACATGGGTTTAGTAGAAACTTCAGTCCAATACTTGGTAATGGCATCGAGAATCAAGAATTTAAGGGTATAAGATGCATTCTCTATTTGTTAATTAATTAGAAGTATACTGTATAGGGTACTCTCGACTAAAGTGTTTGAGGTCACCTAGTAAGTCTATAACTACGGGTTGTATAATCTTGGGCAAGTGGGAGAAAAATCCATAGGTATGTGATACCTAGTAAAGACAACCTATAAGTATGTGATGCCTTAGTTTATTGTATTTCTCTCTAAAAATTCAAAAACTCAACATTATGTGTACAAATGTGTGTTACCAATGGAGTTTTAGTCCAAGTGGGAATTTGTTGGGTTTTATGTCTTAAAACTCATGGTTTGTAAACAATAAACTTATTCTGTTAATCAATATAGATATGAATGAAGTTTGATTCAATAAAGTTGTTATTGAATGTTTGAATTGCTCATTTCGTTTTAGAAATAACCTAAATCCAATAAACTAAAGATCCATGGCTATTACATGAATACTTGAACTTTATGTGGAGACATAATAGTGGATCAAGTTCAAGTAAATAGTCAAAATGGTCTATAGTATATGGATATAGTTGGGTACCTTATTCTGGGACACTATCGGATGCGACCTACTTTGTAGATGTTATCATTGTTGTAAAGTGCTACAAACGAAGTGATCCTAATTCGTTCATGTGAAGACATATGAGTAGGGGTGTCCTATACAAAGAGTTTGTATACGATCGAACCAAGAAATAAGTCACTCTTACTTTATAACGTCGTTTATTATTTCAGATTGACTATTTTAAAGGGATGACCTAGGTAACTTGACCTTAATGTTGAACTAACTATGAAATCATGTTTATTCGGAATTATCCTTATATTTGCATGGGTGAGGGTTGGCTCAACAATGTCGGCTCAATAAGCCTCCCATTTAAGAGGTAAGATCGAGTAGATAGTTGGAGATATATGGTGCAAAATGGAACTCACTCCTACCTGCTTTTAGGGATAATCCCTTAAATGCTAACTTCAGGTTTTAAACAAGGGGCCTCACTCTCTTGGCCCGAAAGGGACTTAATTTAGTGATTGGATCATGTTGGGATATTTTAGGAACACATTTTTTTTTTTTAATTATTAAGGACAGATGGGTTTGAACATGAAATCCTGCATTAGACATAATTGATGCGTTTGCTCCCATACGTCTGAGGTCATGCATCGGAATGATGATGCGTTAATCTTAGCATGCAATGACCACGTGTTTCTATCACAAGTTTTCTTACGCTTACGCCAAGTATAACACAAACACAAGTTTCTCGGGTAATTCGAGGTCGAACACGGGCACTTGTCACTCAATAATATTTGTGAAGTGATGCGTTTGAGGCGATGAATAAGAATAAAAATAAAGCGAAAAAGGTTTAAATGTTTTACACACTACTTCTACTTCTAACTAAACAAATTGAGCAATAGAAGGTTTACAATGAGAATAGGTAGAAACACAACAACCAATAACGCATAGTTATGTTTACTATCTTAAATCGCTCGAGTAATCCTAGCTCACTACATTAACGCATCACAGCTCTTGGTGGTCAGCTGCACGACTATATCTCTATAGTGCATGGTTGCGTTGAGCATAAGATTATGTCTATCTCTAGGAACAATGCGAACCTTGCTTAGTGCGTTCCATCTCTTGCCTTTTCAGGCAGTTAGACGCGACTCATTAACTTATAGACAAGCAATGCAACATCCCATAGACAAGTGTTGCTACATCCTTTCACCAAGCAAAGAGGATCAACTCACTATACTCGCACAATGCACACCTCTCGGTGGGTTACTTCATGCGTCTTATCTCTAGGCAACACGGTTAAGCATGCGATTGACTTTGATAAATAAACGCTGAAGATAAACTATGATAGAGATGAAGATGATGAAGAAGACGGTTATGAAGGAATTAAGATTTGCATTAATCACAAAATATCTTAATATCTCAAGCTAAAATGTAATATAATACAGAGATTAGAAGGGAGATGAAGGACTCTGTGTCAAGGCTACCGGTGGTGCCACGGTTGAATGGTAGAGATGTCTCTCTCGAGCTCTATCTCCGGCAAATGCTCCAATCGTCACTCGGTCTGGGTTGTGGAGATGAAGTATTCTCACTGGAAATCTCTTTCAAGCTCTCATCTGTGATCACAAACTTTTTCCTTGAGGCAGAAGCTAAAATGGTGTAAAATGAAGGTCCCAAGGACTATTTATAGAGTTTGGACGCCGACAGCCATCATGATGACGGTATGGCTCACTGCTACTTTTGTCGCGGTATGGGCATTGTCACATCGCCTTATCTTGTTGATACTCCCAAGGTATGCGTCCTAGCTTAATTTAGCTGAAGTTATCAACGCGTTCTACCCATCTTGCGATCTTCTATTATGGCTATCACTCTGTGGCCACAATCTCCATTTGGTCACCGCAATTCCCATGCATTGGACGCATGCGATTACCGCAACTTCCATGCGTTGGACGCATATGATTACCGTCTGTGATCGCTTAGCTCATGCGTTTGTCTTTGCAATCGCCTGGCTTCAGTGCATGCGTTTGTCTGCGATGGCTTATTTCAAACGCATGCATTTGATTCCTGCGATAGCTACAAAAATAGACATTTTGGCATAGAGTAATGCATAATATTGGAGTCAGTGAGGATTTAGGTGCTAATTGACGCAAAACTCAATTTCGATAATTCTAAGTATTATCACCTCATTTTCTACTTATTAGCCCTCATGATTCTAAATAAAAGGCTTATAATAACTGGCATTTCTATCAGTTATTACCCCCCCAAACTTAGAATCATGTTTGTCCTCAAGCATGCATTATACTTAAGAAATTCTTAACTCACCTTCCAGCGTCTCTTTACGATGACCATCTTCTCAGAATATAATTTACTCGTGCCTCTAACTACGGACGTAATGCTCTCCTCTACTTCGATTGTTTCTCCAAAGAGATCTTTACTAAGTTAAATTCGATAAGCCTTTGCTCAAAAATTTTTTATTCATTCTCCGCAACTTTGCGTTCAGCTCATGAGAATGCGTTCGTTCAAAATAATTCAAGCTTATGCGTTTACTTATTCTAATGCGACGTTGAACTTGGTTACGCTCTTCGTTTTGGCTTACCCCCACGTGTGTCATGCGGGCATCCAACTTCAGTTGCATTCCATGTTCAACTCAACTCATGTCTTGCTTAAGTTGGCTTGCGCCAGACAGAGGAATTGTGCTTATGCGTTGATCCTGGCGATTTACCTTCGTTTTGGCTTGCCCTCACGGGTGTCATGCGGACATCCAACTACGGTAAGTACCTTTCACAACTCAACTCTTGTCAACATGGGTTTCCCCATTGCGTTGACAGTGGAGTTGTTATTTTCAAAAGTTCACTTTTTTTTTTTCCTTTTTTTCCTTTTTTTTCTCTCTCTCTTTTTTTTTTTTAAAGAAAATGACCGCAATGTTATGAACGCAATTCTCCGAGACTGCTGTCACCCCCCAAACTTAGAGGGTGGCAGCATTCTTACTGTAAGCTAAAAACAAACTCAACAGGAATGTGATAACAAATGCTTGGGCAAAGGTTTGCACATAATAAAACTATAGACTTTCACAATTTGAAGATGTTATTAAAAGTAAGGGGTGCCTTGCGATACTAATTAGGGGACGCAGTGAATTATTTGTACCCTTATAGACGCATCGCAAAGAACCGCAGTCAGACAAGGAGAATTCTAAAAGGATAATGCATAAAAGATAACAAGAAAAGAACCTTAAGTAGAAGAATGCATGCGACAATGCTTTGGAGTTCATGCGATTGAAGCCATGCGTTGAAGGATGTGGAGGATTCTCCCATTGTATCGCACCTATAAAGAGCAAACGCACCACAACCAAGGAAGCAGTCGCATATCCAAAATAACAATAAATAAAAATAATAAACTAAACTAAAAATGCAATGTAAAAGATAGAGTAGAAGACGTCCCTGGAGAAATTGGAGTGTTGTCACCGCAAGGGGTCTCCCATGCAGGAGATGGTTCTCAACTGCTTGGGTCAAGGGGGTTTGCCCTGACCATTGGAGCTTCCAGCAATTGTTGGACGCATGATGGTTGACATGCGTCTAAGACTGCTTCTAGCTCGTGCGACAGATAGCCTTTCTATCTTGGGGCCAATATTTGACTTTCGACGCATCGCCTATACTTCAAATATTGTTTGCAGCTTGGTCACACAATCTACAATACGCTATAAGATTGAAAGTCGGTGCTATGGAATAAACACAAAAAAACTTTCAAAAACATTAGACTCACACAAGTCCTCGGGCAACGACGCCAAAAAGACTCTGTTGGGATATTTTAGGAACACATTTTGTTTTTGTTTTAAATTATTAAGGATGAATGGTTTGAACATGAAATCATTGCGTTAGACATAACTTGGTGCGGGTTTTGCTCCCCAATGCATCTGAGGTCATTGCGTCGGAGATGATGATGCGTTAATCCTTAGCATGTAATGATCACACGTTTCCTATACACAAGTTTTTTAACCCTTGCGCAAGTATTAACACAAATGCAAGTTCTCGAGTAATCCGAGGTCGAACAGGGACTTTCACTCAATAATAATTTGTGAAGTGTGCGTTTTTGAGGCGATGAATTAAGAAATAAAAATAATAGCGAAGTAAAATGTGTTTTACATACTTAACTTCCTACTCCTAACTAAATAGATTGAGTAATAGAAGGTTTACAATGAGAATATAGGTAGAACACAACATAACCAATAACAACATAGTATGTTTTACTATCTTAAATCGTCCGAGTAATCCCAGCCCGTTGCACTAACACATCACACCTCTCGTGTGGTCAGCCACATGACTCTATCTCTATAGTTTATGGTTGCATTAAGTATAAGATTGTGCCTTATCTCTAGAACAATTGCAAACCTTGCTTAATGGCGTTCTATCTCTTAACCTTCTCAGCAGTTGGACACGGCTATTTAACTTATAGACAAGCAATGCCAACATTCCATACACAAGTGTTCTACAGCCTTTCACCAAGCAAAGAGGATCAACTCACTATTACTTCGCACAATGCACACCTCTCGGTGGGTTACTTCATGCGTCTTATCTCTAGGCAACACGGTTAAGCATGCGATTGACTTTGATAAATAAACGTTGAAGATAAACTATGATAGAGATGAAGATGATGAAGAAGACGGTAATGAAGAAATTAAGATTTGCATTGATCACAAAATATCTTAATATCTCAAGCTAAAATGCAATACAATATAGAGATTAGAAGGGAGATGAAGGACTCTGCGTCAAGGCTGCCGGTGGTGCCATGGTTGAATGGTGGAGATGTCTCCCTCGAGCTCTATCTCCAGCAAATGCTCCGATCATCACTCGGTCTGGGTTGTGGAGATGAAGAATTCTCACTGGAAATCTCTTTCAAGCTCTCATATGGTATTATCACCTCATTTTCTACTTATTAGCCCTCATGATTCTAAATAAAAGACTTATAATAATTGGCATTTCTGCCAGTTATCAGATCACAAACCAATTGTTCATTAGAGGATAAGGTTTCCCTCCTTTATCCATCTACTACAGACCATTTAGGTTATCACTTAAAGCACAATCCACTTGTATGTCATTACATACATGCTTAAGTTACAACGATAACCAGGGATCTTAGTTTATTGGTTTGTGGTTAATGCAACAAAATATCTCATATATCAAAGACTGTAGTGAAGAAAATATCTCATATTATTACATCACAAAATGTTTGTTCATACAGGTGTTTACAAACTACTGGACCAACAAGATTTAGGGCATCAACCTCAACATGCCTAGTATGAAATATATGTTCATCTCATGATCCATAGTTTTCAAAAGCTGAAAGTTTCTATGTAAACCTGCATGCATTTTCAATAAGCTTTATACATGTGTTTTAAATATGATCAATTTCCACCAAGGAATCTATGAAGTACGTTAATGTTAGAAAACACTATTCGATGACATGCACACTTGATGTTAAGTCATTCTACTATGAGTATGCTATTTAAATGTTCATGTTTTATGGAAAGTCTATGACATTTTATGCCTTGTACAAAGAACCCTACTCTATGATGTTTGGTACCAAAGGTATGGTAAGGTACCCAGATTCTCAATTATATAGGGATCTCTGATACCGAAAGGATGGTAAGGTAGTCAGGTCCCTATTCCAGTATCTACATGCACGTAAGATTTATGTTATCGGTGTTGATGAGATTGAACAAAAGGGTTCTCTCTCAATTAAGGTTAATGAGTTAATTGAGCAAAAGGGCTTTCCCTCAGGTTCAGGCAGAGGAGTAGAGAGTTTTACAACGAAGGTTTATGATGAGATTTGTTTCAAAGTTTTATGTGCTATGATTTCCATGTTTATATATATATATTTAAACCCTGAAAATGAGTATGTAAATGTTTTTGCAAAGCATGATCTATGTTTATGGTATTTCAAAGTGTGTTATTTTTAATAATAAGTCACTCACTGGGCAACTTTAAGCTCATTCTTTCAAATATTTTCTCTTCCCAGGTAGCAATCGACATCCCGAGGCTTAACAGTTCTGCCAGTTAGTCACTACTCAAGGATCTCATGAAACTTAAAGCCTAGGTGGCTCATCATGTCTTATTTAGATCTTAAGCTTATGTTCATGTCATGAGAAATAGGGTAGAATTTTGAGTGACTGCTGTAAATAGACTTACTTAGACGTCTTAACTGTTATGTACATAGATATTGGTGTGCTGATATGTAAAAATCTATATGTTTAAGTTGTTGCTGGGAATAAGATGTTGATCTGTAGTGAGATGTAAACTGTTTATCAGGTGTTAAGGATATAGGTTCATAGGAGTATGTTCACAGTAGTTGTCATAAGAGGGTTGACAACTGTTGTCTTCACATCTCTTGTCGGATTAGGAGGGTAATCTAGGAGGGTGTGACGAGAGACACCGCCCAACTCTTAAAGAAAGGCAGGAAAAAGTTTATTCATTTCCCTAATTCTAAAGTTGCAGACATGTTAGAGAAACAACTCATTCGACTGCCAGAGTACAAGCGATTGAAGCAGTTAAAGAAAGTCAATGACCCTAACTACTGCAAGCACCGAATCGTTGGTCACCTAGTTGAAACATTTTTTATGTTGAAGGAATTGATCCTAAAGTTAGCTTATACAAAGAAGATTGAGCTAGAGCTGGATGAAGTGGCTTTGACTAACCACATTTTAGTTGCGGCATCTTCAAATGTTCCAATACCATCCGAGTCTTATGATCAAGGAGAAACATTGATCTAGTTTGGGACTCTGAACTGATTGTTGCTTGATTTCGACAAGCGATCCCAATGTCAGATTCTCAAAACAAAGATAAACATGTTGATGGTAACAATGGCGAATGATGGATCCTTGTAATTCATCAAAAAAGAAGAACGTCGAGTTTCACTCAAAAAAGAGTCGTGTTCCTATGGACTCAGAAAAGGAAAGGAGAAAAGATGGCATGGAAGCCTACGCCTGCTAAGGAAGAAGACAAGTACTTCACTCGACTTCGATAACCAATAACTTTGGCAAAGTTCCTCCCAATAAACTTCCTCAATAATCATTTAGAGGAAGTATTAGAAGTTATTGCATGTCACGCTGTCAACATAGGAAAAATCGATAACAATCATATAATTGCTAGAAGTCGGTGGTCTAAAAGAAATGGAGCAAAAAACTTATGTTTCCTTATCGTAAGAGTATAATTGCATTGTGCTCCTAGCCTGCATGAAATTAAAAGGTGAATGGCCCCAAAAAAATTATTTTGAATTAGGTTATGACTTAATCCCTATTCATTATAAATGGTACATAGGCAGCTTGAAGGAAACTTCAAGTTCAGTCTAGTAAAAGAAAAAACTTTGAACTACGTCATGATTTGATCCCTATTCATTATAAAGGGTACATAAGCAGCTTGAAGGAAACTTCAAGTTCAGTCCAGTAAAAAAAATTCTTTTGAACGACGTTATGACTTGATCCCTATTCATTATAAAGTATATGTAAGCAGTTTGAAGAAAATTTCAAGTTCGGTCTAGTAAAAATAAAAACTTTGAACTATGTTATGACTTGATCTCTTTCTTTAAGGGTACGTAGACAACTTAAATAAATTTAAGTTTAGTCTATCAAACACCTTCATAAAAAATAGGAGTGGCATAATCACTTTGCATGTGACACTACAAAATTCATGTTGTTCATTCTCACTAAGGAGTGCAACTCTAAACTGAAGATGTCCATCCCTACAGGAGGTAACACAACAAATTGAAGACATTCATCCCTAGTAAAGATGTGAAACAACAAGTTGAAGACGCATGTCAATTGTTGGGGTTGATGCCCTAAAGTCTCGTGTCCTGTAGTTTGTAAACAGTATGTATGAACACTTGTGTTGTTAATATATGATATTTACTTCACATCTTGTATTTTGCTCAGTTATTTGTTTCAGTTGCTTTACCACAAACCAATAAACATAAGATCCCTGGTTATTTGTATGTGACTCAAGCATGTATGTGGTGACATACAAGTGGATCATGTCTTAAGTGATAACCAAAATGGTCTGTAGTAAATGAATAAAGTAGAGAAACCTTATCCTGGTAACGCTACGGATTCAACCTGCTTTGTGGAATGGTCACAAGTGTTGTGACTTATCATAGATGGTCTGATCCTGATCATTCGTGTTAGGGACATGCGAGCTGGACGTCCTATACAAAGAGTTTGTAGAAGACCTGACCATGAAGTGTTAATGTCTCATTATAACACCATTCATGACAGAGACTTCACTTCACTAGAATGACCATAGGTAACATGACCTCAATCCTGAGTGAGTTGGGAACTCCTGCCATTGAGGGCGGTCCTTTGATTTGTATGGGTGCGAGTGGCCAGGTCGCTGATTCAAACCTACCATTTTAGGGATTCGTCTGATTTGGGAGCTGGGAACTTAGCTACACAAGATAGAATTCACTCCTTCCCCGAGGTAGGGGTAAGTAGATAGATGGCTCCCTTAAGGCTGATTTCGGGGTTTGAACGATGTGGTGCCACACACATTCTCTTGGCCCGAGAGGTTTTCACATATAGTTGGACTATGTTGTATTGTTCATTAGTGGAATCAGTGGTACTTAAGAAGTGAGATGTAACTACAGGGGCAAAACAGTAAATTGGCCCAGTTGTACTTACGAGCATCTGTGAAGGGTCATCGTACTCATGATTGGTTATATCCGATGGATATAGAAATATATCTGTGGTAAGAAGTGTTCAACTGTTGGCCTTTAGTAGAATCACTAACAGTTAACGGATGGTGGATCTCGTGGCTAAAGAGTTTAGTCAGCTATTCACGTACCATTGGAGCTTCGAGCCACAAGTCCATTAGGTCACTTGGGTAGCTTGGATAAAGTCGAGAACCAGTGTTTAGGTTAATTTGAAATGTTCAAGTTGACAAGAGGAAGTTCAATTATATATGATTGAATTGGATTGGTTAATTATATATAATATAATTGGCTAAATGTATGAGCTACATTAATTTGGGGGAAATTAGATATAAATATGATTTATATTAAGTAGAGGAGAAAATACTATAGTAGATATGTGATATCAAACTATAGGATATAAATATAATATGATTATATTAATTAATTAATTATATGATAATTAACTAATTTGTCCACGTTCGGACGTGGGAAGTGGGTTGTGTTGGTTATGGTAACCGACAGGTTAAAAATGAAAATCGTTTTCATTTTTCACAATCGTGAATTCATATTTTCGTTCGCGCCCAAAAGAATTCGTGATTACGATCGCAAGAGCCTATATGATAGAAGCTCCTCCGTCTAAACGATCGTCTACTTCACGATTTCTCAAAACAATCGTATACGTTTTTTTTAAACGATCGTTCAGCTTTTCATACACGATCGTGTAGCTCTTCTATACAATAAACACTTCCATTATACGATAGCACTACCTCATCTCCCACTTACTTATCGTTTACACGACGCGTAATCCTCCGTCCTCTACCAAACTCACCAAAGCCCACTCTTTGAGTTTTCACTCCGAGGATACTCGGGTTTCATTAGTGGTGGTGTCGTCCCCGCTGTAGTGTTTGTGTTCGTACTGATCGTGTTGTTGCAGTCGACATACCCGCTAGGTGTTGGTAGAACTGTTGGAAGGTTTCCGCTGCTTAGGGTTCAGACGTTTGAAGAGAGTCTTCATCTGGTATGAACCTTTTCCCTGTTATTCATTGTGTTTTGAGCATCCCGATAATTAGGTTATATGCATAACTGTTAGTGTTGAATGTATATCTCTTTTGCGTTTCGGTCACTGTGGAATCGAAGCGATCTGAACACGCTCACGAAACTCTTGGTATGAGATCCTTCAATTTGCACAATACCATACAGGTTAGATGCGTACAATAAGGTTTTCACTAGAAAATTTAATTGTATATTCTCTCATTTAAATACAGAAGCAGTGTTAGGAGTTGCTTGCTTCAAGTTTGATACATCACTCGTCTAAAGTTTGACTTTTCATCTTCAACTATAAATGTTCTTCAAAATCAAGTTCAGAGGTTTTGTTGATGCTTCTTTAAATTCAAGTTTGGAGGCTTCGACGATGTATCTTCAAAATCAAATGTGAAATATTTGATGATGCTTCTTCAAATTCAAGCGCAGAGGATTCATTTATGCATCATCAAGCTTAAGTTTGGAGGATTCATCAATGTTCCATCTTCATACTCAAGTTTGGAGGCTTTTTTATGCCATTTCATGCTTAAGTCATGAAGTCAAACTTAATGTGAAAGACGAAAGGTCAAGTCTAATGTGAAGGATGGAAAATCAAATCTGATGCAACTAACAAAAAGATGAGTTTTCACTTCATCAAGTTCGGTCTGCATGGTTATGCCTTATCTACAAGATCAAGTTCGATCTGCCTGGCTTCACCTCATATACAAGATCAAGTCTAGTCTTCTTGGTTCTACCTCATTTGCAAGATCAAGTATGGTTTGTATAGTTCCACCTCATCTGCGAGATGAAGTTCGAGGGTTGGATTGTTGATTTTCCATCTACAAGCTCAAGGGTTTCCTGCTGCTTCTCCATCTACAAGCTTGGTGGTTGCATTGTTGCTTCTTTATCTCTAAGTACAAAGGCTTTGCTGCTGCTTCTCCATGTTGAGTTTTATGTCCTAAAACTCGTGGTATGTAAACAATGGAACTTATTCTGAAAATTTAATAAGGTGTTATTGAATAAATGTATTGTTTATGAGAAATCCGATAAACCTGAAAGTCCCTTGACTATTAGATGAGTACTTGAACTTTATGTAGAGACATAAAGATGGATCAAGTTTGAGTAAATAATCAAGATGATCTATAGTATATGAATAAGGTTGGGTACCTTATTCTGGTAACACTATAAGATGTGGTCTGCTCTGTAGTAGTTACAAAGAGTTGTAAAGTGCTACAAACGAAGTGATCCTAATTCGTTCATGTTGGGACATGAGGAGTGGGGGTATCCTTGTGCAAAAGGTTTTGTACAAGATCAGACCACGAAATTAGTCACTCTTACTTATAACGTTGTTTACTGTTTAAGACTGACTATTTCAAAGTGATGACCTAGGTAACTTGACCTTAATCCTGAGTTAACTATGAACTCCTGTTTATTTGGAATTATCCTTAGATTTGCATAGGTAAGGGTTGGCCCAATAGCGCCGGCTCAATAACCTCCCATTTTAGGGGTAAGACCGAATAAATGGCTGAGGACATAGGTTGCAAGATGGAATTCACTCCTACCCGCTTTTAGGGATAGTAGAGAGGTTGTTCCCTTAAGTGCTGATTCTGGGTCTTGAACAAAGGGCCACGCCTTCTCATTGGCCCGAGAGGGACTCAGTTTTGTTGATTGGATCACAAAAAAATTGTTCTTTAGGGGATCAGTGAAGACTTGAGAAATAAGAGGTAATTTTGGGGGTAAAACAGATATTCGACCCAACCGTTATTATGAAAAACCTTTAAAGGGTTGACTTACTAATCATGGTTATATCGAGTGAACATAATATATCTACAGTGAGAGGAATTCAACTATGGACTTTAGTGGATTGATCCATTAGTTAACGAATGGGGGTTAGTTCGGCCTAATGAGTTTAACCGAATAATTTTGGATCGTTGGAGCCCATGATCTGTAGATCCACGAGGTCCTCTACTAGCTCGGAAATAGATTAGCTCTAGAGTAGTGTGATAAGTTAATTTGAAATGTTCAAATTAGAATCAAATGAAATTGGAGAATATATATTTAAATGATTTAAATATATGAACATGGCTTTGTGTAAAAATTAATTTAATATTGGATATTAAATTAATTAGAAATATTTAAATAATTATTTATTAATTTTATTAGAAAATTAATTTGTAAAATTAATAAATTTTGTTTTTTAAATCAAATGTGATTTTAAAATCAAAATATGGATTTTGGAAATAGAAAAATACCCAAAATGGGAAATTGGATTTTCCAACTCCATCTTCAACTAACTCACAAACAACCCACCATCTTCAAGCTTCATTTACTCCAAGCATGAGCTGCATCTCATGCAACTATCATCATTGCATGATGGTCTACAATATATTGAAGAGATTGGAGTAAATTTGAGGCAAGACAACCGTTAGAATTTTAGCTGAAAATTCGTGTGAAGAAGATGTTCTTCCTTTGAGTTTCTACTGTGAGCATTCTCCAAATTTCCTTTGATTCCAGCTTATTTTGGGTCCCACAACTCAATATAGAGCACCAAGTGAATAGTAGGGAAGATCTTGTGGTAGTCTACACAGAGATTTGGAGGAATTTGCAGCTGAAAATTGAAATTTCAAAGGTTCTTCAAAGGTATGATTTGAAACCCATTAATTTCTGCTTGAGCATGCTTTTGTTTCTGCCAAAATTAATCAATTAGAGTGCTTATCGATCTTTGAGGCTTCCGCTGCGTGCTGGTACCATCCAACACTCCATCTTCAAGTTCGATGACTTTTTCGTAGCTTCTTCTCCTTCAAAATGTAGGGTGCAACTGTGCTTCTCCTCCAAAATGTTGGTGTAGCTTAGCTCCATCTCCAAAATGTTGGTGCAACTCCACTCCGTCTGCAAAATATTGGTGCAACTTTGCTTCTCCTCCTCCAAAATATTGGTACAGATCCACTTCTCCTCGAAAATATTAGTGTAGCTTCACTCCTCCTCTAAAATGTTGGTGTAGCTTTACTTCTCCTTCAAAATGTGGGTGCAGCTCCGCTTCATCTCCAATATATTGTTAAGCTCCATTCCTCCAAAATATTGGTGCAACTTTGCTTCTCCTCCGAAATATTGGTACAGCTCCACTCCATCTCCAAAATATAAGTATACCTTAACTCTACTCCTCTGAAATGTTGGTGTAGCTCCACCATCTCCGAAAAGTTGGTATAACTCCGTTCCTCCTCCAAAATGTTGGTTCAGCTCTGCTTTTCCTCTAAAATGTTGGTATAGCTCCGATATGCCGTATAACCTCCACCAGAGTTGGCGTAGTAGCTTTACAACAAATGATAGGCTAGTGTGTCCCACCCTAAGTTAGCACATAGGGATGCAAAAACTTCATAACAAATGATGGGCTAATGTATCCCATCTTAGGTTGACACATAGGGATACAACAGCTTCAAAATAAAGGATTGGCTAGTGTGTCCCTCTCTAGGTTGGACACGGGGATGCAATAACTTCACAACAAAAGATGGGCTAGTGTGTCCTACCCTAAATTGGTTAACATGGGGATGCAGCAACTTCACAACAAAGGATGGGCTAGTGTGTCCCACCCTAGGTTGGCACATGGGGATGCAACAACTTCACTGGGTTGACAAAAAAACCCACAAGGGCGGGTCCCTACGGTCGGAGATTCCCCAATTTGACCAGGATGGGGTCAAATCGGGGAATTTATTCGGGACCCCGTCCGGGGACGGGATGGGGATGGGGACAGTATCTCGCCCTAACCCCGACCCCGAATTTATATAAATATAAATATAAATATATATATATATATATTATTAGAAATTCTAATAAATTTATTAATTTGTACATACATAATATGTTTATAAAAAGGCCCAAAATGAAAAAGTAAAAAGCCTAAAATCTTCTCCTCTCCTCCTTCCTTTCTGCCAAAAATACTAAATCCCTAAAACGATCGTAGCCTACTACCTGTCTGCCGAATCGAGCTCCCTCCACTGCTCCAGGTGAGTCGTGAAAAGTCTTCAGCCATTGAAGACAGTGAAGACAGCCATTGAAGATAGTCGGAGTCTCCAGCCTACGCGTCCGCCCAGTCTGCGTTGACAGTCGGAGTCTCTAGCCTCGCGTCTGCCTCCATCCGTGTCCGCCTTCGTCCACGTCCGTCCGTCCGGCACCATTGAAGACTGAACAAATTCGCTCTGCGTTCATCGTCACTTTCAGGTGAAGACACTTCCGGCTTGAACTTTGTTTAGATCATGAGTCTTTGTTTTTTTATATATTTTGACTGTTCTGTGTTGTTTTTTTTTGAAAAAAAATAGACTTTGTGCTATTCCGAGAGGCGAGATCTATCCATTCAACTTTCAAGACTTCAAAGTTCAAGCTGGTGCTGATAAAAATTTCCTTTCGTTCTTCTGTTTGGCCATTTGATATTTTTGAAAAGTATACTTGAAATTAGTAAATAATATGTTTGAAAAATATGTTTGTTATGTTTGATATTTGAATGTTTTGAATTTTAGGCTTGAATATGTTTTAAAAATATGTTCGTGTATGTTTGATATTTGAATGTTTTGAATTTAGGCTTGAATATGTTTGAAAAATATGTTTGTGTGGTATTTGATATTTGAATGTTTTGAATTTTAGGCTTGAATATGTTTGAAAAATATGTTCGTGTATATTTGATATTTGAATGTTTTAAAATTTTAGGCTTGAATATGTTTGGAAAATATGTTTGTGTATGTTTGAAATTTAAATGCTTTCAATTTTGGGGTTTGAATGCTTTGAATATGTTTGAATGCTTTGAAAATGAAGTCCAAGTCTAAAGAGGGGTTTTTAAATTAAATTTTTGGTAGGTTGAAAACAATGTCTTCATCACCTTCTACAAATAAAGATTCTCCAAATCTAATCCAGATCTAACCCAGATTTACCCCAAAATTCAACCTCAAATTTAATCCATGCTCATCGAATGATGATAATTTGAATGTTGATAATTGTGTTATTATTGAAGAGGATATTGAGAAGGGATCTTTAAAGAGGAGATTGACATTGGTTGTTTGGAATCATTTTAAGAAACAAAAAATAGATGGAGTAGACAAGGCGGTTTGTAATTATTGCAAACGAAAATTAGGGGTGAAAGTAAAAATGGAACCAAACATTTGCATGATCATATTAAGATATGCCCATATAAAGGTACGACGATCCCTATTGAATCCTAATAGAGAGAAGAACAATACATTGAGTTTATATAACTTCGATCAGGAAGCTGCAAAAAAAGCATTAGCTAGGATGATAATAAGACATGAATATCCTCTCTCAATAGTTAGCATGAAGGTTTTAGGTAATTTTGTAATGTCTTCCAACCATTATTTAAGATAGTGTCAAGAAACACAATAAAGAAAGAGATTTTAAAAAATTTATGAGACTGAAAAGTTGAAAACCATGACATTGTTGAATGAGATCAAAGGAAAGATTGCCCTTACAACGGACATGTGGACTTCCAACCACCAACAAAAAGGTTATATGGTTATCACTGCTCATTTTGTTGATGATAGTTGGGTTTTGCAAAACAAAATAATCAGGTTTATATATGTCCCTTCTCCACACACTTTTGAGATGCTTCATGAAGAAATAATGGAATGTCTGTTAGATTGGAATATTGATCGAAAATTGTCATTAAATAACTGTAGATAATTGTAGTACCAATGACTCTATGGTTAATATGCTTGTTGATAGTTTGTGTGGAAACTTAATATTGGAATGAGAGTTTATTTCATATGCGGTATTTTGCTCATATTCTGAACTTGATTGTGAAAGATGAGTTGACAGTGTAGGAGATGGGATCGAAAGAGTACGTAGTAGTGTGTCTTTTTGGGTGCAATACAAAAAAAAAGAGAAATTTTGAGGAAACTTCTCGACAATTGAATGTTTTATGATGGTTAGATGTTGAGTTCTTGATTGTTGTATTAGGTGGAATTCTACCTATTTTATGTTAGCCATTGCATTAAAGTACAAAAGCTGCTTTTTATTGATTAAACAACGAAGAAATAAAGTACAAGTGTTTGCCTTTGGATCAAGATTGGGTATTAGCAAAAGAGATATGTGAGAAACTGAAAATATTTAATCATGTGACTGAAATATTTACTAGATCTAAATATCCTACCGCTAATCTTTTTTTCCCAAAAATTTGTAAATTGAAATTAGCTATTTCTAGGTGGACTAATTCTAGCATTCAAAATATTAGAGACTTGGCTTCAAATATGATGTCAAAGTTTGATAAGTATTGGAAGACAATTCATGGGGTAATGGCCATAGTTGTAGTTTTAGATCCACATTACAAATTAAAGTTTTTTAAGTTTTACTTCCTAGAATTTATGGAGATAAGTTTTTTTCTTGGAGTGGAAAGGATTAAAAAATTTATTCAGATTTGGAAATAGAATATCAATGGAAGCATGAAGGTGAAGGTGATGATTATCACGCTATAAATTTAGATGGAACCTCACAGAATATCGAATTTGATGATTTTAATGATTATGACTTGTTTATATCAAATTCCAATAATATGAATAAGAAGCAACCGTTTGATGCATATTTGGATGAACCTGTCTTACCTCGAACATCCGATTTTGACATTTTGAGTTGGTGGAAATTGAATGGTTGTTAAGCATCCAATTTTACAAGAAATTGCAAGAGACATATTAGCCATCCCGTTATCTAATGTTGCATCAGAGTCTGCTTTTAGTACCTATGGTAGGATTGTAAGCCCACATCGTAACAAACTTCATCCAAGACGATAGAGGCTTTGATGTGTGCTCAAATTGGATTGCAACTGAAGTTTTGACAGGTTAGTTTGTTTATTTTGTTTTACATAATTTTTATCATTTAATATATTAATAAATATTTTCTTTTATTACAAATATTTGACAATGTAAGGTACTAGCACGGGAAAAGAAATGGTTACACATTTAGCAACTATTTAGAAGATCGATGATTCTGATGAAGATAGCGTGGTGACTAAGGTATGGTCAAGGATTAATATTATTTCGTGGTCTGGTTTTTTTTTTTTTTTTTTGTGACTTTATTTGTTTATTACATTTTAAATGTAGGAATGAATACAACTAAGGATGGGATGATGCCAAGAAAGGTGAAAGATTTGATTGTGAAGTCATCGTTGAAGAAAGAAGAACGAGCTTTATTGAATTTTAAGTTGAATGTATAAGACGTTTGCCTTTAATTGACTTCCTCATTCAAACTTTATTGAATTTTAAGTTGTAAAGTTATTTAATGGATTTGTTAGCTTTTAAATTGTCAATTGATTGTCAATTAATTGTCAATTGTATTTATTTCATAGAATAGTCTATTGTTTTTTGTTCATTTGTTGTGCATTAGTCCAACTTCAAATAAAATCACTTGAATTAAAAAACGAGGAATTCGATAAACTTATTTAATATATTTTTTGTGAACTAATCAAATTTTAATTTTAAAAAAATGGGGAATCCCCACGGAGAATCCCCACAGAGAATCCTCGCGGAGAAATGGGGAATAGGGCCCGCGGAGACCCCGTTTCCCTGGCGAGGAATCCCTGCCCCCGTCCCCACCCCCGCCTTCAAATGGCAGGGATGAAGGATAATTTTTCCCACAGGGCCGAGGATGGGGGACGCCCCCGTCCCGGCCCAGCCCCGTTGCCAACCCTAAGCTTCACAATAAAGGATGGGCTAGTGTGTCCCACCCTAGGTTGACACATGAGAATACAACAACTTCACAACAAATGATGGGCTAGTGTGTCCCACCCTAAGTTGGAACATGGGGATGTAACAGCTTCGCAACAAATGATGGGCTGGTGTGTCCCACCTTAGGTTGACACATGAGGATGCAATAACTTCACAACAAAGGATGGGCTAGTGTATCCCACCCTAAATTGGCACACGGAGTTTGTGTAGTGACCTCACAACAAAAGATGAACTAGTGTGTCATATCCTAAGTTTGACACATGGGTGTTTGAAAAAAAAAAAAAAAAGTGCACCAACATGCCTACAACATGCCTACAAAATAAAAAAACCTAAACAAAAAAACAAAAAAGTTTATTTTTTGCAAAGATATGTAGAAGTCGGTAAGATAAAAATAGCTACTCCCCGAATACAAGTTACCAGTAGCTTTAGTTCCTGTAAAAAAAAAAAAGCAACGGGATAAATTAGTTAAAAAAAAAATCAAAATTCCAAATGATGAAAAAAAAAAAGAGAAAAAGAGAAAAAGAAGGAAGGAAAAAAAGAGAAAAAGATGAAGGAAAAAAGAGAAAAGAAAGAAAAGAAGAAAGAAGACAAAGAAAAAAGAAAAGGAAAAACCCGAAATGAAAGAAGTGGGGCTTTGATCTAATTTATAAGAAGGATTTAAATCCTAATTGATTCGTATCAAATCTTTAATTTGATTATCTTTTATTCAAATTGAAAATCTTTTGGATGAAATTGGCGTTGGATGAGTTCAAAATCAAATATTTGAGACATCAAAATTTACCTAAATTTCTTTCAAATTTGGTTATATATTAAATTTTTTCTAAAATCAAATTATTCAAGTTTAAGATTTTATCTTCAAATCAAATTTAAATTGGGGATAAAATTTCAAATTTATCTAAAACTAAAATTGGCTATCTTCCAAATTTTATTCGAAATTCAAATCTCAAAGTTTAGACTCTTATCCTCTAAACAAATTAAATTGTGGATAGAACCTTAAATTTATCTCAAATTAAAGTTTGGCCGTGTTCCAAACTTTATCCAAATTTTATTTAAACTTATATATTAAATTCATAGTTTGATTAATTTGACATGTCAAATGGAGCCAAAATCAAGAACAAATTACTTGTATTTTGACTTCAATTTTATCTTTTTCGAGATCCACCCACCCCGTGAAACTCGAAAATGAGCATTTGTTGAAGGAAAAATTTTGGATCAATCATAATTTGTCACGTTATTTACCAAATTAATGACGAGATTACACATAATTAAATTTGGGACGAATTAAAAGTTGACATGTGTCCCAAATTGAAAATAAAGACATATACTAACAAATTCCATGATGTCATGTGTTTTCATCATGACCGTTGGATTGAATAAAATTAATTTGATCCAATTTGACATTATTATTTGGGCTAAAGTCAAATTGGGTCCAAGAATTGCTTAATTTGATCCAAATGTTAAATAAGATTTAAGTCCAATTAGTTGGGCCCAGGGGTCAGGTCTGTGGACCAACCAAGCCCAAGCCATAAAGCCTACTGAGAACTCTATAAATAGAGGAGTTCGGTGGGGGTCATAAATTTTAAGGGCTTAGAGAGAATTTCCTCATTGATCAGAAGACTTCCTAACTCATGAAGCACACTTGAAGATTGAAGTCCTTCCTTGCTTCCTCAAATCCAAGACTTCAACTCCAATAACATCATGCACCCTGCTTCCACGTATGCATTCAACTGAGAGAGAACTAGAAAATCAAGTACTAGAGATCGAACCACATTTGCATCAAATCAGCACAAATACAAGTTCAGCTTCACGAAACAGGTTTCTTTGGAAACATCATGCAAACACTATTGGTGCAATAATGTTATATACTTAAAACTAGTTTTAAATGGATATTGATACTCCATCGATACACTAATGTTATAATTTAAATAAATTTTGAATAAGTGCTAATAAACTAGTAAACTTATTTATATTCACTACAATTAGATTTTATATGTTAGGTATATTATAAATATTATAGAAAATAGATGCCCAATAGATGCTCATGCTCAGTGTTCATTAACTAGGGGTGTTCAAAAAATCCGATGATCCAAAAAAACCGATCAATTCAACCCAATCCGTACAGTTTGGGTTGGGTTGGGTTCAAATAAATGAAAATTTTATGGGTTGGGTTGGGTTGGTTCATGGGTTTACGTAATATAACACAAACCAACCCGAACCAAACCGAGTTTATTATTAACTTTAAAATATATTTTTCTTATTACTTATAACACAATTATTTATACATATATTGATTTTAATTTTATTTAATTTCAATATTTTTTTAATAATTTATTATTCAACAACTAGTTTCTTTACACTTTATAAAGGAAATTTTCATTATATAAATTGAAATTGAGTTGTTAATCTTAATTCAATATATGAAAATAATTAAATTAGATTTTTACATATTTACGTTTTGGTTATTTTTAGAACAAAATTTTAAATAAACGATCCGATTAACCCGAACCAACTCAATCCAAATATTTTATGGTTGGGTTGGGTTGGGTTTATTTTTTAATAATGGTTATTTGGGTTGAAAAAATTTACAACCCAAACAATTGGGTTGGGTCTAAAAAGTCTTTCAACCCAACCCAACCCAACCCACGAACACTCTTACCATTGACCATGTGTCATGTCCCTATTTTTCCAAAGTGTTAGTCCATGTATCTTGTAAATACTCATTATTAGTGTCTATGTAATTCGTCTATGTAATCCACCTCTTACATCCCAAATTGCCCATAGATAGTGGCATTTAGTGGATTTTGAAAGACACACATTTGGCAAATTCCAAAAAGTTTGGAGAAAGTGGAGAAATCCACAATTTAATATTTTATTTACTTTTGTTATTTATTTTATTTTATATATTTATATATATTATGTCTAATTTATTTTAATATTATATTTATTAGCATCCGTGTTCCCGTTGTGCTCGTCAATTTCACAATACGTTATCAGCATGAGCTACTGTTATTTTTCCCGCTAAAGGTAGGTCCTAAAGATATGTCGGTTTTTCCCTCTTCGTTATAATTAATAAATTTAACATTATTTTTCATATTTAATATCTATTAAATTTCTAATATAAATACAATATTTTATGATAGTGTTGTCATGACAAAACTCATAAAATTAGAATTTTCTGCCTTTGATATTAACGGCAATAACTATTTGTCATGGGTGTTTGATGTCAAAATCCACCTGGATGCTATAATTCTTGGAGGGATTGTTAAAGAAGGAAATACAACATCCAGCCAGGACAAAGCAAAAGCTATGATTTTCCTTCGTTACCATCCCCACGAGAGATTGAAAATGGAGTATCTTACAATAAAAGATCCCTGTATCTTGTAGAAAAATTTGAAAGAGATATATAATCATAAAAAAAATAGTTATTCTTCCTAAAACTCATTATGAGTGGATGCACTTGAGGCTACAAGATTTCAAATCAGTAAGTGATTATAACTTTGTATTATTTAAAATCAGCTTGAAATCGTTATTATGCAAAGAGAAAATTACTGATGTTGATATGTTAAAGAAGACATTTTCTACATTTCCTGTCTCGAATATGCTCCTACAGCAGCAATATTGAGATAAAGGTTTTAAACAATATTCTGAATTAATTTCATGTCTTCTCGTGGTCGAATAAAATAACGAGTTATTGATGAAAAATCATGAATCTCGACCAACTGGAACGACACCATTCCCTGAAATGAATACTTTGAATTTTAATAATAATCGTGGTTGAGGTTGTGGTCGTGATCGTGGTAAAGGAAGAAATAATTATTATTTTCTTGGTATTTATTCTAATCATTCAAATTTCGAAAGAATCGCACAAAATTATGATTACAAAGGAAAAGCCCCACAAGATAAGAGTTCAAAAAGTGTTGAAAATAAATGCTTCTGATGCGGAATGACTAAGCATTGGTCACGTACCAATCGTACGTCAAAACACTTAGTTAATCTCTATCAAGCCTCCCTGAAGGAAAAAGAGAAAAATGTCGAAGCAAATTTTACATGCCAGGATAGTAACATATTGGATCCATCCCATATGACAAATGTGGATGTGGTAGACTTCTTTGAATCTCTTGAAGAGAAAATCGGCAGAATTGATGGAACATCAAGTGTTTTATTTGATTTTGAAAATATCTAGATTTAATGTTTTTTTTAATCTTCTTATTTTTTTCCTTCACTTAGTAGATGTTAACCTTTGTATATTTCAAATGTTGTTTTTCTTCTTGTAATTATTTTCTTTCAATGAAGAAACCTGGATCATTTTCATATGTTGGGTGACTCAAAAATGAGTAAAGAATATCTATGTCTGGCAGACAGTGCAACTACATATACGATACTTACAAGTAGAAAATATTTTTCCAAATTGACTTAGAAAATATTTTTCCAAATTGACAATATTGGAAGCAAAAGTCAATACGATATCAGGTTTTGTAAACCTGATTGAAGGCTTTGGAAAAACAAATATTATTTTGCCTAGATGAATAAACTTTACAATTGACAATACATTATTCTCTAGTCAATCAAAGAGAAACCTATTTAGTTTTAAAGATATACGTTGCAGTGGTTATCATATTGAGACTAATAGTAAGAATAATATGGAATATCTATATATCATATCTACTGTCTCAAATTAAAAACGTATACTGGAAGAGTTGACTGTTTTATCTTTTGGATTATGTTATACTCATATACGAGTAATTGAAACATATGCAACAATGAACCCGAAGTTCATGAATCCAGACATATTTAAAATTTGGCATGATAGATTAGGACATCCAGGGTCTATAATGATTAGGAGAATTATTGAGAATTCAAATGGACGTCCATTGAAGAGCTAGAAGATTATTCAATCTAATGAATTTCATGTGATGCTTACTCTCAAGGAAAATTGATAATTAGACCATCACCAACTAAAGTGGGGACTGAATCACCTACATTTTTAGAACGAATTCATGTTGATATATATATGGACCTATTAACTCACCAAGTGGACCATTTAGATATTTTATGGTATCAATAGGCGCATCCAGCAGATTGTCGCATGTATGCTTATTATCAAGTCAAAATCTTGCATTTGCAAGATTACTTGCTCGAATAATTGAATTAAGAGCACAATTTCCTGATCATACAATTAAAACCATTCATCTTGCTAATGCTAGTGAATTTACATCCCAAGCTTTTGATAATTATTGTATGTCAATTGGGATAAGTGTTGAACATCTTGTAGCTCATGTTCATACACAAAATGGTTTAGCAGAATCATTAATAAAACATTGCAGTTAATTGCTAAACCATTGATTATGAGAGTTAAGCTTCCTACATCTATATGGGGACATGCTATTTTGTATGTAACGTCATTTGTATGCATTAGGCCAGTAGCTTATCATAAGTACTCACCATTACAATTAACTTATGGCCATAAGCCAAATATTTTTGGATGTGCAGTATATGTTCTAATTGCTCCACCATAACTTACTGAGATGAGTTCTCAAAGGAGTTAGGAATATATATTGGATATAATTCCCCATCAATTATCAAATATCTTGAACCTCTGACGAGTGATGTATTTCCTGCACGATTTGTTGATTGTCATTTTAAAGAGACAAATTTTCCAACATTAGGGGGAAGAATTAAGAAGTTGAAAAAAGAAATTACATTGAATGCATATTATCTCATTTAGATCCCTGTACAGATCAATGTAAACTTGAAGTTCAGAAGATAATTTTTTTGCAAAATATATCAAATCAGTTTCCAGATGCATTTATAGATACAAAGAAAGTAACTAAATCACATATACCAGCTGCAAATGTTCCATAAAAAATTGATATCCCAACACAGTAAATTGTCACTAATGAGTTTGGAACACAGTAGAATAGTGATGGACCAATGAGTTCCAAAGATAAAAATCACCGGAAAAGAAAAATAATTAATAAGCAAGAAGACTTGGTTGAGGATGTAAATAACCATAAAGAAATCCTTGACATGACTAGCGATAAAGGTGAAATATCTAAAGATAATAATAAGATTTCAATAAAATATGTCACGACAGAAAAAAGATGGAATCGAACTCATGTAGTTATTGACAAAATTTATGCGTATAATGTTGCTCTTGATATCATATCTGAAAATGAGGATTCTGAACTAAAATCTATTGAAGAATGTCGACCGAGAAAAAATTGGCTTTAGTGAAAAGAAGCAAATATTCTTAGAGATTATTCTTTCAAAATAAATAAGGAAATTGCGATGGGTGGCACATTAAGATTAGAGAATTAAAAGTGTGTCACCTATTTTTAAGGTTTTGCAAGTATAGCAATTTTCTCAAACTCTCTGCCTTCAGTCGCAAATTAAACCCTTTCCCATCCCAATCTTTTTGTTCTTTTGTTCTTTCCATTTATTCTCACCGATGAATGGGTGAAACGTCGGTCTTTGAGTTACCTTACTCAATACCCACCCAAACACTGTCACAGTTGTCATAGAAGCTTGATTTTAGGCATCGTCATGTGTTTTTTTGGGTTAGAGGACGATAGGGACAAGGTGGTTTCCGGTGGTCGAAGATTGATTAAATTTCAGGTGGACCAGCAACAAAATCTCTAGAGATGGGGAGTGAGGAAGGAGAAAAAAATAGTGATTTGGGATTTAAGAAGGAAAATAAGAAGGTAGAAGCGACTGACAAAAAGTGATTGAAAGAACTGCTACTTTTGTGTGCTTTCTTCAACTAGCAACGTGGCTTCAGGAGGAACACTCCGTCTTGCACCTATCCATCAAGGTAAAACAAATCTAATTTAATTTTCGGTTTTAGTGTGTATCAATAGTCTATAAAGTATTTATTAGCAGTGTATCAAGTGTATACTAGAAGGGTATCAAGTGTATTAAGTGTATATCAGGAGTTAGTAATGTATCAAGTGTATTAAGGTAGGGTTGACCCGCTCCATTCGAGTCGAGGATTCCCCGGTTTGATTAGGGATGGGGTCAAATCAGGGAATTTATTTGGGGCCGAGGACGGGGACAGTATCTCCGCCCTGACCCCGATCCCAATTAATCCTCGACTCCAAATTTATATATATATTTTTATAAAATATATATATAAATTTTACAAATTATTATAATATACATAAAAACCCAAAATGAAAAGGCCCAAATCCCTAAATCCCTAAACTTATTACTGCTACCGAAGAAAAAATCCTAAATTCACCACTCTCCAGCCTACTGCTCGACGTGCTCGTGCTCTGCCTCCATCCGCTCCACTGCTCCACCCTACTGAAGTTGAACTTTGAAGTTGAAAAATCCCAACCTCCGTTGAACTTTGAAGTCCCAGCGGCAGCCTCCGTTGAAGTCTGAAGATGGGACACGTTGAAAAGTCCCATCCCAGCCTCCGTTGAAAAATCCCAGCAGCCAGCCTCCGTTGAACTTTGAAGTCCCAGGCTCCAGCCTCCGTTGAGGACGGGACGCATTGAAAAATCCCTAAATTCAGCCTACTAAATCGAAATCCCAGCCTCCGTCCAGCCTTCGCGAGTCTGCGTCCGTCTATCCAGCGACGTTTCAGGTGAAGATCTGTGTTTGGCCATTTGATAACGAGTCTTTGTTTTTTTATATATTTTGACTGCTCTAACTTCTATGTTGTTTTTCTTTTGAAAAAAAAACAGATTTGTGCTATTTTGAGAGGCGAGATCTATTCGTTCAACTTGAACTTCAAAGTTCAATTAGTAAATAATATGTTTGAGAAATATGTTTGTGCATGTTTGATATTTGAATGTTTTGAATTTTAGGTTTGAATATGTTTGAAAAATATGTTTGTGTATATTTGATATTTCAATGTTTTGAATTTTAGGCTTGAATATGTTTGGAAAATATGTTTGTGTATATTTGAAATTTGAATGCTTTCAATTTTGGGGTTGAACCGAATATGTTTGAATGCTTTAAAAATGAAGTCCAAATCTGAAAAGGTGTCTTTAAATTAAATTTTTGGTACAATGTGGTCATCACCTTCTACAAATAAAGATTCTTCAAATCCAATTCCAAGTCAGATCCAATCCCAAATTTAACTCCATGCTCATCGAATGATGATAATTTGAATGTTGATAATTGTGTTGTTAGGAGATTAACATTATTTCGTGGTCTAGTTTTTTTTTTTTTTTGTGACATTATTTGTTTATTACATTTTAAATAGGAATGAATGCAACTAAGGATGGGATGATACCAAGAAAGGTGAAAGATTTGATTGTGAAGTCGTTGAAGAGAGAATGACGAGTTTTATTGAATTTTAAGTTGTATAATTATTTGAATGTATAAAACGTTTGCCTTTAATTGACTTCCTTATTCAAACTTTATTGAATTTTAAGTTGTAAAGTTATTTAATGGATTGGTTAGCTTTTAAATTGTCAATTGATTGTCAATTAATTGTCAATTGTGTTTATTTCATAGAATAGTCTATTGTTTTTTGTTCATTTGTTGTGCATTAGACAAGTTTTAAATAAAATCACTTGAATTAAAAAACGAGGAATTCGATAAACTTACTTAATGAATTTTTTGTGGACTAATCAAATTTTAATTAAAAAAAAATCCTCGCGGGAAACGAGGAATGGGGCCTAGCCCGTTGCCAACCCTATATTAAGGGTATAAGTGTAAGTGTATCGAGGGTACATCAGTAGTGTATCATGTGTATCGAGTGTATTAGGCTGTATTAGGTGTATCAGGTGTATCCGTAATTTTTTGACATTTCATGGGTTGGACTTGTTTTTTACCATTTTTGTAAAGGTAATAAGTTTGGACAATTGACCTAATTTTTAAAACTTAATTTGTCATCATCCTATCTTTTCTATATTTAATATTCCAAACCTCCATTATCTAGATTTCCAAATAAAAATAAAAGTAAAACAAAAATCAAATCTCCCCTTAATTTATAGTATAGAAACCAAATAGAAGTCTTGAGGAGTATAATTCAAGTATCAACTTAAACTCAAATGTTAGATTTCTACATCCACGTATTATCAAATATATATAGTATTAAATTTCCGTCGAAATGTTGATATTTTTATCGATATTTTTACGTTTCCATAGATTCAACATCGATATGAGAGGTGAATCAATATTCTCATTATATCGTATAAGATCCTACGAAACATGACAAATAATTATCAAAATAACATTAATATAAATTAATATAAATAATAGATATATTAACTTTTAAAAATCATAAAACATTTATTTACTAATTTAATTTTTTTTATATAATTTTTTCAGAAATATCCATGAAAATCAATATGTTTCAATCGAAATTTCCCTAAAATTATCCATATTTTCAACCCCATTGAAAATTAAAAGTAACTCGAGGGATAAGATTTGTCATTATCAACAGAAAAGAGAGAGAGAGAAAATACAAAACAATGAAGATTCCGATCATCTTAGGAAGTGCTTTTGGTTTGGCCCCCACACGATAAGCTTCAAACTCCTCGATCTCTTCATTTACGGACGCTCGTCGTTCGTTGTATCAATGCAACGGCAATCTTCCTTTGCTGCTTCAATCGGTTGCTCCAATTTACCAACCACGCTCTTTTAAGTATTCCACTCTGTTCCCTTTTTCCTATTTGATTTCGAGAAGTTATCAGAATTTGGCATCGACTTTTTGTTCGCAATTTCT
Organism: Benincasa hispida; assembly: GCF_009727055.1. Classification (NCBI taxonomy): domain Eukaryota; kingdom Viridiplantae; phylum Streptophyta; class Magnoliopsida; order Cucurbitales; family Cucurbitaceae; genus Benincasa; species Benincasa hispida. Next base: position 40,475,552 of record NC_052353.1, read on the forward strand.
TCATTTCATTCGTTTGTTTAATAAATTTTCAATCTACACGAGAATTAGCAATGGATTTTTGTTGCTTTGAATTTTATCATTCGATGGGGGGGGGCACAATGAAAAATCTAATGCTCCTTGTTATATTTTTTTAGTTTTTGAAAATTAACCCTATAAATGTGACATATACCTCTAGATTTCTTGTTTGGCCATATTTTCAAAAAATAAGTCAAATTTTAAAATCTAAAAAAAAGTTTTTAAAATTTTATTTTTGTTTTTTAAAATTCACTAAGAATTCAACTCTTATGCTTAGAAAGATGCTAATCATGACAAGAAAATGTGAGAAAATAAACTTAATTTTCAAAAACCAAAAATTAAAATCGAAATGATTTTCAAACTGAGTCTTATAATAAGTGGTAGTTAAAAAAGTAACCCTTCTGGTTGTATTGTCCATGAGTTCGTTTAATTTAATAAGTTTTTCTTTCTCGTGCTTTAGGAATATCTTTATCAGTTCGATAATTATTGTTTTGGGTTTTTTTTATTAAATTTATTGGGGTTGCTGTCATGAAGAAAGCGGCTTTTTGAAAAGGAATAAGAAGTTTTTTCAGTATAATTTTAGGATTTTGAAAATGCTTTGGATTGAATTCTATTCTTTGCTTACTGCTGGTAAAAAATGAAAACCGTTTTTCTTTTTTTCTCTTGAGATTTTATTATTATCCCATGATGTCGATTGCTTTTATTATTGAACACGGATTTTATGAATGTAATGTTGAATTTGCGTTAATATAAATGTAGATTTCTTAACATATCCATTTGTTTGGTTCTTCTTTATGATTAACGTCGTGGTTGAGTTGTTCTTGGCATTGTTCTTAAAGAATTACCTTCTGGAGGTAGCTTCTGAGGTCAAACTGGAAAGAAACTCTTAATTCTGTTGTAGCAAAAATTGTCAGAAGATTTGGTTTTGCATATACAACTTAGTTTTCACCATCCCTGGATTAGGATTTTTTTGCTTGCAGCACCCCGATCACATGGCATATACACTTTTTCGAATATCTTTACAACCTCTATCTTTCGCTGTAATGATATGATGCTGCACGAATGCAACAATCTCTACACTCTTATCTAAAAAATGCAACAATCTCTACACCGTTGGACATTTGTGATACTTGCATAGAAATATGTGATACTACATTATAAATATGTGTTAGATTCATGTTTCAAGAAGTACAGAGGATATCCATCCAATCTTCAACGGATCTGTCGTGAGAGATGTGTTGTACGTGTACCTAGTACAGTATGTACAACATATATGTTCTGCTTCTGACAGGCCAAGTCAACTGGTTGTGTATTATCAAGCAAGTGAAGTTGACTTTAAATCATCTTATTTGATTGGTGAAGGTGATACTTCTAATATGCCATATCGGACAGCGTGAGGAGGAAAAAATGAACTATATAATCAATGAAATTCCAAAAAAATCGGTGATTCATGTGGTAGCTTGTGTTAGCATCTTGGTGGCGAGGGCTTCGGATGCTTAGAGATACTTTCTGGAGTCCTATTTTAAAGATCCTAAGGTTTTTATAATTCTATAATTTAAAACTTCTGTTTTCTTTTACAACTGGTCTTATGGTAGGCGAAACCTCGCCAGGGATTAGCAAAATCTCAGTTTTCAAAAAAGAGAATATAAGGCAAAAGTTTTGTAGCTTTTGTTTCAGTTTAGCTTAGTATTTGTATCCTTGTATTGTTTTTACTAAAATTTAGATGTGATGTTGTTAAACTATGTCATATTTACTAAGTTCAATTCTGCACATCCATCTAAACTTAGTATTTGATGTCCTTGTATTGTTCTTATTAGTTTTATAATACTTCTTCTTTGTAATTGTGTCTGATTTATTTTGAACTTTGAGAATACTTCAATGTCAAGTCATCTATCTTTCTTGCCCTTCTGATACTGGTTAGGATAGTAGTTTGTTTTTGGCTGATACTTTGTAGTGCACCTTTGTTGAATGGCCAAGATTGTTGACTTTTTATCAAAGGAGTGCAATCGAGCTCTAAATTGGGACTCCTTGATTGATGTCTAATACTAGACAATACACACGAGTGGTATATGCTTTATTTTTGGAGATCACAGCGGATCTGAATTCCTCTACACTGCAATACACCTAGGTTTTGAAGAACTATCTGTTATCGCGGTCAACCATTTCGTTACTTGTATGATTTAGAATGTAGAAAATTCTTGGAATTTTGTTCCAAAAGTTTTTGACTAATAGATTTTCTGTCCATTTGACAAAGGGAGAGCTTGTTTTGTTCTGAAGCTGTAGAAATCCTTATAGGAAATTTTAACTTTCTTCGCATTCTCATGGTTTGATTGGTTGATTGATTTCAGGATCCATACTTGAACAATGTCTTTGGAAATTTATAGGAATCTACTCTAGAATGCTACTGTGGAGTGCCAGCAAAACTAAGAATGTCTCAGACAGAAAAAAATCCATTCAGGCTATTCTACAACTGTCCAAAGGAGATATCTCAAGTAAGCATATACAAGTTGATATATAATACTCTCTACTTAGTTTGCCTCCGCTCCTTTGTATTTATATTCTGAACACTGCCAGCAATGTGGTTTCTTTCATTGGGCTGATGAACCCGAACCATGTGATGATAGACATGTCAATGAACTAGACTTGATCCGCAACGTGTGTCTTCGTCTAACAGAAAGATTTGACGAAATCGAAGAGGAACATGAGGATGAGAAAGCAGAGTGGGAAAGGGAAAAGGCTGAGTTAACATTGAAACTATCAACTCTGCAGATTCAGTTTGATGATATTCATAATAGAATAAGGATGTCGAATGAGTCGTTTTCAATGCCTCCTTTTGATTCACTTTCCATTAGGGACGAGAACGACGACACATTAGTTGTATATACTTTGTAATGAGACCATTGTAAATTATATCAAGTTGTGTGAGAGATCATGTAAAAAAAATTTAAGCTATCTATTTTCGGTGTGACTTTGTTTGGTAACTATTTTGTTACTTGCTTTCGTAGAAAAATGAAAATATCGAAATTCTATATGAAAATGTCATTTAGATTGACTTTTTTTTCCCTTCACTTGATGTCTATTCCACCTAACCTATAATTAGGGGTGAACGAGGGAGGATTCTTTTGTGGGTTAGATATCAAATTGACTTTGATTTTTCTTCAATGACATTGAATTTGGCTTTTAGGAAGACTAATTCAACCGAGTGATTCAGTTCAACAAAATCAACTAGCTAAATATTGTTCAAAGGGAATCGATTTGGTTTGGTTAGATTTGCTGGTTATTTTCAAACTTTTCAATTTTCAACATCAAAATAGGATTTCAATCACAAAGCAGAACTGTAATTGTTCTTCAACTAGAAAATTAAAAATTGCTAAAATCAAGTTTCACATGTTAAAAATTATAAAACGAATTTAATCATTCAAAATCAATTTAATATGTAGTTTAAGGTTTTAAACACTCGTGAACTTTGTACTTTCTTTAAAAAATATCTTTATTGTTTTTCATAAATTATAATATTATCATATTGCCGTAGATCAAACTTTTCAAATTTATTTTAGGATAAAATCCATTTAGAATTCAAACAAAAATTGAGAACTTAAACGGTGAACTGTGATCTAGAATAAAAATTTAGATTGTTACATCATTTTAGGTCATTGTCACATTAATCCAAGTTTTGAAAATTCTAAAGGAATTCTATAGTTTTAAAGGTAGAAATTTTACCTAAGATTAAGGCCAATAGGGATACTTTTTTCCTAAGAATAGGGATGTTCTTTAAATAAAAGTAAGAGTCTGAGTTATATATATATATATATATATATATATTAGGCAAAAGCAAACAGTTTTGGGCAAAGGTGTTTGAAAATATCTGGTATCAGCCGACAGGTACTATTAAAAGAGTGGAATCTCACCACAAATTACAAAACAGAGTTGTGCACAAAGTTGGAACAGAGCTACTGCGCTAAAAGCCTTTATGATTGAACTTTTGAGTCAAACAATCAGTGAAACATTAACTGACTATGCAAAGCTTGCACAATGAAAGCTTTTTGGTTTTTTCTTCGGCAACTTGCAAACTAAGGATTATGGTGCTGTGTGATTTCTAATGCAGAGGAATAGTGAGAGAGTTCTAACCATTTCTAGTGCTGGATAATGCTAATGGTATATCTCGGTACGGCCCCGGGTATCTCGTTCAGGTTCTTGTAGTTCCTCCGACCCTCTGCTCTGGTTTGGACACGATCCTAGAGTAGACCTACAAGAATACTCGCACCGGCATGAAGCAATGCCGAAGGTACTATGATCCTTAAGTTAGTACACAAAGTGTTCAGTTCAACTAAGCACAAAGATAATTGTTTATCCTTTGAAGCCGGTGATATGAGGCTATTTAATTATAAAGTTCATTCTCCAAGGATCGTTTGGGACATGTGTAATATCGACAGTACCGAGATTGGTGTGACATTTTAGACGTTGTAGACTCATTAAATGAACCTATAATGTCGGTCGATGTAGATTTTTCTTAATTTTTTCTCTATCTGACATCGTAGATGTGCACCTTTTTTATTTTGACCGACATCAAATGCATAATTTCTTCCAAGGCCCTCTCCACTTATGGTAAAGCCAAAGGAAGACCTTGGTTTGATGCTGCTAAAAATAGTGCCAGTTTCTATAGTCTTTGGAGGTTAAAAGTGAATAGTTGCAGCCATATTCATTTTTTGAAGGATATTTGGGTGGGAAACTCCACTTTGACTAACAGGTTTCCAGATTTGTTCAGTATTTCCATGAAGCAAGACACTAGTGTTGAAAACTGGTGGAATGTCAATGGTAAATGACTGGGATTTAGGCTTGAGCAACGATTAGGTGTAACCTCCTTCCTTTTATCACACAAAAAAGATTTTCAAAAAATCTTTAGAAAATAAATGTATATTACCACGTGGCATTGTTTCATTGGGTGCAGCTTGGACTGCACATAAGGCCACCGAAGGAAGCGTTTGGTGCAAAGATTATTATAAGATTATAATAACCACATCTTATTATAGTAAATACTATTTCAAGACCCCCAATTAGTTATAGTAAATACTATTTCAAAACCTTTTTACTATCTTATATTCATCATTTTTTTATTCTTTGTTATAGTCTCAAACTAAAATAATTTACACCTCAAACACATACTATTATAATCCAAACTAAAATAATCTATACTCTAAACACAAGCTATTAAAATTCAACTATAATAACCTAAGAATATAATAACTCATTTCTTGTCCCAAATAACCCTAAATATTTTTCTTAAGGCTTCAAAAAAGGCTTGTTTGACTAGAGATTACAAATTGGATCAAGTTGGTGGATCAGATTGATGTTATTCAGCTTGGAGAGGGGAAGGGTGAAGCTGTTTGGACCCATTGATAAGTTTGGTTTGTTTACTTCAAAGTTAGTTCGAAGTTCGTTGGTCGATCTCCATTGATCTTAAAATTATTAAAATAACTTTTGTCATATTTAAAATCACTTAAAAACAATTCTTTATTCATAAAAAAATAATTTAATATTTAATTTCACTTTTAAATACAGTTTTCATATAGTTAAATTGGTTTTGAATGATTAAATGCATATTTGTGTTGTGGGTGTCCAGTCCACTTGTTGCACAAGTAAGACTTTATTTTAAACTTGTGTTTTGTAAGCTCAATTTGGGCTAATTTTTTACATTGACCCATCTTGTAAGTCCTAGGTTTTCTTTTATGTGAGATGAGGATGTCTAAGGGAATGAGAGTGAAAAAAGAGGCCAAAAATCAAAGAGAATGACAACAATTTGGTTTTTCAGTGACAACTTTCATAAAATTGTCAGTTGTTGGAGTTTGAACTGGGTTGGATCGTTGTTTAGAGCTCTTTTTTGTCCGCAATCGCTACCGAACAGAATCTGTAAAACTGGATGATTTTCATTCTTTTTATCTCTCAAGTGTTCATCTCTTATGTATGAAAGTATTGGTAGATAGTGAATATTTCTATGACTGATTTGGGTTCTTTTTCTCTCAATTTTATCATAATAAGAGAAGTTGGTAAGGGTGGTCCCCTCACAAGTCCCATGGTTTTTACTCTTCACATCGAAGGGGTTTTCCACATATAATTCTTGTGTGCTCTTTGTTTTTTGTCTTCCAAATTTTTGTGGTTTATTGTTGTCCATTGTTTGTTAATTGCTTAGTGATTATTTGGTGATTTATTTATGGTGTTTTGGAGAACAATAATTTGGTTGAGTGTTATGGAGGAGATCCTAGTAGGTTGTTATTATATTGTTTTGGTCCTATCAATTTGATAGTAATTTTAAATGTGATAAAAGTGAATGAGATTTATTCTTAAATTACATTAAATTACTTTAAATTCTTTTGTAATTATAGTTTGTCTGATTCAAATGAATAGGAAATCACTCATAAAGCTATTTTGTTTGTCCTTTGTTAGAGGGTTTCCTCTTCCAACCTTTGGTTTTCTTTTATAGCATTTTGTTTACAAAAAACTATGACATACCTTTTTATTGTTCAAAACCAACCTATCCAACACTAACTTCATGCTACAAAATATTTGTTAGCTATTATCTTAACTAAAACGAGTTTAGCTCAACGATAATTGGTATGATTGTCTTCCTTTGAGGTCAAAAGTTCAATCTCTTATCCATGTATTTTGCTCTTATACGAAAAAAAAAACAAAATTATTTTAACAACCACACTAATTCAAAATTGTAATTTGCATATGCTCCATAAAAATGTGGGTAAGTTGAGAATTTGCTTGAGATTTTTTTCGACTAGAATTCTTTGTAAAGGTTAGAGTATGAAACTCTCTAAATTGACATGATTTTCACATAAATAATAGGATGGAGATGAAGATAATAAATTAGTCTCGTTTTTACTATATATCGGATACTTATCGATAACATGATTTGGAAGTATCACTCAAGTGCGGATAGGAAATACTTCTCATTTACATGAGACTAAATATTTATGTTTTTAGAATATATTATAAAAAAAAACATCAACTAACTACTATTCTGATAGTTGGATATTAGTGTCCTTCTTGTAATTTAGAACTTATAATGTAAATTCTATAAATAAATAAAAAAAGAAAAAAGATGTTTTTAAATATAGAAAAATAAATCAATTTATTTATAAATACAGCAAAATATCACTGTCTATCGAATAATGATATTTTGTTATATTTGAAAATACTTTCGGCAATTTTGCAATTTAAAACAATTAAAAAAAAAAACCAATAATCAAATGAGTGCAAATTGTCTTTCTGAATATTTTTTTTTAATGAAAATAAACAATCTACCAAATAATCTAACGGAACAAAAGTGAGGAAACAGGCTAACTATCGTACACCACGAAGCTCGGAATTGCGGAGAAACTAAAACCCTCGCAAAGCCCAACACAGTTACTGTTAGCATCCGCACAACAACCACAGCGAGAAGACGATGGCTTGGCGCTCTGGATCGGTTTCTCGGACGCTAATGTCCACGGTCCGCTCTTCATCTTCTCGGGTATCTTCATCGGTTCCTCAACTCCGACCGCCGCCGCTCACTGCTCCTCGCCGCCTGCCGGGCCGCCATTTCTCTGCTGCTTCCAGGTTCCCTTCCTCAAAAACCCCCTATTATTGCTCTGTTGTGTTGCGAAATTGAAAATGCTAGCCATGAGTGTTTTCAGTTTGTGCCTAGTTGTTCTCTTACCTTTTTTCGTGGTTGATTTATACTTAATTATGCTTGACAAAGTTTTTGCAGATTTGGAATCTCGAGAAAGTTTTGTTGTTCTGTAGTTTAATTAGCTGATAAGAAATTGGAGAATTATCAGAGCAAATATATATTAGATATATGGATGGTTCTTGATTATAGATATGTTGGCCTGCTTTCTTTCGGTTATATGTTGATCTTAAATCACCAATAGACCCAAAAACTCAAGCTGATGGGAGATGGTAAATTTAATATAATATCTAACACTCTCTCTCACTTGTGGGCTTGAAATATTAAGAAGACCCAACAAGTGGAAATGAATATTAATTGGGGGGAAACAATAATGCGGGGTTTGAACACAAGACCTCTCTAGACTGTCTGCTCTGATACCATCTTAAATCACCAATTGACTTGAAAACTTAAGCTGATGGGTGATGGTAAATTTAATATAATATCTAATAGTAGAAAGTAGATGAAAAGGAAGTGGCCTCTTCTATTCTATTTTCCTCCACTATGACCACGAAATATGTTATTGACTGAAACTAGTTGGCGTATTGTTAGGAAAACATACCTTCCACATATCTCCACGATTTTATGATATTGTCCACTTTAAACATACCGTCCATAGCTTTGCTTCTAGTTTCACTAAAATGTGGAGATAATTGTAATCACTTATATATTCATGTTATTCCTTGTCTAGTCAATGACTCAATGTGAAACTTTGCTCAAATTTCCAACACAATTTCTAGATAAAAGCAAACTGGCATTAAAATCGTAAATGTGGAAAGTTATTTTAGGTAACATTTTAAGTTTGTTACTTGAACCTTTTAAGACTGTCTTGTCCTTAAACTTTTGCTCTAGTATTTGATGCAATTCTGAAATTTAAAAGTTGTCTTATGAGTCTTTGTTAAACACTATTTTAAAAATTTTAAACCGGTTAGACACAACATCAAAAGTTCAAAACTAATTAGATTAGTTACAACACATCAAACCTATTACTTATTAGACACACCATTATGTTCTTCTTGGCTGTATTCCATATTGAGTTCTTTCTTTCTTGGTCACATATGATATATCTCTTTCCAATTTATTCCTATGAAGAAAATATAATTTCCCTTTTCTCTAGGTAAAATTAACAATGGGAATTTTTGGGTTATCCGTTTGATATTATATGTAATTCTGTGTTTCTTCTTTCGTTTACCGTTTTTTTTTTTCATACTCTAGGAGCTTGGGAGAATTGGGATGCGTGCAATCATTTTTGCCAATTTACAGCATGACAGCAGCTTCCTGCCTGACATCCCACCTCACTGTTAATGTTAGAGCTTTTTGCGAGCTGTCTCATGGTACCTTCTGCCGTACTTGTCAAGATCGCTAGTGGTCGCTTTGTGAGTCTTGCTTGTTCTAGGACACGCTATATGCACAATACAGTAGATTTTCTCTCTTATTGTTGTTACTTGTCAGCGGCCTAGATCCTAGGGATGCATTTCAATATTTGAGTTTGCATAGAGAATAGTTTCTGTTTATGGATTGGAAGGTAAAAGTAGTCAAGAACACTAAGTGTTGGTGATTATCTTCTCTCACACATAGCATTTGAATTTGGTTGATAAGATCTAAGAAGAATTTGGGATTGAATTGATGAGTGGGAGTGGGGAAGATGGATAGTGCTCAAGCCTCAAGGGCATTCACTCGTCCTGAGCTGGAGATTGATACAATATTGTAGGGGCTTTTCTTTTTTGTCCTCTTGTGCTTTTGATTTTGAATAATACATTGGATCCTAGTATTTCCCAACTTATATGGAGACTGGGAACCAGGAAATCTAGCAGCTTGATCCTTGATGGCGATTGGCAGAAAAGGTGCATTGCTGGTGTTAATTTATAGTCAAATTCAAATAGTATTTTTTGCCATCATAATTTCGAGAATATGAACACAATGATTCAAGCGATGGAAATGGTATGAAAATTTTGGGACCACTTAGAGTGTGTCCTTTTTTTTTTTTTTTTGTTTTGCCCGGGGGGGTGTGCTCAAAGTTGTTTCCATCATCTTAAACTCCTTGAATCAATTTTGCCACACGTTATCTATTTGCTGTGACTTTCTCAACTTTAATATTTGGGGTCAGACTCGTAAAAATATTTTATAATCATGATAGTTGCAAGTAAAATTGGAAACCTAAGATCATTTAAAGAAATTGTAGGACTCCCACAACTCAAATAGAGTCTAGAAGTTTCTTGCATTTTTATATTTTTGTCTCTTCTCTGTTCAGACAAAATAGTGAGCATGTCATGCTTATTTTGAGTACTTATAACCAAACATCATGTGTAAAATTTTTCTCCTTCAAGCTGATAAATCACGACATCACGTTAGGTGTTAGGTGTCTGTTTCATGGGTTCAATCAATATCGTTGGCTTGTATTTTAGCAGAGAAACACTTACAAGATAAAGAGATGATTTAGTTTGTTAACTTTTTAATTGCTTCTCATAGCTGCGGTGTCCCTTTCAGGTACTTAAATTTGAATGGGATTAAACACAGCCATGTGCGGCAATATGCGGGTGCAGGGGACTCGTGAAGAGTTGATACTTCTGGAGCTTATGCTTTGGAAATAGGATAAAAATGTTCTTTATTTTATTATTGGTCAGAACAGGGATTAAAACAACTAGATATTTGTACCATCGAGCTGTTGTTTCTCTTTCATTGTTACTCACTATGTCTGTCATTGATTTACTATTAAAAGGAAATTTGTTTGCCGAAGTCTCGATCAAATAGCCATCGAGCATTGGATCGATACTAAAATTTGAATTTGCAGAGGTTGCACTAAAAACTTGTTAATTTGCAGAGGTTGAACAGGTTGCAAGGAAACTTTGGTCTCAGTAGCTTTCCTAGCTTTTGGATCCGCCGACACCAACCTTTGGACACGTGACTATGTGAGTATTATTGATGTTTGTTGAATTCCAAATTGGAAACTTTTCTTTTTCTTCTTTTTCGATGGGAAACAAAACTTCTATTAACAAAGGGCCCTACAAATAGGGCAGATAAAATATCCTCTACCAAGCCAATGAGATTAAGGAAAATTCTCCTAATTGGCAAAGATTTGCATCAAATCACCATTACAAAGTTCCATAGATAACGGACACCAAGCAGATGAGAAAAATAACTAGTTCCTAAAAAATTTCATGACTACACTTAACCCCTTGAAATTCTTGAATTTCTCTGAAAACCTAGAGCAATTGTCTGCATTAGTCTAGATGGTTCTCTGATGCCCATTGATACAAATCCCCATCACGCTATATGGAGAATACACCAACCTATATCCAAAATTTGGAGAAACTTATTCTAGCATAAGGCTGCAAAGGAGCAGTGAATAAAGAGATGGGACTAATCCTCCTCATCCTTCACCAACTATGACAATAACATGTAGGAGGCGTTATGGAGCAAGAAGTTGGTTATTAGTCATAGATTATTATAATTGGATTATAATAGTTTGTGTTTGTAGTGTAGAATATTTTATTTTGGGTTAAAATAGTATATGTTTGAGGTGTAAACTATTAGTTTTAGAAGAAAATTGTAAACATTGTGGCAAAAGAATAAAGAAAAATGATGAATATTAAATAGTAAAATCTGTAGCAAATAAGGGTTTTGAAATAGTAATTGGGAAATACAAAATAATATTTACTATAGTAAGAGGTGATTATTATAGTTTTAGGATAGTCCTTATCCTAAACACACTCGTAGTGAGTTAGGCAACCTCTTTTATCTCTACAAGTGCTAAACCTTTATTAACAAAGACCCAAAGAAAAAAATTTCACCCTTTTAGGAATCCTAAACTTCCAAATGAGACAGCTACCAAACTGCAAGCTTACAACACATCATATTTTTGTTAGACGGTCAAAAGAATTCAGGACCTGCTCAGTACTATTTTTCAAACTTTAGAGGCTAAAGTGTCCCTTTTAAAATTTTAAGAACAATTCCAAATCTCATGAACCAAAAGTGCATTTTATCTTGTATCCGTAGATTAAAATGTTGATATTGAAATTTCAATTAGAAAATTGTGATATATAACTTCATTTGAAATTTCATTTGGGACTTTGACAAAATCAAGTTGAACTTTGAATTATAGAAAAACTATTAGGATGCTCGTGCTTCTAATTTTTGCAAATCCTAAAATATCCTCACTGATATCTGTGTAATTAAATTTGGGTTTTTTTTTTTTTTTTTCAATATCAACAGAATCTATCATAAAATATAGTCCCATCTTTTTTAGTCTTTAAGATAGAATGTAATTTTTTAAAAATCTCAAATTATCTCATTGTTCTGATTTAGAAATAATCCATCATCTTCTTTTTGGAAAACAATAAAAAGCACATAATTGACAACCTAGAACCACAAATCTCCGAGAAGCATGTCAAGTGTAACTGTCGTAAAAACCTGTGCAACATTAAGGTATCCCTAGCCCCTAGAATACATCGTCAAGAGAGCCAGAGACCAAGCTAAGAGGTTCAATACTCACTTTGATTCAATGCTTCAAAGTCCGATTTCTTCATACAACAAAAGAGGCTGAAGATAGGGACCAAAAAGACCATATCCAAGAAATGATCGAGTTGATCTCCCCTCTGGTACTGGACATGTGTCAAGGACATCGTCTTGAGTGATGTCGTCACCACGAAAGTGGAAAAGGATTATCCTTAGGGTTGAATCTGAATGGATCACAAACTTTAAGAAATTTCATTGGGAGAACAAGGAACAAACCATAAATAGATCAGAGACTAAACAAATTTAAATGCATGAGATCAAAGGAAAACCATATTATTTTGAGTGAAGAGGAATGAAGATGTTTCACTATAGAAAGAATCATATTACGAATTTGTAATGTAAACTTGAAACCGTGGACGAAGCATGAGAATTCGATAATTACAACGTATGTAGGTCGATAGGTTGCTCAAATTAAAACTGTATGCAGGTTGGTACTTGCAAAATTTAGTTATAGTTGTAGTAGATAATGTCTATCATAGATAGATGCTGATAAAAATCTATGATAGAGGTTGATAGAAGTTTATTAGTGTCTATCGATAGAAACATATACTATCAATGATATAATCAGATACAAGTCGGATTCAAGTCTATCAAATCGAATTAAGTCTATCAAAGTCTATTATTGATAGAGATTGATAGAAGTCTATCATTGTCTTTTTACTATTTTTGTAAATAGTTTGACATTTGTGAAAATTTCTCCCCTTCTTAATAGTTTAAGCAGTACATTCTAGACAATGTTTTCACTTTTTTGACATTAAAGATTTTGTTAGTTAAGATGTATTTTAAAAATGAATCAAATCTATGTGCTAAAAAAAATCAAATCTAATCTAATTTTGTTATCAATAAAAAATATTTGATTTTTTAAAATACAAAATGAATTTGAAATAGAGATTGTAAACTCGAAATCGGAAGATGAGAAGAAGAGAAATTATTAAAGAATATATATTTTATTTTCAGTCCCTTAATTTATAGAATTTTGAACTATCTAGTAAGTAGTCATTATTTGTTTCTTTCTTTCGTTGTTGACCAATTTTTCTTCAACAATATATTAAAAGTACAATGTGTTTAACTAAGGAAAATTAGACTAACACAACATCTTTTTACGTTCCATTTGTGAATTTGGTAAAAAGAATTTCAGTTTCTTTTCCCTTCTCGTTTCTCTCTCATAATCATCACATTCTCCAACTTTTGTAATAGATCTCATCTTTTTATCAACTTTTGTTGTGTTGCACAGTTCAATCTCTGATATGGCAAAGGGCAAACAAGATCCCTAAGGTTTAGGGTTTTTTTTTTTTTTTTTTTTCTCTTCTCTTCTGCCAATCAATCTTACATTTGCAATGGAGGGTTTTTCAATTTTGGAGTTTGAATGGGGTTTTTGTGTCTTAATCTTAAACAATAGGTCGGCCATTTATTTTAAATATTCAAATCATAATTTTTTTTCTTTTTTGAAAGTTGGATTGTGTCTTAGTTTTTAGAAGTTTGAATCAAATCTTATTTTTTTTAAATAAAATATATTTTAAAGACCAATAAAATCTAGGTTGTTATGGTTTAAAAAACATGTATTTTTAGAATAAATTAATTGTAGATACTATTTAGATATATTAGTAATTAATTAAAATTCAAATTCGTTTCGTTATTTTTCCTAACCTAAATACATCTTGCAAATTTCCAAAGTAAAAGCTTGAAAAATGCCTTTTTTCTTGTTAGCCAATTTCAATTATATGGATATATTAATAAAATATATGTTCGAGTTAATAGGATCTTCTTGTAAATAGGGTCTTCTTGTAAATCAAATAATTTATAAAAATAATTTAAATTAATAATTAAACCCTTTTTCACTCTCTAATTATGTTATAAATTTTACTACTAATATTTATATTATGTGAGAGGATTGTTTTAATATATTCGAGGTGGTATTCACGAGAGATTGGAGATATTCATTAAATTTAAATATTGATGTCGAACTCATCGATTTATGGATATATCAATGTATCAACGAATATTATTATCATTGCTTGTATCACGTTCTGATGCTGGAGTTTACTGTTTTATTCACATTAAATTGAATACATATATAAATATAGTACAAGTCTTGTTTAACAATTGTAGTTTCATTGTGAAAATATTTGTTTGCTCTATACAAGATAGTTTCCTCTATGTATGTTTCATTCTTATGTCAAATACTATTCTATATGTTATTTTGGTTTAAATGTTAGCAAGAAAATTTACCATTTTAGTTTTCTTAAAGCTTCTTGATATGTATCTATTTGATCTTTAGATCTCGAAAAATTGGAATTAATCCTCGAACTTTGAGAAATAGTTATATATAGTTTTGACATTACTTTTATCCAATAGTTATAATAATGATATTGAATTGGATATGAATCTTCTTTTTTTTTTTTTTTTTAAAAAAAAAGCGAAATTGGTCTAGCAAAAACAAAAAGCTTTTATTTTATTATTTTATTTTATTGGATAAATTATAAAAAATACTCATGAACTTTGTACTTTGTACTTTGTGTCAAAAATATCAACAATCTTTTAAAAGTTTCAAATATCCTTAAACTTTTTTTTTTTTTTAAAAAAAAGAGTTTAAAAATGTCCTTACCTTTAGTTTTGGATGAAAACAAGTTTTATTTCAAAGATATCTCTTAACTTTTAAAAGTTTAAAAAATATCCTTAACTTAAAAGAAAATTAAAAATACCTTCACTATTAGTATATGAACAAAAAGTGTTAATACCTCGTTACAAAAATAACTTTAAATTTAAAAAAATTAAAAATGCTCCTACCGATAATATGGTGATCAATTTATTTGAAGTTTTCTTAAGTTTAATAGTAGATACTTTCATTTTTCATTTTTTATTTTTTAGGTTTACACAAATTTTCTCAGCAACCAAAATTTTAAATTAAAACATAAAATCCCACAAATCTCATAAAATTTCAATATCAAAATCTAATCTTAAAACATACCAAAATAATATAAATAGTCAAACTAAAAATGTATTTGGCTATTAACACACTCGACTATTAACGTACAACTTTTGAAAAAGGGATGGGAGAAAAAATATGGAAAATAGAAAAGTAAGACGGTATTAACGATTTCTGTAGATATAATATTAAGAGTATTTTTTTTTACTATTTTTTTGAAGTCTTAAGGGTGTTTTTGAAACTTTTGAAAGTTCAAGATGTATTTTTGACACAAAACACTAACATTTTTCATCTAAAATGAATGACAAGAGAATTTTTAACTCAATTTTGAAGTTTAAAGGTATTTTTTGTTGGTCTTTTGACCCTTAATCTCAAATTGTTTAATTATAATTAATTGATTAATTAATATTTTGATGATAACAAACCTGAATTTATTCATTAACAATTTTATGTTGAATAGTCTATTAATAGAGCTCGAAATAAAGACTTCAACACAATTTGAATCACTTAAATTGGAGTTTAAATGAAGAAGATACGGTCAAAACAAGTTGAACGGAAAATCTCGAGCTGACATAACACAATTTTTCTCATCAAAGTGGACCAATTGAAAGGTGCCACTTGGAGCAATGAAAGAGTGACACATAGTAGACTTTTGATTTTTAGATTGGTTTTAAAAGAAAATGAATTTAATATTATTTTATGCTTGTGTCTATCCACTAGTTTTGGACATATGGTGAACATTTCTTTTTTTATTGGGATTTAAAAGAAATGATTTTAAAATATGTATATTATTATATTATTTTTTTTTATTTGTGTCTAATAACTAGTTTAGTTTAAATCTCAATCATTCAATTTTCTTTTACCAACATCCAATGGCCAAATTGAATTTGGTTTTCACCTACCCCATCTCTTTTTAAACTCTTCGTTTTCTCCAAAATTAAAACAACAAATTCACATCTTTTTACAATCCTCTATAATTCATTAAACCTCCATTGTTGCTCTCTCCAAGCTTCAATTTTCTTCTTTTTCATCTTATTCTTGAGAGAGATTTTTGTATGGTAAGGATTGATTTGTTGTGAGCTTAAAATTTGTAAATCCACTATTAAGAGAGTTGTAAGAGTGTTCTTTAATATTTTCAAACTTTTGTAAGGGTTACTCTTGAACCCTTAACAAGAGTATTGTAACGGTTTGGTCCTCAACCGTGGAACGGATTGAATTTGTTCTTGCGACCGAAAAAGGAACATTGTAGCAGTTCGACTCTAAACCATGGAAAGAGTCAAGTTTGTAGTGACATATTTAAGAGGAGCTTGGGAAGTGGATATAGGCCGGTTGTGCCGAACTACTATAAAACTCTAGGTGTCAAATTCTCTATCTCTCTCCTATTTAATTTTGTAATTAATTTTTTAATATTTTTCATTGCATAAAATTAATTGCTACAATTTGTTCTTGAATTTATTTATGTCAATCTCTTGATTATTTTGAGTTGATATTATATGCTTGAAATTATTGTTTAAATTATTTATTAGCAAAAAAGTTTGTTAATTTGATTATTTGAGCCCACATTAGTAAAAAGTTTTCATTAGTTTAAATAAACGTTATTCACCCCTCTAAGGTTGCCATACCGATCCTACAATTAGTATCAGAGTCAATTCCTCTTTTTTTTTGTGTTAAAAATCTTCATAAATTATTTTAGATTATACCCATTGTTTGAGTTTCTCACTCATACAAATAGTATCAGAGCGGGTAGCTCTTCTGCATAAAATTATTTTTCAAAAATTATTTTGGTATTAAAAGTATCTTATTTATATTTTGAAATTTTTATTTGAAAGCTTAATGCTAAAGCTTTCTGGCGACTTTAGAAGGTCATTGTGTTGATACACCCCCTTTCGTTAATGGTAAAAAATTTGATATTTGGAGAAAGAGAATGAAAATTTTTTTGTTTGCTATTGATTTTAATATCTTGTATGTTTGTGAACATAATTTGTCAAAATTAAAATTGAATGATAAATTTCTCTCTTTTAATTCTCAAGCCATAAATATCATACGTAATGCTTTAGATAGTAAAGTATGTGATAAAATTGAACAAGATTATGCATATGATATTTGGAAATTTCTTGACAATATATATAGTGTAAAAAATTTGCCTTGTACTATTAATGATTTATTTGATGTGAAGGAGAATTATAATTCCCAAAATGAAGGAAAAATCCTTGAAGTAGAAAAAAAAAATGTAATGGAACCTCCTTGTGCATAATGACCCATTCTTATAAAGATTTCGGTGATGAGAGTGACTTAAATGAGGTAATTCATAAATCTCTTTTTTATGATGAATTATATAATGTGTTTTGAAGATATGTAATATGAGCTAGAAAAGCTTAGCTCTAAATACGTAAAATTATCAAAGAAGTATAAGGCATTATCCATAAAAAATAAAATCTTTAGGAGATGAAAATGCATGCTTGAAAAATTGAGCTAATAATGTGATGTTGCATAATAAAGTTGATGATTGTTGTAGTGAGAAAAATGTTTTGAATGATAGAATTACATTGCTTGAGAATGAGAATGATGAATTCAAATCTTTAACATGTGAAATGAATATTGATTTGAATGATTTAAGAGATAAAAATGAGAAAATTGAATTTTTTTCCCTTTGAAATTGAAAGATGAAATTGCTAGCTTGAAAGATAAAATTCTTATTTTGGAAAATAACAATACATCTTTAGAAATAGATAAACATTCTCTTGTTGATAAAATTAAGTTTATTAAAAGTGACAATCATGAGAAAAATGATCGTTTGCATGTGCTTAAAGAGAAAGAATTGTTTATTACTAAAGAGTTTGAACTTGCAAAAGAGTCTATTAAGAAATTATCTCTTGATGCACAAAAATTGGATACAATTTTTTGTTGGGTTTTATGCCCTAAAACTCGAAGATAGTAAATGTAAATAATTGACCATCATCAATAGAAAGTTATTGATGTTATTTCAATAAGTGTTATTGATTGTGTTGTGTTATATTTTGTCTTAATAACCCTAAATCCAATAAACTAACATTTAGGTTGTTTGATGAGTCTTGAACTGTATGTGGAGACATATAGGGATCAATGTTCAAGATACAGCCAAAAGGGTCTTAGTATAGGGATAAGGCTAGGTACCTTATCCTGGTGGGATACAACCCACTTTGTATTTGATACAAACGCAATGATCCAACGCATTCGTGTTGATGACATGCGAGTGGGGGTATTCTATGCAACGAGTTTGTATAAGATCCGACAGCGAAACAGTAACTACTAGATGTAGCGACATTGACTAGTTAGGTTTCTATTTCAATAGGATGACCTAATCAACTTAGTCTTAATCCTGAGTGTATTATGAACTCCTGCTCACGAGGGATTGTCCTTTAATTTTTATGGATGAGAGTGGCCAATTCACCAACTCAATAAGCCTACCATTTTGGGACAAGATCGAGGCAAGAGCTCGGAACACAATAATACAAGATGGATTGCACTCCTTCCCGACTTTAGGGTAAGTCGATGTCTCCAAGACTTGAACAAAGAGCCCTACCCTCTCATTAGCCTGAGAGGGGTTTTTGTTTAATGATTGGACTATAAACAAGTTGTTCATTAGAGGAGCACTGGTACTTAAGGATACAGAGGTAACCTAGGGGTAAAATGATAATTTGACCCAACTGGTGTTACGAACACTCGTGAAGGACTAACTTATTATCGTTGGTCTATATTCGTGGAAACAAAACTATATCTGCAGTGAGAGAGTGCAGCGGTGGGTTTTTAGTAGAGTGTACCTACAGTTAACGAATAATGATTAATTTGGTTAATGAGTTTAGTTAATTAATCCCACATCGTTGGAGCTTCTGATCTATAAGTCCATGAAGCCCCATTCTTAATATTAATGAATAAAGGAAATTGAGGTAACTATGTCTTAAATTGAGTTTGAAATGTTCAAATTCACTTAGAAAAATAATATAATGTATAATGATATATTAATATAAAGTTTATATTTTATTTAAACTTTATAATATAAATTTAATTTTGGATATGAATCAAAAATAGTTTACGGGAGAATTGAAGGAGTTAAAATATTAATTTAATGTGAATTGAATTCATATTAGAATTATAGGTTAAAATTAATGTGTATTTGATGCACATTAAAACTATAGGTTATGAGTGAAATACAATTATAGGTTATGAGGGAAATACAATTGAATATGATTCAAATGTAGGCTAAATTAAATATTGGATATTTAATTAGAGAATTAAATAATTATTTTATTTTATTTAATTTAATTAATTGAATTAAATCTATAGGTTATGTGAGAGACGTTTCAATTAAATATAATTTAAATGAAATCATTAATTAAATAAGATTTACTTAGATATTAATTAACAAATTAAATTCATTTACTTTTTATTAAGAGTTACTCCCAAGTAGGGAGTTAACAGAAACGTGGGATGATTCCCACGTTTCACTCTTTACCTTTCCTTAATTGTATTGTCTTGGAGGAAGTGATTGGATGATCTCAGTGATACACAAAATAGTTCTATGCTTTTGGTTTCTCTCCAAAATTTTCTTCCATCTTTCCCAAATCAATTGGTTCCCACAAACCATTTTTATCTCAAGAATTCTCAGAGAATAGGAGGGAAACTCGTGTGGTGGTGTTTATTTCGATTAAAGGGAGAATTGGTCATTTCGTCTGAGTCGTCAACGAAAGTAAGAACTTATTCCCTTTTTGTAGTTTTATTGAATTGCATGCTTAACATAGGATAATTTTACAATAGGTAATTTTTTTATTGGTCTCTGTACTTTTTTGTGGAATTGCATAGTGTATGGGTATTTCAGAAACCCAAATTAATAACGAGTTTAGGTTCAGTGTTTTTCGCTGCAATTAGGGCTTTCATCCTTACAATTGGTGTTAGAGTCATCTCGTTACATTAATTTAGGTTTCTGAAATTTTCACTGGGATTTGGTGGGAATAAATTATTTTTTGAATGTTAATTTTTTGCGAATGAATGTTTACAGTAATTTTATGGCCAGAGATTTCATGTTTTGATTTGATAAAAAATTGTAAAGGCCCTTGCGTTTTAGGGCATTTATCATGAAATACGTTGCACTCTGTAAGTTTTCAACTAGAATTAGGATTGTGTTTGATGAACATCGAGACCAATTTTGGGCAAAACGAAGAACAATCGCAGTTTCTGCCCAGAAACGCAATCTGGAGTCGCAGTGTTGCAACGTTACTCACGGTTTTGTAATCCTAGGGTTGCCTTACGCGCGGTTCAACGATGGTCCAAGGTGGTTCGGTCCGATTCGAGTGGTTCAAGGTGGTTTGGTTTGGTTTAGCACTGGGTTGGCTCAATTTGTGGTTTTGGGGTCCAGATCGAAGCGGTTTGGGTCGATTCGAGTTGGTTTGGTTCGGTTCTGGAGCAGCAGGAACTTTTTTAAGATAAAATTAGTATAATTATTGTAATTTATTTTTTTATTTTATCATAGGGACCAAAATTATCGATTCATTTGCTATTTAAATGCTTTATGGATGTCATTTAGATAAATTCCACCAGAGGTTATGCATGATCATGCATTTTTAATATGTTATAAGTGTTATAATGTATGGTTTTAATGCATGATGTGGAATTGATTTCTTGAGTTACTTAATGTATTATGATATGTTAAATATATGAAATTGGAAAAACATGATGCATGACATTACTTAGGTAAATATAAAGAGTTATATTTATTAATGTCTTGTATATGCTTGGTAGATTTTCATGAGTGATTAATTTCAGTGTTATGTTAATAAAGTTGAAAATCTATTTGCATTGAGCATGACACATCCATATGTTAGATTTTATGTCCTAAAACTCGTGGTTTGTAAACAATAAAACTTATTCTGAAAATTCAATAAGTTGTTATTGAATATATTGTTTTTTAGAAATCCAATAAACCAAAGTCTCTTGACTATTACATGAGTATTTGAACTTTATGTGGAGACATACAAATGGATCAGGTTCGAGTAAATAGTCAAAATGATCTATAGTATATGAATAAGGTTGGGTGCCTTATTCTGGTAACACTATTGGATGTGGCCTGCTCTGTAGTTGTTACAAAGAGTTGTAAAGTGCTACAAACGAAGTGATCCTAATTCGTTCATGTTGGGACATGAGAAGTGAGGGTGTCCTGTGCAAATGATTTTTATACAAGATCAGATCACGAAACCAATCATTCTTACTTTATAAGGTTGTTTACTGTTTAAAACTGACTATTTCAAAGCTGTGACCTAGGTAACTTGCCCTAATCCTAAGTTAAATATGAACTTTTGTTTGTTCAGAATTATCTTTTGATCTACAAACGGTAAAAGTAGACCAATTGCCTCTGCTCAATAAGCCTCCCATTTTGGGGATAAGATCAAATGAATGCTTGAACCATTGGGTGAAAGACGGAATTCACTCCTACCTGATTAGGGTTAGTAGAGAGGTTGTTCCCTTTAAGTGTTGATTCTGGGTCTTAAAAAAGAGGCATCACCCTTTCATTGGCCCGAGAGGGATCCGTATTGTTGATTGGATCACAAATCAATTGTTCATTAGGGGATCAGTGGGACTTAAGGAACAAGAGGTAATTTTGGGGGTAAAACAGATATTCGACTCAGCCGTTATTACGAGCAACCTGTGAAGGGTTAATTTACTAATAATGGTTATATCGAGTGGACATAATATATCTATAGTGAGGGGAGTTCAGCTATGGGCTTAGTGGAATCACCAATTAGTTAACAAATGGGGGTTTGTTTGGTCTAAGAGTTTAGTCAATTAATCTCGGATCATTGGTGCCCATGATCTGTAGGTCCGCGAGGTCCCCCTACTGACTCATAAATGGATTAGCTCTAGAGTAGCGTGATAAATTAATATGAAGTGTTCAAATTAAAATTAAATGAATTTGGAGAAATAATATTTAAATATGATTTAAATAGTTGAAGATGGAATTATGTACAAATTAATTTAATATTTTATATTAAATTAATTAGAATGATTTAAATTTTTTAAATAATTATTTATTAATTTTATTAAGAAAAATAATTTATAAAATTAATTTTTTAAAATTAATAATATTTTTATTTTTATTAAAAGAAATTGATTTATGAAATCAATTTATCAAAATTGAAAAAGAAGAAAAATCACAAAATGGAAAACAAATATTTTCTACTGTCTTCATGAAGTAGCTCACGAACAACCCACTCTTTAAGCCTCATTAAATCCAAGCATGAGTTGCATCTCATGCAGTAAATCTCTTTGCATGATTGTCTACAATATATTAAAGAGATTGGAGTGTTTTTGAAGTAATGCAATGGATAAAATTTTTCTGAAAAATTTGTAAGAAGAAGGGTGTTCTTCGAATTGGGTTGCTGCAGTGAGCTTGTCTCCAAATTCCCTTGTTTCTAGCTTATTTTGAGTCCCACAACTCAATCTAGAGCACCAAGAGGATAGTAGGGAAGATCTTAGGATGGTCTACAACAAGATTCAGAGGAAATTTGCAGCTGAATTAAAGCTTTGGGGAAGTTCTACAAAGGTATGTCATGAAACCTATTTATTTCTGCTAAAGCATGCTTTCATTTCTGCTAAAATTAATGAATTAGAGTGCTTATAGATCCTGGTCACTTCCGCTGCACGATGGTATATTCCAACAACTGGTATCAGAGCATCATATAAGCATTCAATTCGGTTTAATTTTGGTTTGGTGGGTGTTTTATATGAGTTATATGAAACTTTTGTACTAATATGGTTCTTTGAGATTTGACTTTTAATTTCTCTTTGACTTCTCAATTAAATTTTTAATTGGCTCTTTCTTGATGAGCTTATATGTGTTCCCAAGAGTCTGTAATTTATTTGGAGTCATTAGAGTTGAAATTTAGCTGTAAATCGAAGAAACAAGCGTAGAGGCCGAGTTGCAGATTCTAGAAAATCAGCCTCTGTTCATATCGTCATTGAGTTTTAGTAGCCAAACGATCGTTTAGTTTCATGCATTAGATGATGTAAAGAAAAGCTAAACGATCGTGTAGCTTCGAGCATTGATCGTTGATGTGTTGTGTGCTAGATAATCGTGTACCTACGAAAGCTAAACAATGCATTGTATTGCTATACGATGGCACTAAACAATCGTGTAGCTTTGGGTGGGAGCTAAGCAATGCGGTGAAGAGCTATACGATAGCCTGCACGATCGATTACCACGATCGTTTACCTTTATGTGGTAGCTAAGTGATGCGTTGAAGAGCTATGCGATCGCTTACCTTATGCGTGCGCTAAACGATCAACTTCAGGCACTAGACAATGGCACTAAGCGATTGTGTAGTAATTGTCCATGCTAAACGATGGAGTTGCACGATAGTGTTGGACACTAAGCGATCATGTAGCATCCTTCGGCACTAGACGATGACACTATGTGATAGAAGGAAGACACTACACGATCATGTAGTTTGATCAAGAGCTATGCGATAATTGTTAAACGAACATGCAAACACTAAACGATCAAGAAAAACGCGTGATGATGGTCGTCATTGCTAAACAATGAGACTTAACGAGATGTTGAGCATTGAGCAAGAGCTGCCGGTTCGACCGATTCTCTTTTTGTCCGATTCGGTTTAGCCTTAAATGGTTTTTGGCTGGTCTGGTTCAGACTTGGCTGGTTCGGTTCAGATGGTTCGGGTCTGGTTCAAGCTACTTGAGTTTGTTTTGGAGTGGTTCGAGTGGTCCGAAAGCGGTTCAGAAGTTGTTTTATAATAATTAGGTTTTTATTTGTTTGTTTTAGCCAAAACTAAAGCCATATAGTTAGTATTTAGTTATTTATGCATGTGATGTATGTTATAATTAAATAAATCTTGTATTGCAAACAGTATGCCATGTAGATTTAAAATCCTACCGTAGGAAACATGTTACTGTTGGGGTTTGTGCCCTAAAGTCTCGTGTCCTGTAGTTTGTAAACAATTTTGTACGAACACTTGTGATGTATAATATATATGATATTTACTTCACTTTTTGACTTTGCACATTTAGATATTTTTATTTTACCACAAACCAATAAACTTAATATCCCTGGTTGTCTTTACGTAACTTA
This sequence comes from Benincasa hispida, assembly GCF_009727055.1. Classification (NCBI taxonomy): domain Eukaryota; kingdom Viridiplantae; phylum Streptophyta; class Magnoliopsida; order Cucurbitales; family Cucurbitaceae; genus Benincasa; species Benincasa hispida. The sequence goes on from NC_052353.1 coordinate 40,499,834, forward strand.
AGCATGTATGTAGTGACATACAAGTGGATCATGTCTTAAATGACAATCAAAATGGTCTGTAGTATATAGATATAGGAGGGAAACCTTATATGGGATATATCAATTTTTAGCTCTTACGTCCTTAAGAGTTCACACCGTGAGATCCATGTTTGGTTTCGTATCGCCCTGGGTGCGGCCTCCCTTCAGAAAGTGTTTTCATGGGTCAATACAAAGGTGAATAGGGAAAATATTCATAGTAAGTATGAGAAGGAAGCGTAAGGTATCTTACGGTCTCCTTCATTAGGCTGTATTGTGAGATTTCTATGGTTTGTCTGCGTCGTTCTTGAGCGACCATCCCTTCGGAGGGCCTGATCATAGGATTCAGAACAACGCAAATGCCAGTAATGGATAAGGTTACTTAGGTTAACCTTCAACAGTTGTCTTTTCTTATGTAACCTATTGAATTGTACCTCTGGGATCCGAAAATTAGAGGGTCACACTACAAGATGAATTAAGCTACTTAATGAGTCATTGATCGAAAAATAGTAGCTAAAAACTATAGGAATAAGAGTTATTTTGGTATTAGCAATTAGCTGAGATTATCTCAATTTAAGGGATGGTAGTTGATCACCCTTTGGTGGTTGTTGCTCTAAACCTCTGAAGTATTGTTGCAAAAATTAAATCAATAGTTTAATTAGGATTTTGTGATTGTCTATTTTTCCTAAATTGATTAGATACATGTTTTTTTTGTAATGGGTTAAGACAAATATAACTAATACGGTCAATTGTTTGTTATTCATTTCAGCATGTCTTCCACAACATTTTCTTTAATTCAAAAAAACTAACCAGAGAAAATTATGCAACATGGAAATCTAACTTGAATATGATTCTAGTTATAGATGATCTATGGTTTGTTTTAATGGAGGAATGTCATCCAATCCCTATGTGTAATGCATCTCAAGTGGTAAGGGATGGTTATGACTATTGGATGAAGGCCAATGACAAGGCTTGAGTCTATATCTTGGCAAGTTTATCTGACGTTCTTACCTAGAAACACGATGCCATGGTCCCTGCACGTCAGATCATGGAGTCCCTTCAGAAGATGTTTGGACAACCATCCTCTCAGATCCGGCATGAGGCCTTTAAGTACCTTTATAATATGTGAATGAAGGAAGGCCAATCAGTTAGAGAGCATGTTCTCGATCTGATGGTACACTTCAATGTCGTCGAGATGAACGATGCAGTCATCAACGAGTAGAGTCAAGTGACTTATACTTTGGAATCTCTTTCGAAGAGTTTCCTCCAATTCTACAATAATGTGGTTATGAATAAAATAGACCATGAGTGCCCTCCTGAATGAGTTACAAATTTATCAGTCTCTTATGAAATATAAGGGACCGATAGAAGGAGAGGAAAATGTTGCCCATTCCAAGAAGTTCCACAAGGGTTCATCCTTTGAAACTAAGTCTGTTCCCTCATCTTCTGAATCTAAGAAGATCTAGAAAAAGAAATGAGGGAAAGGGAAAACTCCCATTGTTAAGACAGACAAGGCTAAGGCCAAGGTGGATGACAAGGGCAAGTACTTCCACTGCAATGTGGATGGTCATTGAAAATGTAATTGCCCCAAGTACCTCCTAAGAAGAAGAAAAAGAAGGAAAGGAATTAGTTCCTTCTAGCAACTCGAGGAGGGTGAAATGATGCTCAAAGTTGGAACGGAAGACGCCATTCAATTCATGTAGTGGGAGGTGCCAAGTTGTTTTTTTAGAAATAGATACTTAATTTTGGATAATTTTTATATAGTTCCCGAAATTAAGAGGAATACTGTATCTATTTCTTGTTTAATTGAACAATCATATTCTATTTTTTTTTTTTCATTCAAAGAAGCGTTCATTTTGAAAAATGGTGTAGCTATTTGTTCAGCTAAACTAGAAAACAAGTTATATGTGTTAAGGGCAACTAAATCAAAATCAATTTTAAATCATGAGATGTTTAAAACTGCAAATACTCAAACTAAAAGGCAAAGAATTTCTTCAAGTAACAATAATCATATCTTTGGCATTTGAGATTAGGTCACGTAAATCTCGATAGGATCGGGAGACTGATAAAGAATGGACTTTTAAGCGAGTTAAAAGATGATTAATTACCTCTATATGAATCATACCTTGAAGGGAAAATGATCAAAAGACCTTTTAGTGGAAAATATTATAAAGCCAAAAAGCCTTTAAAGCTCATATATTTAGATATGGTCCAATAAATATAAAAGCTCGAGGAGGGTACAAATACTTCATCTCTTTCATAGATGATTATTCGAGGTATGGTTACTTATACCTAATGGAACATAATTCTAAAGCCCTTAAAAAGTTCAAGAAGTATAAGGCTGAAGTTGAAAACCTATTAGGTAGAACAATTAAAACACTTCGATTAGATCGGGGTGGATAGTATATGGATTTAGAATTCCAAGACTATATGATAGAACATGAAATAGAATCCCAACATTCACCACCTAGTACACCTTAGGAAAATGGTGTATCGAAAAGGAGAAATAGAACCTTGTTAGACATGGTTCATTGTATGATGAGCTATGCTCAATTCCCTAGTTCGTTTTAGAGGTATGCAATAGAGACTTCAATTCACATCTTGAATAATGTTCCCTCGAAGAGTATTTCTGAAACACCTTTCGAGTTACGGATGGGGCGTGAATCTAGTTTATGTTACTTCAGAATCTGGGGTTGTCTTGCACATGTGCTAATGACAAATCCTTAGAACCTTGTTCAAGGTTATGACAATTTGTTGGTTACCCTAAGGAAACGAGATGTGGTCTATTCTATGGCCCTCAAGAAAACAAAGTGTTTGTATCGAAAAACGCTACATTCTTGGAAGAAGACCACATGAGAGATCATAAACCACTGAGCAAATTAGTATTAAATGAAGCTACTGAAGAATCAATAAAGGTTGTTGATATAGTTGGTCCTTCATCAAGAGTTAATGAAGAAGCCAAACTTCAGGTCAGTCTCATCCTTCTTAATCATTGAAAGTACCTCAACGCAATGCGAGGGTTATATTGCAAATTGACCATTACTTGGGTTTAACTGAAACTTAGGTTGTCATACAAGGTGATGACATTGAGGATCCATTTTCCTATAAACTGACAATGAATGATGTAGACAAGAACTAATGGGTTAAAGCCATGGACCTTGAAATGAAGCCTACATACTTTAATTTAGTATGGGAACTTGTAGATCCACCTGAAGGGGTTAAACCCATAGGATATAAATGGATCTATAAAAGAAAAAGAGTTGTAGTTGGGAAGGTATAGATCTTCAAAGCTAGACTTGTAACAAAGGGATATACCAAGAGGGAAGGGGTTGAGTATAAAAAAACTTTTTCTTCTATTGCTATGTATTCGAGTTTGTCAATTGCGGCGGATGTAATGCCACCACAAAGACTGATGATGTGTGTGATATGCGTTGCTTTGTCTTAATCACGCTTCTAGATAATATATGTGATGCTATAAATACTATAGAATGTGTTTATGTAGTATGTGCGTGTCACAAGTTTTCTTGCATTGGAACCAAGTATAATTCCACCGCAAGTTTCTCAGAGTGATCTGAGGTCGTACACGGGAATTGTGATGCTAGATGCGATATTGATGTAATACATGCGACCGAAAAAAAATAATAGTGTGTTGCATTTGAAAAGTAAAATGAGGCAACAAACAAATAAATAAACAAATAAATGAATAAATGTGAAGTTGTGCAAGTGTATGAGGGAATGCGATGGCAAGTCTTGTGAAAGATATCAGAATGAGAACGGTTTGGGGGAAAGGACATCACAAGTTTGTCAATCATGTTAAGGATGCAACTAACGTTCCACCTTCCCTTGGCTTACAACTCTCAGTGATCGGTCGCGTTCCCATATCTCTATGGTGAACAGGGATGAACGTTGCGAACGTAAGGTTATTTCCATATCTGTAAATAATTCTTGCTTTAGTTAACGCATTCTATCAACCTTCTTTCGAGAGGTGGATTAACATCTCCACTTCTACTCTCACAGGTGAAGATGTCGTTGAGCATGCGTTAGCTAAACTTAGTTGACTTCTTCAACATGGATTAACTTACTCGCTTAATCCTTCCCCATTACCCTGGAGGATTAGTTACACATGGTGAGAGAAATGGACGATGAATGTGTGGTGGTGAATAGAAAGATGAAGATGAATATGAAAATGATATTACGGATAAAGATAAAACATTTGTTACAGATAAATGAATGAAAGATCATAAATGAATAACAATTGATGAACATAAAGTGAGAACAAATGAGGACAGTGTGTCAATGTCTTGACACGGATCCCGATCGGAGTTGTTTTGCTTGCCGACATCTAGGAGGAGTGAAATGGAGGACTTCCTTCTCAGGATAGTTCCCCAGGTAGAAATGATCCTTGCACAGAGCTTCTCTTCGAGGTTGTAAATGAATTTCTGGCTCCTGAGACTTCCTTTTGGACTTGTCTCGTCTATCTCCGGACTCTCTATGAATGTCTCTTCTATGAATATCTCTTCAGACCAGCCTCTTTTCTTTGGTGTTGATGTAGCTATTTATAGACCTTAGCACCTCCTTCGTCAGTGGTCCCGCTCTGAAAAGTTACCTTTTCTGTCGAGGCTTGGAGGAAACGTCCTCTCTGCTCCACATTCAATTTGTCAGATCGAACAACAGAAAAGCTGTACAATTTAATAAATCCCTGCGAATGCATCACTCTTCGATCGTCGCATGTGGTGCGAATGCGTTGCTCTTTTTGTCCACGATCGATCATCGCATGCGGTGCAAATACGTTGCTCTTTTTGTCCTCTAGCGATCGTCGCATGCGGTGATACCTGTTTCCTGCAAAAAAAAAAAGACTTGGACATCCCTTTTTGCCTTCACAATGGGGTCAACAGGTGTGCTTCTGACATTTTACAACTTTTGCGTTTCTAAGTCAATTTTTATATGTTCGACGCAACTTTTTCCTTCTTTTTTCCATATATTCTAAATAAGATGGTATAAATAACTTGTATTTCTACAAGTTATCACTATGCTTTAGTCTATAAGAATTCTCTTATACATAGCCACATATTATGACCATGAGATATGACAAATAGATGTCAAGACTGCCTTTCTGAATAACAATCTTGAAGAGAACATCTTTATGTCTCAGCCTTAGGGGTTCATAGCCCAAGGTCATGAGCAAAAAGTTTGCAAACTGAATCGATCCATTTATGGATTGAAGTAGACAACTAGATCTTGGAACATTAGATTTGATATTATGATTAAAAATCTTTTGGTTTTGATTAAAACGTTCATGAACCTTGTGTCTACAAGAAAATCATCAACGATAAAGTAGCTTTCTTAGTACTTTATGTGGACGATATCGTACTCATTAGGAACGATGTAAGGTACCTTACCGATAATTCAGAAATGGTTGGCAACCCATTTCCAAATGAAAGATTTGGAGAGACACAGTATGTATTTGGGATCCAAATTATTAGGGATCGCAAGAACAGAACGCTAGCTCTGTCTCAAGTTGTAAAACCCTAACCCTAATTCAGAAAAAAGGGAAAAATAAAATACTGAAAATAAAGGAAAATATAATTAGAATTATGAATGAAAAATATAAATTAAATTAAAAGGAAGTTGGGTGAAATTTGGGGGAAAATTTGATAAATTAAGAAATTTATTAATAATTATCCAACAATAACATATATAGCTATGAATAAGTGGGCAGAATCAGGGAAGATTTATAAGGGAGTTGGAAGCTAGCGAATTCGGGGGCAAAAGAAATTAGATAACTTTTCGTTGGAAACTGTTCATTGGAAGGCTTGGGAGGTTGAAATTAACAATTTGAAGGTGGGAAGAATTTGGATACCTTTGTACGGAGACTGTTCATTGGGAGATTTGGAGGTGAAAATTAATTATCAGTGTACGGGGTAAGTTAAAAATTAAAAAGAAAAGTGGAATCCACGTGTCGCAAGCAGTGAGGGTAACTCACTAGCGAGATTGGAGGAAGTCGGAGAGAATGGAAAGAGTGAGATTTGAGTGGGAGTGAGATTTGAGCGAGAGAATGGGAGAGAGCGAAACTGGTTGTGCGAGAGAATGGGAGAGAGCAAGATTGGCTGAGCGAGAGACTGGGAGAGAGCGAAGTTGGAGAGAAAGGGTGGAGAGAAAAAAGGAGAGAGCGACGCTGGCGAGATTGAAAAGAGTGATACTGGCAAGATTGGAGAGAGTGAGATCCTTAGCGAGAAACCTGGAGAGAGCGACACTGCCGAGATCCAAGCTAGCAAGAAGGCTGGAGAGAGTGACACTACCGAGAGTCAAATGAGCGAGAAGGCTGGAGAGAGCGAGATCCTTAGCGAGAAACATGGAGAGAGCGACACTGCCGAGAGCCAAATGAGTGAGAAAGTTGGAGAGAGCGAGAGCGAAGAGAGCGAGATTTTAACAGAATGCTATGTTTTAAGGAATGTAATGCGATCTTTGATATTTTTGATAATTAAGTCAAAAATCAAGCAATTTAGGTGGCAAAAGGAGATTTCATGCAGAAACTTAGGGATTAAAATGCACGGCCAAGATTACCTGCCATAGGATAATTTTGGTTGGCAAACTTAAACTTAGAGAACTCAAAAGCTTAGTTAACCCCAATAATTTAAAAGAGGCCACTTGTAGGATGTGTTGTCACATAGAGAAGAGTTGAAAACGACTATAAATAGGAGGCTTTGGCTGAAGAATTAAACTCATTCTCAAACAAATTCCAGTAGTAATAGTTGTGTGGAGAGATTGAGGTAGTTCTGTGAGTTTAAAAGAGAGAAGCTCGAGGGAGGTGCTGTCCAAATTTTCTTCTAAGAGGGAAAGCTTACTGTGAGTGTTACATTGCTTTTAGTAATTCAGTAGATGTTGTGCGTATTATGTTGCATTAGAAAATATCATCCCTGCTAGCATGATAATTTTGCTAGGTTAGTATGCGTGGTAAATGTTATGTCACTCCAGAGCATCATTTGTGAGCATGATAGTTGGGTAAAGTCAGTACATTTGGTAAATAGTACGTGCTTTGTTAGTCAAAAAATACAGTGAGTAGCTTGATGTATTGTGGGTGTTATACATTTTTGTTATGTCTTTGATAAATCAGTACGTAATGTGAATATTATAGTTGTATAACCTGAACATCACTGTCTGGGGATGTTAGAATTTGCTATCCTATGAATTATAGGGTTTGCTATCATCTCTCGCAAGCATTACAGTATTGTCCATTGTGAATATTCATTTAAGTTAAAAGAGAAGTGCATCGTAAATACTGTAACCATGATATTGTTTGTGTGTGACTATGGAAATTGCGATTATGCTCGAGATGTGGTTAGCATGCTTAACAAAAGGTGCTTGACGGAAAAAATATGGTCGGCTTCGATCGGCAGAAAAATATGGTCGGCTTCAGTCGGCGGGAAATAATAGTCGGTGACGACCGGCGAAAAATATGGTCAAGTACCTAAGTGTGACTAGCGGGATAAATAAAATGGTCGATGTGCACATTGGCGAGAATTGGGGTCATAGGAAGGTTTCCATAGGTGATTGTATTGTTTGATGATAGGATATGCTTGCTATGTGTTGATGTTGGAATACAAATTAGTAGCTGTGTATTATGCCATTGATTGCACTTAAGTTCAGTGCGAGTGCCAACATGTGATTGGTTTCCCAAAATGATGATTTTTAAAATGATTTTCATCTTAAAAAGAACCACTCACTGGGATTAGTAGCTTACACTCTTCAAATTGTTTTCCTAACCCCCCCCTCCCAAGGTAGCGGAGCGGAGCGTTCAACGAAGAGTCCACCACCCACCACCATCAACTAAAAGCTTGGTAAACTCTCGAGGCACAGCTCATATCATGTGTTAAAAGAATCGAAAAAAGGATTAAATTACATATATAGATAAATAGGTGGAGTATTGTAATTAATTGGTTGTATAGATTAATAGGTGGGATAATGAGAACCTATTGATTACATGTATAGATAAATAGGTAAATGTTGTAAACCCATTGTAATTATAATAATTAGAGAAAAAAATATTTAGTACAAATATTGTCTTAGAAGGGTTATGATCACTCTCACGCTCCCTTCCCGGTCTTAGGGGTTTAAGGCTTGGGAGGGGGTGTGACACAAGAAACTTATATTGACAAAATGTTGACTAGATATTCGATGCAAAATTCTAAGAAGGGTTTATTACCTTTTAGGCACGGGGTTTACTTGTCTAAAGAATAGTATCATAAGACATCTGAAGAAGTTGAGGATATGAGACGTATTCCCTATGCCTCAACTATGGGTAGCTTAATGTATGTTATACTTTGCATTAGGCAAGACTTTTTTATGTAGCGGGATTACCAGATTTGGATTCATTAACGAATGCAACAGAGGAAGTAGGATTCCTATTCAAGATCAAGAATCACACGTAGAAATATGAAAATTTGAGTTTTAGGGTTAATAGGTACCAGTCCAATCCAGGATTAGACCATTGAACTGCAGTTAAGAATATCCCCAAGTATCTTAGGAGAACGAGAGACTACAAGCTAGTATATGGGTCTAAGGATTTAATCCTTACAAGATACAACGACTCTAGTTTCCATAAGGATTCTAGGAAATCCATGTCAGGATCGATGTTTACCCTGAACGAGAGAGCTGTAGTATGGCGTAGTATCAAACAATGATGCATTGCAGACTTCATTATGGAGACTGAATATGTAGCTGCTTGTGAAGCAGCAAAGGAAGCAATTTGACTCAAGAGGTTCCTAAGTGATTTGAAAGTGATTCCAAACATGGACTTACGTATCACCTTATACTGTGACAACAATGGGACAGTAACCAACTTTAAAGAGCCTCACATCCACAAACGAGGTAAACATATAGAGAGGAAGTATCACCTAATACAGGAGATTGTACACAAGGAGATGTGATCGTCACAAAGATCGCTTTGGAGCACAACATTGCTGATCCATTTATGAAGGCTCTCTCGATTAAAGTGTTCGAGAGTCATCTAGAGAATCTAGGTCTGCAAGACATGTACATTGTATAATCTTGGGCAAGTGGGAGATGTGTAATGGGTATAAGAATACCCTAGTTTATTGTATTTATTTACCATTCTCATTGTTTTGGATTTTGATATTATGTACATCCCACTGATGACTTTTAGTTCAAGTGGGAGTTTGTTGGGTTTTATGCCCTAAAACTCATAGATAAAAAATATAAATAATTGACTGTCATCAATAAAGAGTTATCAATGTTATTTCAATAAGTGTTATTAATTGTGTTGTGTTATATTTGAAGGAACCGGTGAAGATCCTTGAGCGGAAGCATGGAATCGGACCAAATACCCAAAATTTACATAATATAAATTTTACAGCAAAGACATATAGATTATGTATTTCAAAGAAAATTACAGCATGAAATAAAACAAAGATTACAAAATAGAAAATAGTTTTAAGAAATCTTTGAAGAGACTCTTATTCAAGAGATCCAGTGAGCGGAAGCAAGATCTTTCCAAGCCCATTGTGAAAGAATTAAAGGCATTCATACACATATAGAATAGTTATGCATCTTAGAAAAAATTACAACAGGCTTTAGAAATCTAAAAAAAAAAGGAACGAGAGACATACCTTTGAAGAACTCTTCTTCTGTGAATCTCTCGATCTCATGAAGAACTGGACAGCAATCTCTTGTTTTCGCTCAGATCGCCTAGCCAATCGTCTAGTAATCTGAACAATCTTCTCCACGAACAAGCACCGTTCGACATTATGATGACATGCAGAAATGCATGTCATCTTAGGCCTTTTACTTAGAATTATGAAGGTTGTTAGGCAGAATATGCGGCAATCATGAGAGGAATTCATGAGAAAGTGAGCTTGCATCGATCAGCATGATGAATCTCAGCTAACCCGTTATTTTGCGTTTATTATGCGTTCAATGTTCTATTTTTGTAACTAATAAAGGAAATGAACACAAACGTGAAAACTGGACCACCATATAGATGACAACATGTGGAGAAACACTCTATCGCAAAGGCAAACACATCGATCGACGTATGAATGTTGCAGTAATCAGCCGTATGCGTCCATCACATGGGAGTTGCGCTCGTCAAGCAATTGCGATCATTATGTAGAGTTGCGACATTAAGCGAATGCGCTCATTGAATGATTCGGCTGCGTGACAATATAAACTAATGGGATCAATGCAAGGTAGGTAGAATGAACGCATCAACGCATCTACCTTGAGAAAATCCAAAGCTGATACTCACATTTCACCTACCACACCGTTAGTGGCAGAGGTTCAGAAAGGACTAACGCGCTAAACGTCAAACTCAGAGCAGTTTAATTAATGCTGTCGACGACCCAAGCTCTATAAATAGAGGTCGAGCTGAAATTCAAATCATCCGGAGATTATCCCTCAAACCGGGGATTTTCCCCACGATTCAGAAAAACTGTGTGAGAAGATGGCTGTGAATTCTTCATCTCCTTCCTCCATTCCGAGTGACGACCGTAGCCTTCGACCGGAGCTAAATCTCGAGAGAGTCAACTCCTCCACTCATCCATGGCACCACCGGTAGCCTTGATGCACATCCGCTGGAAGAAAATCTTTGCTTCCAGCCGGTCATTTCCTTTTCCTTTCTTTTCTCATATTGTATTGTATGACATTTTGGAATTAAGGAATTAATACAATCTGTTTTCAATGCATTTCTTTGTTCCTTCAACTCCATCTCCATCTTATTTGCTTAGCATCTTCACTTTCATTGCAACACTTAGTGGGATTGCTTGGGTATTGCATACTTAGTCATGTGGATTAGGAATATGAAGCATATAGTAACCCACCGAGAGGTGTGCGTTGCGCGAGTGTGTGAGTAACTTTATTTGCTTAGTGTGAAGCTGCTGCAACACCTGTATATAGGTAACGCATTACTTGTCTATGAGTAAAGTCAGCAACAATCAACTGCCCAGGAGGGTAAGTGGTTAGACGTATTAAGCAAGGCATACATTGTTCACTAGAGATAGGAGTAATCTTGCGTCAACCAAATTCATGAGTTTGTCTTGTTTTATGTTGTGCCCAACACCCCTTTAGAGCTACTCGAGAGAGAGTCTAAAGAAAGAACCTAATGACTCGAGAAAACTAAGTTAGAATCTAGATTCGAGAGAGTAAGATTAGATCAACATAAGTAAGAGATAGGGATTTAGAGATGAGCTCTGTTTGTCAACATGCGTCGCATGCACCCTAGAGATAGGTATGATGATATGTGGTCGCCTTGTTTGTGTATCATCGCATAGACAAGAATTAGAGGCTTATGTGTAGGCCCTATTGGCACCTTTGCACGTACATCACATGCATTATAGCATTAGAAGTCGTAGCATTTGCATCGAAAGGTGGTTTACTATTGTATGTGTGTTGCATGATCGCATGGCTTGCGTTGACTAAGGTTGTCCTTGCAGTCACTCTTAAGGGTTGCAATGAAATCATCTCCGCATTTTATCTATTTTCCCATACATTTATTTCAAGTCAAGGTTTTCCGTATCTCTACCTTTCATGCCTATTCTTATTGTGTTGTCTGTTAGATAGGAGTAGGAGTAGGATTAACTTAGCAACATCCCTTCCATTCTTTTATTTAAATCGTCACATGCACATCACCGTAAACATATAGCTACAAGTCCCTGTGTTCGACCTCGGATTACTCGAGAAACTTGCGTTCGCGTTATACTTGGCGTGAGCATAAGAAAACCTGTGGCAGGACGCATGGTCATCGCATACATTCACTAACGCATTATCAGTCCAACGCATGACCATCGACGCATGACTATGAATATACTACAGACCATTTAGGTTATCACTTAATACATGACCCACTTGTATGTCTCCACATACATGCTTAAGTTACAACGTTAACCAGGAATCTTAGTTTATTGGTTTGTGGTTAATGCGAATAAACTATCTCATATTTCATAGACAACAATGAAGGAAATATCCCATATTATTACATCACAAATGAGAGGGGTGAAGTAGCTCAACCAATAGGGAGAGGGGCGAAGCAGCTCGACTAATAGGGAGAGGGGCGAAGCGGCTCGACTGAAGAAGGACCCTACGAGATTTAGGGCATCAACCCTAACAATCTTACCCTTGAAGAACTCTTCTTCACGAGATTCCTTCTCCAATAATTGTCCGTACAAACTCGAAACCTCTAGGCTTCTATGAGAACACCACCATGAAAGATTCCTCTGTATTCTCTGTATGAGAATCCAAGAGTTTTGTGGGCTTTGACTATTTTGGAAAAGAGGGATTTTAAGAATGTTGAGAGGAAGAGATGAGTTCCATTTTTTTTTTCTCACAGAACACTTCAGTGTCTCTCTATCACTTGTAAAAAATCACCACAGGGAAGAAGAAGAACTCACTACCTTTTGTCTTCCCACTATCACGTTTTTTAGAGAAAATAGTGGAAGGGAGTTCCAACTCCCTCCCAAAAAGATTTAAAATAAAATAAAATAAATTTATTTATTTTCATAAAACAATATATATTTATATGGTAACTACCTTATCATATAATATAATTATCAAACTATATGTTATATCAAATATAATACATAAAGGTATAGTTTCTATTCTCTCAACAATGACATTTAATATAAATCTCAATTATATTAAATTTAATTATATGAATCAAATTTATATAATTAATATTTGAATCATATTCAAATATTTATTTCCTTTAAAATAACTTTATATTATAATGTATTTGATACATTATAGCAATTATATCATATATAATTAATTCCCTCAATTAATTTGAACAATTCAGATTAATCCAAAAATTGATTCTCATTAATTCCTGATAAGCTATAGAGGGGACCTCATGGACTTGTAGCTTGAAGCTCCAACGGTACGTGATTAAATAAACTCCTTTAATTAAATTATTCACCATCTGTTAACTGTCGGACACTCCACTAAAGACCGACAGTTGCACTCTACGCACTACAGATATATTTCTGTGTCTATTGGATATAACCAATCAATAGTACGGTGACCCTTCACAAATTGCTCGTAAGTATAGTTGGGCAAAAATTACCATTTTGCCCCTATAATTACATCTAACTTCTTAAGTACGACTGATCCCTCTAATGCACAATAAATCATAGTCCAAATTACCTGTAAGTACAATTGGGCCAAAATTACCATTTTGCCCCTATAGTTACATCTAACTTCTGAAGTACAACTGATCCCTCTAATGAACAATAAATTATAGTCCAACTATGACTAAACCCCTCTCAAACCAGGAAAGGGTGTGACACCATATTGTTTAAGCCCTAAAATCAGCCTTTAAATGAGCAATTAATCTATTTGCCCCGACATTTGGGAATGAGTGAATTCCTTCTTGTGTAACTATGTTCTCAACTCCCCAATCAGAAAAATCCTTAAAATAGTAGGCTTGTTGAGTCGGCAATCTTGCCACTCTCACCCATACAAATCAAAAGGTCGCCTTCATAGGCAGGAGTTCACAACTCACTCAAGATTCAGGTCATGTTACCTATGGTCATCCTGTTGAAATAAAAGTTTCTATTATGAACGAGTTTATATAATGAGACTAAACATTTTGTGGTCCAGTCTTATACAAACGTCTTTGTATAGAATATCCCTACTCACATGTCTCCACATGAATGATCAAGATCATATCATTTGTAGCAAATTGTAATATCTACAAAGTTGGCCATACTCGTAATGTCACCAGGATAAGGTACCCAGTTTTATCCACCTACTACAGACTATTTAAGTTATCACTTAAACATGATCACCTATATGTCTACATACATTTTTAAGCTACAAAGATAACCTTGGATGTTAGTTTATTGGTTTGTGGTTAATGCAATTAATATTGAAATAAAACATCACATATTTTATTACATAAATAAAATGTTTATACATTACAATTACAAACTATAGAACCCTACGAGATTTAGAACATCAACCCCAACAATCTCCCACTTGATCTAAAGTTAGTGGAGCATACAATGTAAATGCCATACTAAATAAAAATTACCACAAACAATAAACTAGGGCAAACATGTCCAGTACAAATCTTTCACTTACCCTAGTCTAAACGTGGTCTGTCTCATTTACCTATACTATGCAGATGACCCTCAAACACCTTAGCCGTAAGGACCTTTGTAAATGGATCAATGTTTAAGATATAGCTTAAAAAGTCTATAGTATAGGGATAAGGTTGGGTACCTTATCCGTGTGATACCATGGATACGATCCGCTTTGTATTTGATACAAATACAATGATCCAACGCATTTATGTAGGTGACATACAAGTAGGGGGTATCCTATGCAATGAGTTTACATAAGACCGGACCGCAAAATAGTAACCATTAGATGTAACACCGTTGACTAGTTAGGTTTCTATTTCAATGAGATGACCTAGGCAGCTTAGTCTTAATTTTAAGTGTATTATGAACTCCTACTCATGAGAAATTATCTTTTGAGTTATATGGGTGAGAGTGGTAAGTTCACCAACTCAATAAGCCTATCATTTTGGGGATAAGACTGACTGGGGAGCTAGGAACATAATAATACAAGATGGATTTCACTCCTTCTCGACTTTAGGGTAAGTAGATGAGTGTTCTCTTAAGGGGTATCTCGGGGACTTGAACAAAAGTCCCCATCCTTGGCCCAGGAGGGATTATGTTTAATGGTTAGACCATAAATAGGTTGTTCATTAGAGAAGCATTGGTACTTAAGGATACATAGGTAATCTAGGGTTAAAACAGTAATTTTACCTAATTGGTGTTACGAACATTCGTGAAGGACTAATTTGCTATCATTAGTCTATATTTGTAGACACAGAAATGTACCTGTAGTGAGAAGAGTGTAGTTGTAGGTCTTGAGTGGAGTGTACCTATAATTAACGAATATTGATTAATTTGGCTAATGAGTTTAGCCAATTAATCTCCAATCGTTGGAGCTTCTGTTGTAAGTCCATGAGATCTCCTTCCTAGCTCGTAAAGGGAATTGAGGTAGCTATGTCTTAAATTGAGTTTGAAATATTCAAATTCACTTAGGAAAACAATATAATGTAATGATACATTATAATATAAAGTTTATATTTTATTTAAACTTTATAATATAAATTTAATTTTGGATATGATTCAAAATTAATTTATAGGAGAATTAAATATTTGAAGGAGTTCAAATATTAATTTAATGTGATTCAAATTCATATTGAAACTATAGGTTAAAATTAATGTGTATTTGATGCACATTAATGTAAATTGGATTCATATTAAAACTATAGATTATGAGAAAAATATAATGGAATATGATTCAAATGTATGTTGAATTAAAAATTAGATATTTAATTTGGTAATTATGTAATTAGAGAATTAAATAATTATTTTATTTTATTTTATTAATTGAATTAAAACTATAGGTTATGTGAGAGATGTTTCATTTAAATATGATTTAAATGAAATCATTAATTAAATCAGATTTAATTAAATATTAATTATTTAATTATTTAATTAATTTATTTAAATTAATTTATTTATTTACTTTTAATTAAGAGTTAACTCCCATGTAGGGAGTTAATAGAAACGTGGGATTCTCCTTCAAAATATGCAAAACGTATTGTTTTGCAAGAAGTGATTGGATGATCTCAGTGATACATAGAAGAGATTTGTGCTTTTGGTTTCTCTCCAAAATTCTCCTTCATCTTTTCCCAAATCAATTGGTTCCCACAAATCATTTTTACCTCAAGAATTCTCAGAGAATAGGAGGAAAATTCTTGTGGTGGTGTTGATTTCGATTAAAGGGAGAATTGGTCATTTCATCTGAGTTGTCAATGAAAATAAGAATTTCTTCCATTTTTTGTAGTTTTATTGAATTGCATGCTTAAAATAAGATTATTTTACAATAGACAATTTTTTATTGGTCTCGGTATTTTTTCTGGAATTGCCCAATATATGGGTATTTCAGAAAACCCAAATTAATAACAAGTTTATGTTATGTATTTTACGTTGCAATTAAGGCTTTCATCCCTATATTTTTTACGTAGGTAAACCTTGTATGTCTAAAAGTGTTTTACCTAATGTGCCTATACTTGAATTTAAATATGTGTCAAAGCATGAAAAATCTAGAAATATTCTTAGAAAATCAAAATTTGTACTAAACAATTTCATGTTAGATCAAGATGTGCTCATAATATGAATTTTGTGAATGAGTATGAAAAGGCTAGAAATGCATTTGAAAAATCAAAGTTTATGGCTAAACATTTCTATGCTAAAACTACTTGAATGAACAATGTTAAGTTTGTGCTTAGACATGAAAAGGCTAGAGATGTCTATATGAATCCAAAATTTGTGCCTACATGTCATTTTGTGGAGTTAAAGGTCATATCAGACCAAATTATTTTAAATTGAAAAAATCTCTTAGAAAGAAGTTCTTGAATAGAAATAAGGTTCAAAATCAATTAGTTAAAAACAAATTCTTACATAATGTTTTGTTTGCAAAATTGATCATGAATTTTATACTTGTTATTTACCAAAAATGAATACTAGCAATGTTAAAATTAACAGGTTCCAAAATCTTTGTTCATTAACAATGAATAGTCCAAGAAATGGGTGCTAAAAGCTTTTGCTTGAGCATTCTTTGAAGGTGTGATTCAAGAATAAAGTGTTGCTTGGACTTCTTTAAATTGGAAATTAATTCGAATCAGGGCAACTAGAAAGCTTGTTTGAATCCAACAAAGAAAAATAGCTTATTTGATAACCTTTATTTATTTATTATTATTATTATTTTTTTTTTTATTTGAGATAACTATGCTTTTGGTGTCTCAATTGCTTGAGTTTACTTGAATGATTTCGTCTCCTTTAATGATTTACTGAAAATTTGTATAATTCTTGTTTGTATTATTACCATGCTTATATTTATTTGCTAATGTGGCTTTGTTACTATTTGGTATCCTTGTTTTCAACCATTGTGCATCTACTCTGACATTTTGGTATCTTAACTTTTAATTGAATGATTTTTTTTCCATGGTATATAGTGACATATTTATTAAAAGGAGAATGCTTGTTTTTAGAGGGAGTTATATACATTCCTATATGAATTTCATATATTTGATGATGTTGATTCTCCATATTCCTTTATTATTATGTACCTATCTTATGCATATTATTTATCCTTTTAAGGAGAGTAATTGTCTTTAGAATAAAATTTTATTGGAAAACTTGTTTGATACTTCTACCCTCAAGTTGATATGTGTTAAATGTCTTTTTGTCCCTTATTAAGGGGAGTGTTTAATTGATTTCAAAAGGGGGAGAATTTGTGAAATTGGTCATAAATATAGTTAGCCTACACTTGATTGATTCTTTGTAATGCCTCTTGAATTTACATGTTGTTTATTTTTAGAAGGCATATCGATAAGAGAAGAAATATGCCAAATATTGTGTTCAAAATTTTAGGAGAAACATTCATATCTTTATGTTATTTTTCACAATTGTCCTTTTTTTTATCGATTCCAAAAGGGGGAGAGGTAATTAGAAAAATGAAAGCTTGTTCTTGAAACATACATTGTTTTCAAGTTAATTAAAATTATGTATGTGTGTTGATTGTGAATCAAGTTCACATTTTATGTCACATACCTCTTTGGAATTTATTTTTCTTGAGAGTTTGTCATCATCAAAAAATGGGAGATAGTTAATTTTTTGGCCCTTAGTCTCAAATTAATTAATTTTAATTAATTAATTAATTAATTATCAATGATAACATACCTGAATTTATTCACTAACAATTTTGGTGTTTTGAATAGTCTATTACGTAGAGCTCAGAATAAATATTTTAACGCAATTTGATTCACTCAAATTGGAATTTAAACGAAGAAGATATGACCGAAACAAGTTTAACGAAAAATTCCAAGCTGATGACGTGGTAGAATTTTTCTCATCAAAGTGGACCAATTGAAAGATGTCACTTGGAGCAAGGGAGTAGTGGTACATGGTGGGTTTTTTATTTAAAAAATTAAAAAAAAAATTAATATTATTTTATGTTTGTCTAATGGTTAGTTTTGGACACGTGGTGGACATTTGTTTTTTGTTGGGCCTTAAAAGAAATGATTTTAAAATACATATATATTATTATATCATTTTTTTTGTTTGTGTCTAAGAGTTAGTTTAGTTTAAATCTCAATTGTTCAATTTTCTTTTACCAACACCCAATGGCCCAAATTGAATTTGATTTTCACATACCCCATCTCTTCTTAAACTCTTCATCTTCTCCAAAATTAAAATAACAATTTCACATCTTTTGACAATCCTCTATAATTCATTAAGCCTCCATTGTTTTTCTTTCAAGCTTCATTTTCTTCCTTTTCATCTTATTCTTGAGAGAGATTTATGTATAGTGAGGATTGATTTGTTGTAAACTCAAAATTTATAATTCACTCTAGAGTTGTAAGAGTATTTTTTTAACATTTTCAAACTTTTGTAAGAGTTGCTCTTGAACGAAAAATTTCATAAAATAACTGAAAAAGAAAAAACTTTTCTATAGATGACCTCTTTCTAAAAAATTTTATATGGCTGATCTTTTTTACATGTGAAATACCAGATATATCTTTACTTTTTAAAACCAAACAAGCACCTATTCGATCTTGTATACAAGTCGTCTATTCGCATTCAAGTACTCCTCTCAGATTTCTCTCAACATCTCTCTTCGTCTTTGACGCCGTTCGTTACTCGTCGGTGGTATCTACTCGTTTTCGCTTTCATTTGAACTCCTTCTCCATTGTTTCAGTAATATGAAAGGTATGGTACTTTCATCTATCAGTTTTTGAAATCGTTCAGTAAATGGGTTTGATTAGGGTTTAAGGTTTGTTTAGTACATGGATATAGATCGCATAGCTTTGTATAATCGATTGTATAGCTCTATATAATCGATCACATAGCTTTATATAATTGATCATATAACTTTTAGTACTAGATCGAATAACTTCATTTACTAGGTCGCATAGATTTATATAATTGATCATATAACAAAAGCTAAACAATCGTATAGCATTTACTAAATGGACATAAAGATTTTGCTAAACGATCGTTTAGTTTAATTTAGACGATTGTTTAGCGAAAGCTATATGATCGTTTAGCTTTTCCTATACGATCGTCTAATCAATCTAATCGATCGTTTAGCGAAATCTATACAATGATTATCGTTTAGCTTTCGCTATACGATTGATTATATAAATCTACGCGACCTAGTATATGAATCTATACGTTTTAGTACTAGCTTTTTATACTAGATCTGCCTTTCATACGCTATATTGTAGATGGCGCACTTAACCTCAATTGAGAAATATTTTCCTACTACTGTAGTTTGTTTGGCCCACATTGGCAAGACGAATGCACTGACTAAGAAGAAACTAACAGAAACACAAATGGGCATGTTCTGGAAAACATGCTTTGGTCCATTATTGGATGTCGATCTTATATTCAATGGGTCAGCTTGTGCATTATTTTCTTCAAGAGAGGTCACCGATTAGAATCCAGCTGTCATAAGCTTCAATATCCATGGGGAAGAAGGTAACATTCACATGAGATTATTTTAATTTGGTTACTAGGTTATGCCCGATAGAGGAAAGATTGGAAAGAGATACCAATTATGAGAGGCTAAGACATCTCATCCTCGGACCGAAGGACGATAACAAACCAATTCTTTATGAGGATGTGGGGGCTTTATTTGAAAAGTTCAAATTTTCGAACGATGAAGATGTCGTGAAAGTTGCATTGGCATTATACATAGAAATGGTGACGATCGGGAAAGACTAAGAAGAATGGTTGATCAGGATATACCTGAAAATGGTGATATTGGGGTTGATCAATACTCCTACGACCAACTCCCTTCAAACGTTGAATTTGAGGAGTTTGATCACGATGAAAGGACATGGTGATCATGATGAGCACCAAATGACCAACTACCCTCAAATTCGTCAGTCTCATACGAAGCAGCCTAACACACATAATAAGAGACAGGTTGAACATGTAGAGAACAACACAAAATCCTCACGAAAACACAAGAAAAACAAGTCTTATAGAGTTATACCTGAGGAACTATCAGAAATTCGCAATGATTTGGTGAACTCAACTAGCATGGTTCATCGGTTGGGTGAGAAGCTGACAGAAGTTCGCAATCTCTGCGTCTAGAGTTTAGGGAAGGTAATAATTGTGTGTTGTATTATTTACTAAACGATCGTTTATATTTATCTAGACAATCGTGTAGTAAACTCTAACCGATCGTTTAGATTTATTTATATGATCGTTTAGATTTGGATAGACGATCGTGTATCTTTATCTAGATGATCGTTTAGCCACACTAAACGATCTCTTATCTTTATCTGGACGATCGTGTAGACACATTAAACGATCGTTTAATGTTTAATACACGATCTTTTTGTTGGATTGTATGTCCTAAAACTTTGTAAAGTTAAACATAATCTATTATCAATAAAGATGTTATTCAACATTACTTCAATAAAGTTGTTACTAAATCTATAAATTGCACTTATAAATAAACTAAGATCTATGGTTATTACGTGAATACTTGAACTTTATGTGGAGACATAAAAATGGATTAAGTTCAAGTAAATAGCCAAAACGGTCTATAGTATACGAATAAGGTTGTTACAATTTGTTGTAAAGTTACTACAAACAAAGTGATCCTGATTCGTTCATGTATTGACATGAGGAGTGGGGACATCCTATGCAATGAGTTTGCATAAGATCGGACCAAGAAATAAGTGACTCTTACTTTATAATGTTGTGTACTGTTTAAGACTGATTATTTCGCTTAGATAACCAAGGTAACTCGATCTTAATCCTGAGCTAACTATGAACTCCTGTTTATTCGAGATTATCCTTAGATTTGCATAGGTGAGGGTTGGCTCAACAGTGTCGGCTCAATAAGCCTCCCATTTCAAGGGTAAGACCAGGTAGATGTTGGGGACATAGGGTGCAAGAAGAAATTCACACCTACCCGATTTAGGGATAGGAGAAAGGTTGTTCTCTTAAGTACTGAATCCAAAACTTGAACAAAGGGTCCCACCCTCTCATTGGCCAAAAGGGATCTGGTTTAGTGATTGGATCACAAACCAATTGTTCATTAGAGGATCAATGGAACTTAAGGAGCAAAATGTAATATCGGGGGTAAAACAACATATTGATCCAGTCGTTATTACGAACAACCTGTGCAAAGTCGACTTACTAATTATGGTTACTCAAGTAGACACAAATATATCTACAGTGAGGAGAGTGCAACTATCAGGCTATAGTGGTGTGACTTGATAGTTAACGAATACCGATTAATTTGGTCTAAAAAGTTTTAGCCAATTAATCTTAAATCGTTGGAGCTCATGATCTGTAGGTCCATACGGTCCCTCTACTAGCTCGTAAAACATGAACACCTTGAATTAATAAATTGAGTGAATTTGGAATGATTTCAATTTGAAATGTTCAAATTAAATTCAATTAGAAATGTTCAAATTGAAATTAGGGTTTTGAACAATTATATTGAATATAATTAAACGTTGAATTTATTGAAATTAAAAGAAATTAGAGAGATTAAATATATTTAATTATGAAATTAAATATTATTTATATGAATTAGATTCGTGCTTAATTAATTAATTTAAATTAAATTAATTTTAATTTTCAAACTTTATAATCAATTTCAGAAATTGATTTTTGATTTTACTTAATTTTGAATTAATTAAAACCAAATTAAGTTGGAAATTAATGGTTGTAGTGGAAAGTTCCATCAAAGTTGGAAAATTGATGTGTTTTGTTAAAGACCATACATGCAGTTGGTGAATAAAAGCTCTGAAATTGGAGAATGGAAATGATGCTTTTTCTAAGTTTTTAGAAAACTGCTGCATAAATTCTTCCTCTCCCAAAACCCACTTCAAGTCCTATCTAAATCACTTCAATCTTGAGTTCAGGCTAAGAATAGTAGAGAAGATCTCTTGGTGGTTCACTAAAGATTTGGAGCTGAGAATATGTGAGGAGCAACTTGGATCGGAGGGGAATTCTTCAAAGGTATATTGTTGAGAAACCCTCTTCTTAAATTTCTATTTAAGCATGCTTTTAGAACTCAAATTAAATGTAATTAGAGTGCTTACTGATTTTGTTTGCTTCCGTTTCATGTTAGCTTATCCTATCAATTGGTATCAGAGCATGATTTAAGCACTCAATTACCGTTAATTTGAGTTTTTGGTGGGTGTTTTTCATAAGTTGTATGAAAATGATGAATTGATATGGTTTTTCTGAGTTTTGGCATTGTTTTCTCTTCAATTATATTGTAATTCTTGTAATTGGATCTTGTTTGATGGGCCTTAATGTAAGTTTAAGTGTCTATAATTCAATTGGAGTCATTAGAGTTACAATTAGGATGTAATTGAAGAAATAAGTGAAGAAGGTCAAGCAACAGGAACTGGATTTTTAGCCACTGCCCAATACTCGATGCTCAATGCCCCATACTCGATGGTATTTAGTGAAATACTCGATGCACGATACCACACTTGATGAGCAACTCGATGCTATTTTGTGAAATACTCAAAGCACGATGCCATACTCGATGGTATTCGATGCTCATACTCGACGGTATTTTGTGAAATACTCGATGCATGATGCCATACTCGATGGTACTCAATGGCATACTCGATGGTATTTACTGAAATACTCGATGCACGATTGTACTTGATGCTTGAAGACACACTCGACTCTCGATGGCATACTCGATGCTTAATGGTCTTGATGGTTTTTGCCTAGTTCAGCCCAATTTTGAGCATAGAAGATCCGGTTTGAGAGGTTCTGGTTCGGTTTAAGGCAGTTCGAGCGATCTAGAAGTGTTTTGGAGCTAGTTTTTACTGAATTTTGTAATAATTAGGCTTTTGTTTACTTGAAAAGGCCAAAACTAAAACCATATCAATCTGTGTTTAGTTATTTATGCATGTGATGTATGTTATAATTAAATAAATCTTGTATGTGCATAAAGTATGTCATGCAGATTTAAAATACTACCATAGAAAGCATGCTACGTGCATTAAAAGTATGTTATAAAGTATTATAGTATATAGTATGCATGTATAGGGTTTCAAATGTTTTAATATAAATGATATATTAAATGTTGAATGCATTTAATGTATGTTATGGATGCTTAACATGTCTAAAATTTTGTAAGTTGTTATAAAATTGGGTTAGACATTTAAAATTCATAACAAAGATAGATGTATGCTTACATAGGTTAACCACTTGTTTTAATAGTTAAAGTAGGCTGTTATCTTATAAAACTAGTGTTACAAACTCAACCAATATATAATCTTGTCTAAGGCTGGGGGTATTTAAGTTGATGATCTATGGAACATCTCCTACCTGGAGATTATGGTCGTATAATTGAGTGTTGTTAACCAGTTTTATGAGCAATACGTGAGTGATGTGAAGTTTTAAAACTAGTTTATCACCTAGACATCGTAGGTTAAATCCAAATATAAACGTTATACTTGGATAAACACCTAAACTTAGGTTGTTTAATTAGCCGAAACATTCCTAAGTAAATATATACCCAAAACAAATGTTAAACACTTCAGTGGGAGTTTAATAGCATATATGATATGTTATTAAAACACTTCAGTGAGAATTTAAGAATGCTTCAGTGAGAGATTAATAACATACGTGATATGTTATTCTTAGCTCTCACGTCCCTAAGAGTTCACAAACGAGATTCATGTGACGCTTCGTGTCACCCTGGAAGTGACCTCCATTCGGAAAGCATTTTCATGAATCGACATCAAGGTGAATAGGGGAAGTTGTTCACAGCAAAATCAAAAGTGATGTTTTGATTTTCATTCTCACGTCCTAAGAGTTTCACACCTTGAGATTCATGCGACGTTTTGTATCACCCTAAGAGTGACCTCCATTCGAAAAGTATTTGCATGAGTCAAGATCAAGGTGAATGAAGGGAAGTTGTTCAATGTAAAATCAAATATATGATATATTGACTTCAACTTTCACGTCCCTAAAATGTTCACACGTGAGATTCATATGATGCTTCATGTCACCCTGGGAGTGACCTCCATTCGTAAAGTGTTTGTATGGGTCAACATCAAGGTGAATGGAGGAAGTAGTTCATAGTAAGTGCGTGAAAGATATGTGTCAACATGTCCTGTGGTCTCTTCCGTTTGTTTGGACTGTGAAATTCCTATGTTGCGCCTACTTGTCGTGTTTAAGTCGGCCTTACTAGTCGTTTAACAATGACTATCCCCTCGGAGGGTTGTAACATAGGATTTGGAACAACTCAAACTCCAAAAATGGAGAGGATTTCTTAGGTCGTTTTCCAACCTTGACTTTCCAATTCGGTAGCATCGTTATGGCCGACCTCTAAGGTCTTAAAATGGAGGGTTACACTTACGAAATTATTAAAGTGTTAGTAAGTTCTAACAAAAAACGGTAGCTAAATTACTATCGGAATATGAGTTATTTTGGAGATAGTATTTAGTCAATAATGTCTTTCTTTAGTGAATGAGTATTTGACTGCCCCTCGATAGCACTTATTCTGACTCACTATAGTATCGTTGCAAGTAAATAATGATTATGGGTACATTATTATTTTTTGCTTAAAAACTTTATTTGGACACAGAGTTTGAACATTTATGTGACGCAGTCCAACCGCAGCAATTTCATGCGAACAAGAAATCTCTAAATAGTTGAATTCCATGTAACTATACGTATGTGCATGAAGATCCACCAACCCCTCCAAATGTCCATCATCTACATTGATTACATACATGTCAACTCGAAAAACACTATACATCTAAATTTCAATTCTTCAGCCTTCAGAATATCAAATGCATAATCAGAAACTATGTTTATGCATGCAATTGCATTTGTTCGGCAAATTAGAACCAACCCTATAATCACTCATATATGTGATCCAACAGTTTTGTGATGGGGAGTTCTCGAGCATCCTTTAATACTACACTAAGGAATTCTATGATGGTGTTGACATTCAACATGCGGAAGCAATTAGGATCTTAAGCACTCTAATTCTATCAATTTAAGCAAACAAGCAAGCATGTTCATTAAGAGAAATAGGATTTCAGAAAATTTACCTTTGAAGAACTCTTCAAATCTTCAAAAACCAACTCAAATCTTCAATTCAAATACTTGTAGACCACTACTTGATCTTTGCTACTATTCTTTAGGACCTTAGATTGGGTGGTGGAACCCAAAATGAGAAGGAAATAGAAGAGAACTTTAGAGGAATTCTGTGTTTTGGGTGTCAAATTAAAGAGAACTCCTTCTCTTTTTCAATTTTTTCAGTTGCATCATCCTAATTTCTCAGCCAAATCCACCTTTTGATCAACATCTACATGCAAATCAAATACCCTATGAGATGACACCAAAACAAATACAATTTAAGTGGACTTGTATGGTGTCATAAGTGGGATAAACCCATTTTACAATTGTATTATTTCCCTTTTTATTTAAATTGATTTTTAAACAAAATCATAATTGAAATAAAATTTCAATTTTATAATGAAAAATGTTAATTCAATAACTAATATTAAATAAAATCCATTAATTTTTAAATTAATTCTATAATTAATTTTAAATTATTTCTTAATAATTAATTTAATTAATTTAATATCAAATACTAAATTAATTTAATATCAAATATTAAAGTAATTAAACACCAATTCTTTAAACATGAATCCCTATTCATGTAATTAATATTTAAATTATATTTAATTATTTTGCTCCAATTTTATTTAATTCGATAATTAAACGTATAATCATATCGTATATAATTACTGATTCCTTTAATTCGAATTTGATTGTTTCAAATTCTCTCATCATGTTATTCTAAGGTTTAGTCCGTTTGTGAGCTAGTAGGGAACCTAATGAATTTACATGGGCTCCAACGGTCTGAGATTAATTGGCTAAACTCTTTAAACCAAATTAATCAACATTCGTTAATTATTGGGTCACTCCACTAAAACTCAATAGTTTCACTCCTCTCACTGTAGATATATTTCTGTCCACTTGATATAACTATAATCAGTAAGTCAGCCCTTCCCAGGTTGTTCGTAATAACAGCTTGGTCAAAAATTATTTTACCCCTGAGATTACATCTTGCTCCTTAAGTCCCATTGATCCTCTAATGAACAATTGGTTTGTTATCCAATCACCAAACCGAGTCCCACATAGGCCAATGAGAGGGTGGGACCCCTTGTTTAAGACTCGGAGTCAGCACTTAAGGGAACAACCTTTCCACTATCCCTAAAAGCATATAGGAATGAATTTCGTTTTGCACCCTATGTCCCCAGCTATCTACCCGGTCTTACCCTGAAATGGGGACTTATTGAGTCGACGTTGTTGGGCCAATCCTTACCCATGCAAATCTATAGATAATCTAGAATAAACAGGAGTTCATACTTAGCTCAGGATTAAGGTCAAGTTACCTAGGTCATCGCTTTGAAATAGTCAGTCTTATATAATAAACAACATTATAAAGTAAGAGTGACTAATTTCTTGGCCCAGTCTTATACAAACTTTTTGCACAAGACGCCTCCACTCACATGTCTCCACATGAACGATTCAGGATCACACTGTTTGTACTAAATACAAAGTGGGTCGCATCCAATAGTGTCCCCATAATAAGTTACCCAACCTTATCCTTCTACAGACCGTTTTGGCTATCAACTTGAACTTGATCCACTTTATGTCTCCACATAAAGTTCAAGTACTCATATAATAGTCATGGATCTTAGTTTATTGGATTTATGTTCTTACAAGTGCAATGTACATACTCAATAACAGTTTTATTGAATAAACCTCAATAACATCTTTATTGAAAATAGAATATGTTTAATTTTATAAACTGCGAGTTTTAGAACATACAACCCAACATTCTACTATGTTTGTGGCCATCTTGTCCTAATTTATTCGAGACATCTCGTCACAACAGGATACCGTTGGAGCTTGGCCCAATAAATTTCAAAATTAGACATCCTATATGTTTTGACCGCAAGATAAAAATGTGAGATTATTTCATTGTTTTTTAATTGGGTCATCAAGTTACTCCATATGTGATATATGCATAGCACATGAAATGCTTCAGGAAATACAGATGCAACCGCTTTTCCAATTAAGATATGACAGTCGGATATAATGACTAATTCTGGAATTTCTCCGATTGAAGTCTTTAAATTAGTCATGAACTAGGTCCAAGCTGCATCATTCTCACCTTCCACGATACTAAATGCAATTGGGTAGATGTTATTGTTACTGTCGATGCACATTGCTATTAACAACATACCTTTATATTTCTCATGCAAGTGGGTCCCATCAACCACAATAATGGGATGAATGTAGTTCAAGAATCCCCTAATGCATGATCCTAATGCTATGAATACATATTTAGAGTATTGTTCATCTTCTATTTCAACCTAAAAAAAAGTACTTGATTTGTAAGTTTAAATGCTTCATCGAATGCCTTAACAAAGGCATATACCAATGCATATTCTCTTACGCAGTAAGCCTGTCCGTAGCTTATATTCACTCCATAATCTCTTCAGACGTCTTCAATTATATCTCTTAGGCGATATGATCGATCGACTTGATCATATTTGGACTTAATTAAGTGTCCAATAACCTAAATCTTAGCCTGTCGATGATCACTACTCCTTATTTCAACTGCGCATGTATGTATGTTTGGATACTTTGTCACCTTAAAGGAATCATGTAACGACCCGACCCCCTAGGACTTAAGTTAGGTCATTACTAAATACATGCATGCATGGAACTCAAAACGACACTTGGTTATGGCGAAATAAATGCTAATTAAATAAGGTAAGTTCAAAAGACTTTTATTAAATTCAAATATTAAAACAATAGTAGGGTATCCATAAATCATAAAGGATAATAAATAAGTCTGAAAAACAATTCTTAAAAATAAGTTTTAAACATCAAAACTAAATTTTAAGAGAAACATGAAAAGAACTCTAAATCTCATGATGCGGAAGCGTAAAAACTAGTCCCAGTGGCTCGATCACGAATTCCACTTGTCCATCGCCAATGCATCTCTACCCTTACCTGAAACAACAACATGAGAAAGAATGAGTATAAAATACTCAGTAAGTAACCCCACTACTGAGGTCAGGCTGGGCATCTATGTCCTCTAGATACTCACCTCTGATAAAACATATAAACTCCTCTAGTCCTCATGGGACACATATGCACATGAAACAAGAAGGAGACTGAGTCATATCCAACTGTAGTTAAGTATGCCCACTACCTCTGGTGAATCCCGAAGGAGACACAAACTGGTGAATCCCGAAGGAGACACAAAATCTAATGGGCATCTAACTAATTAGTAAGGACATTTGCATAGTC
Source organism: Benincasa hispida (assembly GCF_009727055.1). Classification (NCBI taxonomy): domain Eukaryota; kingdom Viridiplantae; phylum Streptophyta; class Magnoliopsida; order Cucurbitales; family Cucurbitaceae; genus Benincasa; species Benincasa hispida. Next base: position 40,528,288 of record NC_052353.1, read on the forward strand.
TAAACATCATAATCATCACTGTACAAATCTATGACATACATATAAACCTCAACATCATGGCTCTATAACATACACATATACCTCAACATCATGGTACTACAACATACATGTATACCTCAACATCATCAGATCAAATACAACCATGGAAGCACATACCATCTCATACTAGCATTCAAGTGTCTATGTGCATAAATAAATAAATCGAATCTCGTAACAGAACATACTTTAATCATGTTATACTATCAATCTTTCATGCTGTCATTCTGCCATAACCTTCATTTAACATGCTAGCATACATCTAATGCCTGGCCCGTGAGCAGTTCTAGTAGTAAGATTACTTACCTTGATATTAGGTCAAACCAAAAAGCAATTGAATCTTTGTGAATTCTTGAATCCTTAATCAAGCCTAAACATAAACCAAACTTTAAAATTAATAGTTAAGGCCAAATTTAAAACACCCAAATATTACAAAATATTTCCAGATAACCTTACCTGGGTGTGGTCTAATTCGAATTCACCTTCCAAACCTCCAATTTTAAGTCCAAATAATTAGCAAACCAAACTCTTCTTCATCTTGAATGAAATTTTTGAATCAATCCCCTAATCATAACTTGAAATTAGGCTTACATGATTAAAGCTTGAATCAAATACATACTTCACTACTAATGTCTCAAATAAATTATCCATATGTAGCTTCGTAAAAAAATCACTTCCAAATGACTTTACCAAAATTTCTCAACAACCAAAATTAATCCACAATAGGGTAATCAAAGCATAAAACTTACCAAAACTCGCTAAAATAAACTCCAAATTCACTGAACAACACCTCAATACCTTCACAAACTTGAATCCAAAGTTGAAACACAATGGGTATCAACCAATTGATGCCAAAAGTAAATGAGGATTCAAGAATCAACTGAAAACAAACCCAAACGACAGAAATCTTTATCCAAATCGATAGATCCAGTGACGACAAAAGTGAATGACACTTGAGCAGTGGTGGACGGAGGTCATGAAGAAGAAACTGACGCTGAGGCTTTGGGTGGCGTCGAACGGGCTCACGAACGTGAGGAAGAAAAAGGAGGTGGGATTTGACTTTTTATAAAAGAACAACAACAACAATAATAATAAAACAAAAAAGGAAGTAAATATAATTACATTTAATTCTTTTCCGTTTCAAAAGAAAATTAATTCCTGCCATTAATTTTCAATTTGAATTTCAAATTGAATAATTTCACGCCAACAATTAAATTCCCGCACCTATACTTGAAGTCCAAAATTCCAAAAATGTCCTCCAACGAATAACAATTATTGAAATTCCAAATAATAAAGTTACTCAAATTACATTATTACTAAAAAAATGTGCGGGGTGTTACAAATCACTTCCCACCAAATTTTTTGCATGGACACGTCACTTACATTCCTCCACTAAACACCGCACGGTTATCTGACCAACCTTTATATCCTCTTCATTCAGACAATCATAAGGTACTGAGATAAGTACATCATAAGATGGTGAGGATTAGCCCAATTTTTATTTTTTCACAGAATCAAGAATTTTACAGAACCAAAATATAATTATGCGTGAAAATTTCTCAGGAGGTGTGGGCTTTGAGAATTTGGAAGAGAGATTGAGAGGGAAAAAGAGAGTCAGCATGCTTTGTCCTCACTCACATGCATCCTAGGAAAATTCCCAAGAGGTCACCCAACATAGGATTTTTGGAGTTCTTATGATTGAGCCATCGAAAAAGAAGGTGCACCTTGTTGGTATAGGTAGTATCTTTCAATTCTTTTAAGCCTTTCTTAACTATACTTTCATGTCCTCAGGATCCCTCTCATTCGGATGTGATATCGGTTCATTCATGTATCCCTCCTAAACTCGAGGACGTTACGGGAAATAAATATTTGAATATGATTCAAATATTAATTATATGAATTGGATTCATATAATTAAATTTAATATAATTGTGATTTATATTAAATGTCGTTGGTGAGAGAATAGAGATTATAGGTTATATTGTATTTGATACAATATAGAAACTATAGGTTATATATGTTATATTTGATATAATATATAATTTAATATTTATTATATGATAAGGTAGTTATCATATAAATATATATTAAATTATTTATTAAAATAAATTATTTTATTTTATTTTATTTGAAAAATAATTTTAGGGGAGGGAGTTATACCTCCCTCCCCCTTTTCTATCTACTACGTTAGTGGGAAGTTTTGTTTTTGCAAGGAGTTGTTTCATCTTCTTCTTATTGAAGGAAAATTGCATAAGTGTTCTGAAAGTTCTAACCTCATCACTATCATCCTCCTCCTCTCATTTCTCTCAAATTTCCCTCTTTCAAAATAGCCAGAGCACACACAAACTCCTGGATTCTCACCCAGAGAATACAGAGGTTTCCATCGTGGTGGTGTCCTTTTTGGTTCGAGGGTTTTCTTTCTTGAAGAAAGGTTCTTCAAAGATAAGGGTTTCTAACCCATTTTTTCTATTTTAATCTTTTCAAGCATGGTGTAATTTTATTTCTTAAATGCATAATCTATATGTTTATTTGCTATGAAATTTATATTCTGTAAATTTTGGATTTTTGTTTCTGGTCCCGTTTTCGCTCAAGGACCTTCAATGGTTCCTTGAATTAATGCATGCATTCATATAGTATAACAATTATATTAAATATGATGCATGAGCATGCTTAATTAAATCATGCAACTTTATAATATAACATTGATACTAAAATTGATGCATGAAAAAATGTTTATCCTATGGTGGTACTTTTATACTATATGGCATACAGTAAGCTATATAATTAAATAAATCAAACATCACATGTACAAAATAATAGAAGTAACATTGGACCCAAAATTGGCATCCTAAACATTAATTAAATTAATATAACTCTTATATTATTTTAATTAATGAAAATACAAATAAATAAATTAATTATTACAAATTAGTAATTAAAAAAATAAAAATTTGCCTTCAACTGCATGTTAGAAGACTTGAAACCACAATCTAAAAGTGCCTGTTGAACGCGCGAACCATTCTCAGAGCATAACGACGTTGGTGCCAGCCTCGTTAGGTTGACTTTTGCTTTGCTGCAGCATAGCCCTACACTGCATGCAACTTTACTACGCTGCCTTTTGAGTTGCCGAAGCATAGCCTTACGCTACGTGCAGCGTCACTACGCTCTGCATCAACGCCATAACGTTGCTGTTAAGCATAGCTATCCTTGGCATTCTGCCTTACAGCGTAATGCACAGGGTCGCTACGTTGTGCATTATGCTCTAGGGTCGCTAAGCATAGAATAGCCTTACGCTTCATCCATTTTTCTCCGTTCTAGCTCCAAATTTGTCCAAATTGAAGTTGAAAACTCACCATGAGCAAGACGAAGTATTATAGGCTCGATTGCAGGAATAAAATGCCAAAAAAAACATTGAACCCCTCCAAATCGACTGAATAAAGCAGTAAAGCTAAGACCATTTTTGAAACATCCAAGAGCCAAAGCCAACATACATTCGTAATGCATCAAGAACACCCACCAAGAACTCTGGATTAAAGTTTGAAAATGAAAATCAGAGACGTAACTGAAGGATCTCATATCAATGAGTTCCATGAGCGTGTTCGGATCGCTCCGATCTCACCGTGACCGAAATACAAACATTATACATTCAACACATACAGTTATGCAAATAAACTCTAATTAATGACATGGTATGAACAAAAAAATCATAACAAGGAGACAACATTCCATACCAGTTGAAGACAATCTTCAATCTTCGGAACTTCGATGCAGCGAAAACTCCAAGCAATCTACCACCGCCCAGCAACAGAGTCAACAAAAGCAGCACGATCAACGCGAACACGAACGCCGCAACGGGTATGACACCACCACTAATGAGCCCTAGGTATTCTTGAAGTGAAAACCCAAAGGGTGGGCTTTGGTGAATTTGGTAGAGAATGGAGGAAAAACGCGTCGTGTAGGCGATAAGCAAGTGGGAGAGAAAACAACGCTATCGCATAGCAGAAGTGCTTACTGCATAAAGAAGCTATACGNATTAAATTATTTATTAAAATAAATTATTTTATTTTATTTTATTTGAAAAATAATTTTAATAACTCCCTCCCCCTTTTCTCTTTACTACGTGTGGGAAGTTTCGTTTTTGCAAGGGGTTATTCCTTCTTCTTCTTCTTCCTGAAGAAAATTTATAGATGGGTTTGGTGGGTTCCAACTTGATCATGAAGGAACTCTTAAACAAGAGAACAGCTGAGCGGAAGAAGATCGTTCTAAACCTATTGTGAAAGAACAACACATTTACAATCAAACAACAACAATTATGCATCATTTACTAAATTACACCATGCATTCAAGATAAATATAAAGGGAATCAAGTGACATACCTTTGAAGAACTATTCTTCGAGTATTCCCTTGATCAACACCAGTCCAGCTTCCAAGCAAACTCGATCAAGTGCACAAACGCAACGAACAACCAGTGAATAACACGAATTGTCAGATCCTCGAATACAATTAAGTAAGACTCGAACCTCGGCCCTTGAACAGCAAACTCGACACTACCAAAAGGCTACATTGGTATTCTCAGTGTGAGAATCCAGGAGGTGTGGCTTTGTGTGGATTTGGTAGGGGAAAGGAGGAATTGAACGATCGTTTACACGATCTAGTAAGTGGGAGAATGAGATAGTTTATCGAATGACTTGGATACTCAATCATTGAGTAGCGAGGAGCTATCGTCTAGCAAACTCAACACTTGATCGTTCACTCTCTCAAAGGCTATAGTATAGCTATTTTCTTTTACCCGATCGAATATGTTGCATCTTTTTGAAAAAATGAAAATGATTTCCTTTTAAACCATCAGTTATTAAAACTGATAAAAAACTTCCCACTCAATCGGTTAATAGAGAAAAATAACCAACCACAATTATCTTATAATTGCTTTTGTTATAAATAAATATAATAACTAATTTATCATATTATATTTATAATCTATAGTTTTAATATCACGTCATATATAATATTTAAACCATAGTTCTTTTTCTCCTTTATGACATTTAATATAAATCATATTTATATTAATTCCTTCAATCAAATAATGTATCAAATATATAAAATCAATTATATCATATATAATTCAACTAATTTAATTATATCATATATAATCAAATTCCCTCTTGTTAATTTGAACATTTCAAACTAACCCAAAAACTGATTCTCAACATGAATCCATTGAACTACCAAGGGGACCTTATGGACCTGTAGCTTGAAGCTCCAACGGTACGTGAATAACTAACTAAACTCTTTAATCACAATATCCACCATTCGTTAATTTTCGGACACTCCACTAAAGACCGACAACTACACTCTTCGCACTACAGATATATTTCAGTGTCCATTGTATATAACCAATCAACAGTACGATGACCCTTCACAAATTGCTCGTGAGTATAGCTGGACCAATTTACCGTTTGCCCCTATAGTTAAATCTAACTCCTTAAGTACCACTGATTCCTCTAATGAACAATACATCATAGTCCCACTATGAGTGCTTGGGCCAGAAGAAGGTGTGGCACCACATTGTTCAAGCCTCAAAATCAGCCCTTAAGGGAGCAATTTATCTACTTAACCCTGCTTCAGAGAAGAAGTGAATTCCATCTTGTGTAGCTGAGTTCCCAGCTCCCCAATCAGACGAATCCCCAAAGTGGTAGGTTTGAGTTGGTGATCTGGCCACTCACACCCATGCAAATCAAAGGACCGCCCTCATAGGCAAGAGTTCACAACTCATTAAGGATTAAGGTCAGGTTATCTATGGTCATTCTAATGAAATGAAAGTCTCTGTTATGAACGATGTTATATAACGAAACTAAACATTTCGTGGTCTGGTCTTATACAAACTCCTTTGTATAGAGTATCCCCGCTTGCATGTCTAATATGTGAATGGTCAGGATCAGACCATTTGTAGCACTTTACAACACTTGTAACATCTACAAAGTGGGCCACACTCGTAGCATCACCAGGATAAGGTTTCCCTCCTTTATCCATATACTACAGGCCATTTAGGTTATTACTTAAAGCACGATCCACTTGTATGTCTCCACATACATGCTTAAGTTACAACGACAACCAGGAATCTTAGTTTATTGGTTTGTGGTTAATGCAACTAAAATATCTCATATTTCATAGATAGTAGTGAATAAAATATCTCATATTATTACATCACAAAGAGTTTGTTCATACAGATGTTTACAAACTATAGAACCCTATGAGATTGAGAGCATCAACTCCAACAAATCGCTATCATCCTCCTCCTCACTTCTCTCTAAAATTCCTTGTCTTCCAAAATAGCCAGAGCACACAAAACTCCTAGATTCTCACCCAGAGAATACAGAGGTAATATTCCTGGTGGTGTCCTCATTGACGGTTAGAGAGTTTGAGATTGTATGTGACAGGATTCGGAGAAGGAATTTCATGAAGAAGGGTTTTTCAAAGGTAAGGTTTCTTAAACTTATTTTCTATTATGTAATTTTTGTTTTAAGCATGTTGTAATTATCTCTTAAATGCATGATTTTTATGTTTTTGTTGTAAAATTTATATTCTGTAAATTTTGGGTCTGGGTTCAATCTCGTGTTTTGCTCAAGGACCTTCAATGGTTCCTTCAACTTGAATAATTAATAAACTCCTTTAATTAAATTTTTCAAAATCCATTAACTACCGGTCACTCAACTAAAGATCGACAGCTGCACTTTGTGCACTAAAAATATATTTCTATGTCCATTGGATATAACCAGTCAATAGTATGATGACTCTTCATAAATTGCTCGTAAGTACAGTTGGACCAGAATTACCATTTTGCCACATCTAACTCCTTAAGTATCACTAATCTCTCTAATGAACAATAAGTCATAGTCCAACTATGACCAAACCTCTTTCGAGCCAAGAGATGGTATGACATCACATTGTTCAAGTCCTAGAATCAGCCTTTAAGCGAGCAATTTATCTACTTATCCTGACATCAGAGAATGAGTGAATTCCGTCTTGTGTAGTTGTGTTCCCAACTCCCAATCAGACAAATCCCTAAAATGGTAGGCTTATTGAGTCGCCGATCTGGCCACTCTTACCCATACAAATCAAATGGCCGCTTTCATAGGCAGGAGTTCACAACTCACTCAAGATTCAGGTCATATCACCTATGCTCATCCTTGTGAAATGTAATTCTCTATGTGAACGGTGTTATATAATAAGACTAGTCATTTTGTAGTCCGATCTTATACAAAATCCTTTGTATAGAACAACCCGCTCATATCTCTCTACATGAATGATCAAGATCAAAACATCGTAGTACTTTACAACAATTGTAACATCTATAAAGTGGGCAATATTCGTAGTGTCACTAGGATAAGGTATCCAGCCTTATCCATCTACTACAGACTATTTAAGTTATCACTTAAACATGAACTACCTATATGTCTCTGCATACATGTTTAAGCTACAAATGATAATCTTGGATGTTAGTTTATTAATTTATGGATTAATGCTACTAAATGTCGAATAAAACATCTCATATTTTATTAAATAAATAAATTGTTTGTACATTACAATTACAAACTACAAGACCCACGAGGTTTAGGGCATCAACCCCAACAGCAAGTGGGGTTGAAAAGGTGTTGGAACTAATTATGGACCTAGGTTTTCCATATCCATATTCAATATGAGTCTGTGAGGTGCATCTTGTTTAGATGTTACGACCCATCCAAGTTACATTTCCATCATCTCCCCGGTTACCTGGTTTGATTTTATCATATAGTGAAGACAAGTTATGTCTATATGTGGTTGGAACACCAATGTTCTGACTAGTTCGAATGGTTGGAATGGTTGGATTTCCCTAATGGTACATGTTCTCAATGTATGTTCCATGAATATCATGCGGTGTGATTAATACAAATAGAGGTATCTGGTATGTATCACTGTCTTCCAAAAAAAACTAAGGTCTTCATCATCGACTATATCGGTCAAGGGACTTGGATTAATAAATTGTAATAACATTTGATGTGTATGGTAAATCTATCCGGATCGACATTTAGTCGTTGGTGTAGAAGACTCACTAGTTCAGTACATGATATATCGTGTCTAATTTTTAGACCTTTCATGTGACCACTAACATAGTTACTTTTGATCTGGTCCCATTCCCCACCATAGCATACAAATATGTAAAATAACGTCATTGATATGCATTACGCTAATTATAATAATCGATCAAACATTAAAATTACATAAAAAAAAAAAAATATGTGTGATAAACGCTCATGTACCATGATGTATACAATTGTATATATAATGATATACGATCTTGTATATTGTTGTATAGGATCGTATTTGCTATGGTATACAATCATGTATGTTGTGGTACACGATCATGTACCTAATGATATACGATTGAAAATACAATGGCACAAGATTACATATATAATGGTACACGATCAAAAAAATAATAGTGAACAAACTTCTAAAACTTTTGGTTAACACTTACAATATTCGTTTCTAGATACGCAGAATGATCTTCTTTGAAGAATGCTCGTTCTAGATCCACAAAATAAATTTATTGGAGTTGAAAGCTATCTATGTTCGACTGAAAGTGATAGAGCAATGGAGAATATGATAGTGTTTGAGTGAAACTGAAGAGGTGAAAATGATATTCATTTACTTGTACCATGGTTAAGATCCAATAGCATTGAATTCTAATGTTTAATGTTGGTTGTGGATAAGTGGCTGCATTAAATTGTAGACTATCGATAGTTGGAAGGGAAGATTAAAGGATGAAGAGTAGGAGAGAAGCACTTAAAATTGGGGGTAAAAATGACATTTCACATGTGAAAAAGGTCAATGAGAACAAAGTTTTTAGAAAGAGGTCATTCATAGAAAAGTTTTTGCTGGGTTATTTTATGAAATTTTCCCTATTGAACCTTTAATAAGAGTGTTGTAACAGTTTGATCCTCAACCGTGGAAGGAATTAAATTTGTTCTTATGCCTGAAAAAGGAACGTTGTAGCAGTTCGACTCTAAACCGTAGAAAGAACCAAGTTCGTAGTGGCATACCCAAAAGAAGCTTGGAAAGTGGATTTAGGCCGGTTGTGCCGAACCATTATAAAATTCTCGGTGTCAAATTCTCCATCCCTCTCCTAGTTAATTTTGCAATTAATTTGTTAATATTTTTCATTGCATAAAATTAATTGTTATAATTTGTTCTTAAATTTGTATATGTCAATCTTTTGATTATTTCGAGTTGATATTATAAGCTTGAAATTATTATTAAATTACTTATTAGCAAAAAAGTTTGCTAATTTGTTTATTTGAACCTACTTTAGTAAAAAAAAAAAAATTCATTAATTTAAATAAACTCTATTCACCCCTTTAGGGTTGCCATACCGATCCTACATTTTTTAAACTTTTGAAAGTTTAAGGATATTATTTATCCAAAATACAAAATTTAAGGGTATTTTGTATAATTTAGTGTTAAAAAAATGGGTTGTTTTTAAATATAGAAAATTGAACCAAAATATTTACAAATTATAAAAAAAATTTAGACTATCAATGAAGTCTATCAGCGTCTATCATTGATAGTTTTAAAATTTTGTTATATCTTGTAAATATTTTCAACAATTTTACCATTTTAAATAATTTCCCTAAAAAAATGGTGAAAATTAGGTTCCATTTTATTTTTAAGAAATCGAGCTAGTTAACTAAACAATTCTGGTTCAGAAAAATGTCTAACCATTTCTTTACTTCAAACATCTGTAACAATCCTAACAACATTTTAAAATTAAAATAATAGTTTTTAATATGTATGTGTGTGTGTATATATATATATATATAAAAGATTTCAAAACAATTTTAAAAAGGAAAGGACAAAGACAAAAAAAAAAAAAAGATAACAAAACAAAATATATATATATAGTAAACATAATTACTTTCAATANAAAAAAAAAAAAAAAAAAAAAAAAAAAAAAAACAAGGAATAAAAACATTGTGGGTGCTTGGATCTCATCTGCGTTGTACTTCTTGTAGGTATTTGGTGGCCTTGACCTCCAGGCTGCTATCCTTTGGTATAGTCTTAATATCCTTTAGTCTGAGCCTACTGTACCATGATGCTTTATTTAGTATAAAGAATGACTAATTCAACTAAACATTAAAAGAAGTAAGGTTGGGTCTCTCCTTTGAAGTTTACTTGCTCTCCGTGGGAATTTATAAGCCAATCCTCTACACACATCTACGATTATGTGTGACAGCAGTGATTGTCAGGGACATTTCAAGCGCTCAAGGTTGCAAGGTTTGGGCTCATTTATTCTTCGATTGGTATATATTTACCAACTCGACTAGCTGGCCCAAACTCTGAGGCACTAACATTTTCTTTTTGGGACCTACACCCAATATTCTTTCCTAATACTCTTTGGGCTTGGGCCCACCCGTGGGGTTTGGGTCTTACCTTGGACAATTCTCAACAAACATGATCAAATAAGATCAACATTTGTTTAGTTTTCTAAAATTTGTCTAAAACAAAATACTCCTGAATTTTATACTTAAAAAAAAAAAAACTCTGAACTTTCAAAAGTTTCGTTAATACACTTGATTATTAAAAAAGAAAAAAAAAGTTAAAAAAATATTGTTATTGTTAATGCACTTAGTTTTTATGTTTCAAAAATACCCTTAAACTTTCAAATTTTCATTAATACTCTTGAACTTTAAAAGAATTAAAAAAATATATCCTTATCATTATATATAGATGGAAACTATTAGCACTTTATTTCAAAAATACTGTTGAACTTTCAAAAGTTACATTAATACCATTAACCTTTGAAAAGAAAAGTTATATAGGTAGAAACTATTTATCTACATCGTATTTCACTTCTATTTTCCATTTCTTCTCTGACCTGACATTCTCTATTTTTATTCTCCTCCTCAATATCTCTTACTAGTAGTAATGAATACTTTATTGATCATTTTTGCCCTTCGAATTAGTTTATTTGTTGTGATAAGTTAAGAAGGTTCCACGATCAAATACGATATTTCTTTGTTTCCCTCTTTGTGTTTTGTGATTCATTTTTTTTATTAAGATTTTAAGTTGAAATTTTGATTTTGAGACTATGTGAGACTTTGAGAGATGTTATACTCTAACTAAGAGTCTGTTCGGCTACAGTTTGGTTTTTAGTTTTTGTTTTTGAAAATTAAGTCTATAAACACTACTTCTACCTTTAAATTTCTTTCTTTGTTATCTACTCTTTACCAACCGTTAAAAAAACCAAGCCAAATTTTGAAAACTAAGAAAGTAGCTTTTAAAAACTTGCTTTTGTTTTTTGAATTTAGTTAAGAATTCAACCATTGTACTTAAGAAATATGCAAATTATTGTAAGTAATGGAGGAGAAAATAAGTTTAATTTTCAATTACTAGAAAACCAAAAACAAAATGGATATAAAACGAGGGCTAAAGGTTTTGGATTTTGTTTTTTGTTTTTTTTTTTCATTCATTTTTCATTGTTAATTATTATTACTATTTTTATTAAAATTGTATACTTTTGTCGTTAAAATTAATATTTATTGTTTTACTTATTTAAGTAACTAATTAAAAGATATCTAACACTTTTAAATTAAAAATGTTATTAGAAAAGGTAGATGTCATATCCTAATTAATAATTGAATTGGCTCCTATACACATTCAAATTAGAGATTCTCCGACCCGATTAATGTGAGGATTTGCAAAAGAATATCTTCCATAATGATAATTGATATCTAAAAATTAGATGGTATACATAATCTTATTTAAAATTATATAGAAGATTAATTAAGGCTCATTAATACCATTTATTTTATCTCAAAATATATTGCTAAAATTATTTCGATAACCAATTTACATGAACAATGTTGTAAATGATGTCACATGCAACTCTTAATTTTTACACATTAGCCATCACATGAATTTTCATTTTCTTTTAACATTAAAAAAAAAACTACATAATGATATATTATTTTTTAAAACACATGTCAAAGCACACTTTATATAATTGAAACACATCCAAAGGCCATCAATCTTACCTATAATATAACTCTAATGACCTGAAAAGTCCAAAAGAGGAGGACAAATTTCTAAAAAAGGTAGAATGGTGGGGTTGCACTGAAATTTCTAAAAGTTTTGGTGCCCAAGAAAATGTTGTGGTAGATAGAGATTTTTGTGGGACATTAAAATGGCAAAAATAGAAAGGTTTAAGAATGAGTCATTATTGCTTTTTGTTCTTTCACAACACACACGGACTCCACACTTGTTTCCCTTTTTACCATTTCCCATGTGTTCCTCTAACTCAAATTATATGCCATTAATCATATTAGAATGGTTCAAATCTTTGGGGTATTTTAGTCAAAAGCACTCAAATAAGTGTTATAATCAAACTTTTAACTTTAATAATTAACCACTAAAGCTACAACGTTATTGTAATTATGTAATAATTTTACACTCTGTTATTTATAGAGATATTCAAATAATCTGATAATTCTAATAATTTGGGCTACCCAACTTAAAGTATAAGTGTTAGTTTTGTTTTCTTTTTCTTTTTTTTATTGAATTGAGTTAAAATTTTTCTATATTTATTGGGTTAGATTGGCGAAAAAAACTTTAGGTTGACCCAACTCAACCCAAATTTTATATATATAAATATTTAAAGTCTCGTTACTTTGTATTGGTTAATTCGTGACTTTTTAATATTTTTCTTTTAAAATTGTTATGATATTTATCTTTGTTTAAATTTGCAATAAATATTATAGATATTGGTATTTAGCATTTGAATTTTATGAGACTTTAATTATTGGTCATGTATTGTGTATATAAATTTACATATTTTAAATTAAAAAGAAAAATAAATTATAATCCGACAACCCAACTCAATCTAACCCGAATTTAGGTTGGGTTGGGTTGGGTTGGAGACTTTATTTGAATCTTTTAGGTTGTCAATCCAATCAATTTGAATTTTTAGGTTGATCAAAAAAACATTCCAAATACAACTAATCCAAGTCATGTACATTCCTTATTATTTAAGTGTTATTTAGTTAATTAGGTTTATTTTAGATGCAAAAGTCCATTAGACCTCTTTTAGACTTTGTATTTAAGTATGGTTTCATCTCATTAAAAGGTTGAAAAACTCTAATATGAATCTCCAATATTTCTCTCTTAGTTTCTCTTTACCTCTCTCTAAAACTTAGGATGATTTTTATAAGTTTGAACGTAAAATTGCAACATTTAATTCATGGTTTAGTAGTTATAAGAACTCAGGTTGTTTAAGGGTAATTTTGGTAATTTTCAAGCTGTAACTAAAAGTAAATTCTTATAAATAGAAAAATTCTAAAAATATTTATACTTATAGCAAAAAGTTTTAAAAGTGTTTTGTACTTTGGAACAATAAAATTTTAAATTCATTCCCCAGTTATTTAAAATTAACTAATAAACATTTCATTTACTTATATATTTTTCTTTTTTGCTTTATTAGCTTCAAAACCAAATCGAATTTAAATGCGTGTGGTTAAATGGATGTGAGAAGTCTAACAGAAACTTAGAGACTATTTTTCAAAAATAGAAAATAAAAAACAAAGCTGTTATAAATATGGTCTTAATAAATTTGTTATACATTAAGAAAAATTAAAGCAAATATCATTTAAACTTCAAGTTAATAATTTTAAATTAATTTAAACTTTAAACTTATAATTCTATATCAATTTAAAATCAAAATTTTCATAACTAAATCAATTTACACTCAATATTATAATTATTTCATTGGATTCCATCTAAAAATTTTCTTAAAATTACCAAATAAAATTTTCTTTTTCTAAACTCACGCTAAAGTATTAGTAAGAAACTTTGTCATATAATTTTTTTTTTCCAAATAAGTAGGAAAATAGATGGATGCGAAAAAAATGAAAAATGGTTCAAATTTAATGAAAAATTTGTTACTATCTATTTAGTTCCTACATTTTCTCTCAAATTTACATTATTTGTCACATTTGAAGAAGTTTAATTGATTTTTAGGCAAAATGCAAAAATTACCCATAAAGTATGGTTGTAGTTGCAATTATATATCCTTAAACTTTCAATTTTAAAAATTGAGCTCTCAAACATATACAAGGATTAAAATTGAACCCTCATACTTATATAATTATACAAATTGTAAGAATTATATAAGTTTGAATGTTCAATTTTATTATTTGTAGATCCAAATTCTACATTTATTGTAAGCTTAAGGGTCCAATTTTAATACTTGTAGAAGTTTGGAGGCTCAATTTTTGTAATTGAAAGTTTGAGGATGAAATTGCAACTACCACCATACATTAGGGTGGTTTTTGCAATTTGTGGTAGTTACAATTTGTCCTTGATTTTTTTCTATTATTTATTTAGAAAAATTAGTTTAAATTTGGTAGCATTTTGGTACACAGATTTTTGGACTCAATATTTTAACCCTGAGTAGCATTTTGGTTTCAATCATTACCTTGTTAATTTCCTAACATAAAAACTTTTGTGACACTTTTTATTGTTAAAAAGATAGTATTTTTTATTTTTTAAATAAAAAATTATAAGGAAATTTTTCATAGATAAAAAAATGTCAAATTATTTATAGAATTAGCAAAAAAAAAAAAAAAAATTGACAAACACTTACAAACTTCTATCAACGTCTATCAATGATAGTCTTTTATCAGTTTCTATCATCGATAGACATTGATAAGACTTCTATGACCTTTATCAAAGAAGATGAAAATTTTGTTATTTTGTATAAATAATTTCTCTTATTTTTTTTATTTTTGAAAATCCCCAAATTATAATTTTTTTTTCTCTCTCCACCTCTATCATCCTTCTTCTTCTGTCCATCAAATGGACCAAAAAACTACTTAACTCAATGCATAAAGACTAAATTAACAAATTTGAAAATTTAAAGACCAAAATATTATAAAATATGTCAATGTGAGCTTAGCTCAACGATAATTGACATAATCTTCCTTTTTAGAGGTCGAAGGTTTAATTTTTCATCCCTGCAATTATTGTTAAAAGAAAATATGTACAAAATATAATGAACTAAACATGTTATAAAGCATATTCCAAAATTTAATGATGTTATTATAATGAAAATTTTAAATTCATTGACCAATTTTAGCAAGTCTAGTAACTAAAATTATTACTCAAGTACTTTATTTTAATCTGAATTCATATATTTATTCTATTTTAAAGAGAATTATTTTGTTCAAGCAAGGATTTCACTACTATATGACTCCATATATGTACATGTTAAATGTAAAATATTATAAAAATTAAAAGTTGAAATTCATTTTCAAGTTTCAAGATTAGAGAACACAAAGAATAAAAAAAATAAAAATTATTTTTATTGAAACTAATTAAAGCTTAACAACATTTAACTTGACATAGGACAATTCACTCTTAATCAAAAGATCTAAGGTTTGAATCTCTCAAACTCTAAATTATTGTATACTTAAAAAAAATTATTTACAAATATGTTAAATTATATGAAATATTTTCGCATTATTTTAAGAACAGAATCCATTTTAACTCTCAAATTTAAAATTATTTAAAAAGTTATCCCTAAAAAATTTTGTCATTAAATGATGGAGGGAAGTTGCTATAATATTTGATTTTGTTTTCATTATATTATTATCAACATCATTCACATAAATTGACGTTATATCTTTAAATTATAAGAGTTGATTTTGTCAATAATTTTGTAAATAATGTTAACGTCTCTTTTGAGTTGAAATAAATGTAATAACGATTACGGTCAAATATAAGTTGTAAAGGATGTTACTTTTTTTATTAAAAAATTATACATCAGCGCCACATCATCAATTCCAATTTCCATTAAAATACTTTTTTTATTAAAAAAATTATACATCAGCGCCACATCATCAATTCCAATTACCTTCATTTTAATGGAAAAATATATATTCTAGAGTTTTTTTTAAAGATCATGGTAGGCTTACCAAAAAAAAGAAGAAGAAGAAGATATAATTTAACAATAAAAAATAATAATAATAAAGAGTGAAAAAGACATGTACACTCAGAAGTCAATAGAGACCAAGTCAGAAATATATATATCAAAAAATTATTATTTTCAAAGTCAAAATGAAAAACTTTAAATTTTTTACATTAAAAAAAAAAAAGTGAAATTCCATGTTTATGGAAAGATTCTATTTTGGTTTCAGACTGCTTCAGATCAGACATTTCCGATTTGACGTGTTGGGTCCTCGCCTAAAAGTCAGCGGTCCTTTCCCCGCCGTCAAATATTATTTGTTTTTTTTCTAAAAAAAAAAAAGAAGCGCTTTATTTAATTTCATTATTTCATTAATTTCGTTATAATATTTAATACAATTTTATAAATCGTCTTAAGCATATATATATAATTCGATTAATTAAATAATTGGCTCAAAAATCTCGTTTAGCACGAGCTTTGTTTCGAAATAGTACTTAATTTTATACACAACAAATACCTATTGTTTGTCACGTTAAATTTTAATATACATCTATCTCTTTAACAAATTATTATTTGAAGGAACTATTTTAAAATACACGTACATGTTACGTAATAGTCTAAAATGTCCTTACTTAAAGTTTTGTAGTTTAATATAATTTAATGTGTCACAAACATGTGTATTATCAACTTTTAAGACAATAATTTATATTTTATTTACTAGTCCATTCTTTAATTTAACTCTCGTTTGTTAACATTTCTTGTTTAAAAAAATATATATTTATGTTTTTAGATAGAACGGAGGTTTTGATTGTTTGAATCCTGTAAAGTCATTTTCTCTCAAATTAATATTGAATCTCATTTTTTAGATCTTCAACAAGTTTTCGATTCTAACAAGAATGAGGGAAAGTGTTAGAATAAGCTTTAGGATTGATTGGTAATTTAATGTTTTGCTTAAACATAAATTCATTTTAAAACTTTAATTTGGGTTCCACTAGTGAGGGAAAAACATAAACTTTTCTGTTTATCTGCTTAAAAACATTTATTTAAGGCCCTGGTTTAATAACATTTTGTTTTTTGTTTTTAAGTTTTAGTTTTTGTAAAGCTATTTTTGGTTGTCTGTTTTGAAAAAACAAAAACCATACATGTTTGATTATCATTTTAGTTTTTTATTTTCGAAAACAAAAAAAAAAAAAAAAAACATGTTTGGTGATTATTTTTATTTTTTTGTTCTTTAAAAATTGAAACAAAAAATATGTTTGATAATTATTATTTTTTAAAAAATGAATTAAGTTTGATGACTTGTATTTTATACTTTTGTTTATAAAAATGAAATCAAACTATTTTTACAATAAATTTTCATCTAATATACATAGCTATAAAATCATATCTTTATTTTTAATTTTTAGCTCTTTTTTTAATCCATAGTGATAAAAAAATTATCAATATTTTATATGCAGAGATTAATTATAAATCAAATGAAGAAAAATAATAAAAACAAACATATCGTTAAAAATACCAGAAAATAGGTTCATTTGGAATGCAACAACGAAAATAATTAATCTAAAGATAATGAATTTATGTTGTTTACTTAAGACAACCAATTTTGTTTACTCTATGGTACTCACAATTTGTCATGAACAATTGTCTCTCAAGAATAAGACAAATTACTAATATGTAAATGAACACTTTAATTACATGATTCGACGAACTTATAGTCTGTGAAATTTGTATATAAAGGAGATGAGAATTGGGATAATAATTCTTATGTTTTTATGTGTTTCTAGACGGATAAAAAAAATCATATATTTCAAAACTATTAGGAACCATTCATATAATCACTTTTTTTTAAGGGAAATACACATTCTTCCATTAAGTTCATGTCATTTACAAAAAAAAAAAAAAAAAATACATAATTTTATTTATATTTTTCAACCATACGTTGAATTTTGAAATAGTTTTCAAAAAAATATTTAAAATACAATTCTTACAAAACAAAATGAAAAATTGATATGGAAGTGAAGTGTAAAATAAGAAAATATCTAGAAAATTATTTTCTATTTAATTTCATATAAAAATATTTTAAAAAATGCATCACCTAAAAGAATAAAATACAAAAATTGTGCACAGCCTAAGGATCGAGATTGAATCCAAGATTATCCAAGATTTGGGAGATGGAAGTTTTCACTCTTCACCGCTAAGGCAAACATGCGCATCTAGGATCAATGGTGGAGTCACATAGGGTTCAGGAGCACATGTCGTCCTCAAATTATCGATTTTTATATTTTAATATAAATTTTTAAGTAATAATTAATAATATCATTATTAATAAATGCACATTTATTGTAAAATCTCCTTTGTGGTTCGGTGGTTAAGGGGTTGATTAATGTTATACGGGATTTAAATTTGAATCTTGCCTTATCTTTTTTAACTTTGATTTTAAATTCCTGCTAAATAACTGGTTTATCTTTTTTTTTAAAAAAAAAAAATCCAATTTAAAAATGGGATTCCTATATCCAAAGTGGTTTATGGAAATAAAAATTCTGATTTATCTCGATGGAAATAAAAGTATGATTTTCTTTCTTAATTCCAAATATGAAGTTAAAATATAAAGTAGGTTTAGTAGGTTTTTTTTTTCTTTTTAGGTTGCAATTACAAACAAATCTCCAAAAAAATTAAAAAATCAATGCAATTTAATGTTGGGTTTTATATCCTAAAACTCGTGATTTATAAATAATAGAACTTATTCTGAAAATTTAATAAGGTGTTATTGAATAGATATTTTGCTTATTAGAAATCCAATAAACCTAAAAGTCCCTTGACTATTACATGAGTACTTGAACTTTATGTGAAGACATAAAAGTGGATGAGGTTCGAGTAAATAGTCAAAATGTTCTATAGTATATGAATAAGGTTGAGTGCCTTATTCTGGTAACATTATTGGATGCAGCCTGCTCTGTAGTTATTACAAAGAGTTGTAAAGTGTTACAAATGAAGTGATCCCGATTCGTACATGTTATGACATGAGAAGTGGGGGCGTCCCTGTGCAAAAGGGTTTGTATAAGATCAGACCACGAAATCAGTCACTCTTACTTTATAACACTGTTTACTGTTTAAGACTGACTATTTCAAAGTGATGACCTAGGTAACTTGACCTTAATCCTGAGCTAACTATGAACTCTTGTTTATTCGAGATTATCCTTAGATTTGCATAAGTGAGGGTTGGCTCAACAGCGCCGGCTCAATAACCTCACATTTTAGGAGTAAGACTGGATAGATAACTGGGGACATAGGGTGCAAGACATAATTCACTTATACCGGTGGTTAGGGATAATAGAGAGGTTGTTCCCTTAAGTGTTGATTCTAGGTCTTGAACAAGGGGCCCCATCTTTCACTGGTCCGAGAGGGACTTGGTTTTGTTGATTGGATCACAAAACAATTGTTCATTAGAGGAACAATGGGATTTAAGGGACAAGAGGTAATTTCAGGGGTAAAACAGAGATTCGACCCAGCCGTTATTACGAACAACATGTGAAAGGTTAACTTACTAATCATGGTTATATCGAGTGGACATAATATATCTACAGTGAAGGGAGTTCAACTATGGACTTTAGTAGAGTGACTCATTAGTTAACGAATGGGGTTAGTTCGGTCTAATGAGTTTAGCCGATTAACCTCGGATCGTTGGAGCCCATGATTTGTAAGTCCGCGAGGTCCCCCTACTAGCTCAGAAATGGATTAGTTCTAGAGTAGCGTGATAAGTTCATTTGAAACGTTCAAATCAGAATTGAATGGAATTGGAGAATTAATATTTAAATATATGAAGATGGATTTGTGTAACATTAATTTAATATTTGATATTAAATTAATTAGAATTATTTAAATTGTTTAAATAATTATTTATTAATTTTATTAGAAAAATTAATTTGTGAAATTAATTTATAAAATTAATAATTTTTTATTTTTGAAATCAAAATTGTTTTTCTAAAATCAAATTTGGAATTTGAAAATTGAAAAAATACACAAAATGGAAAATTGGGATTTTCCATTATCGTCTTCAAGTAGCTCACCCATAACCCACCATCTTTGAGCTTCAATTACTCAAAGCATGTCACACCCGTCCCAGACTACTCTCTGAGCCTAGGAAAGGATATGATTGCAGCAGGTATCAACCCTTTTGCTGACACTTACTGCCTACTAAATCGAGCGGAAACTCTGATACTAACATGTAACTCATATACAGCGGATGCCTTTTAGGCCAAAATTTATTAAATTTAAAAACACAACATATTTAGAGAAATTACATTACTAGTTTCATAAGTCCTGATGCCCAAAACCTTAGTCCCTAAATGAACAACTGTAACACGTGTACAATATTTACAGTAACCACCTAACAGACGGGTTACAATATCTTTGTCTTTTAGTGGCAGAGCAGATGCAGAGCTATCTCCTGAGGATTTGACCGCTACCTGGGGAAAAGGAAAACATTTGAAAACAAGGTGAGCTTGCTAGCCCTGTGAGTGACTTAAGAAAGAAAACTGATTCTTATGCAATAGTCTCAATAAAGAGATTAAACTGAAATATAAACTTCTACAGTAACCTTGTACTGCTGTATAAACATTTTCCAAGCATAAAACATATAAAGCTGTTTTTATCAAAAAAACATTAAAATTGTTCCTTAGTTGAGAATAACCCTGTTATGGTTAAATCCCAACATCAACTGCTAGTTAAGAGAGAACCCTTTTGCTTAATCTCTGACTGCTAATCAAGAGAGAACCCTTTTGCTCAATCTCTGACTTTAACTACCTACATGCACGTGGTCATACTAAGTATCGTCATATCTAGGCACTTCTGCTTAGATACCTTCTCTAAACTTGTCCTTCAGTATCGAGCTGTTCGGATACCTTCTCAACTGTCCTTCAGTATCGCGTTTCAAGTAGAACTAGTCATAAATGACTTTTCTCTTTAAAGCATGTAAAGCATAATGCATAGAAAACATGTCTTTAAAGATATTAGCGCATGCTAGGTGTATTTGAACACACATAAATAGTTTTTCAATAAACTTTCATACATGCATGCGTTTGAAACATAACTCATGGTTTGCTTGGAAATTACTTTGTAAATCTAGTTGGCATGAGAATAATCTTTTTTTCAAAATATGGTTTCTTTAAAATATTGTAAATATTTAGTCAAATATTTTAGTCACTCACCTTGGTCGTCTAGGAACTTTTTTTCTCTAGAAGTTCTTTGTTTACCTCGGGCTCCCTTTTGAACCCCTAAAATTCATATTCAATTTAAAGCTCAGATTACTCATAGTTCTAAGATTTATCCCGTGATATTTCCTTTTGTAAACATGCTCTACAATGTCTCAGGAAGCACCTTAAAATCTTAGCTCAGAACTCCTCGTGGTTTGGCCAGAATCTTCAAATCTTTAAAACTGGCCCAAGTTTACTCGACAGCTTGACCCTTCTATTTTTTTCTCAGTTTCTAGCCCGATTCCTTGGAGCTTCTTCTCCAGCAACCCTACCCTGAAAACTAGACTCGCGATGCTTTCAAGTGGCTTTGGAATCACTCCAAATGCATGAGTATACTGGGAGAACTTCTTGTCCCAAGTTGAAGCTATTTCCAGACTTCACTGTCTAATTGCGTCTCTTCTTTAAGCTTTATGACCGACGCATAGATTTGCTATCAATACATAGTTTAATCAGCTTTCACACTCTTCTTAATGTCCTTTTGAATTATGATCTGAAGAGAAATCCTTGCCTATTTGTTGGATCGATATGGCAACCCTAGAGGGGGGTGAATAGGGTTTAATTAAACTTTTTTTTTCTAAATTAAACTAATTAATACACTTTTTATAAATAATAAGAAAAATTCAATTTATGCAACAAATAAGATGACAAAAATGTGATAATTTAATTCTATCAAATTTTAGCAAATAAATAAGAACAAACTAAAACATACAATAAATTGCTTAAATTAATTGTCAAAATAAAAATGAAAGAGTTAGAGAAAAAGACACCGTAATTTTTATAGTGGTTCGGTCAAACTCGACCTACTCCACTCCCCAAGCATCTCTTGGGAATTTAAATAAAATCTTTCCGACTCTTTCCATAGATTAGAGCCCAACCGTTACACCACCGCTCCTTTTAGGGGTTCAAGGGCAAACCCGATCCTTTCCACGGTTTAGGATCAAACCGTTACAAATGTTGGAAGTTTTTGAAGAACACAATACAACTCTCAGTAGAGTGGATTTATAAGTTTAAGCACTCAACAAATTTATCTTCACAATACAATAACACTCTCTCAATAATAAGATGAAAAGAAAAAAAAATTGGAACTTTTGAGTTTTGGAGGATTATGAAATGTAAAATTTGTTAGTTTAAAATTTTGAGAGAAAGATGGTTTATATAGAGATGAAAAATTTTTAGAAACCACAATTAATTTGGACCATTGGATTTTGGAAAAGAAAAATTAATGGTGGTGATTTTAAACTAAACTAGTCATTAGATACAAACAAAATATAATATTAAATTCTTTTTCTTTTGAAATTCATTTTCATTTTAAAATTAATCCAAAAAATAAAAAAACATACCATGTGTCAAAAACTAGCCATTAGACACAAACATAAAATAATATTAAATTTATTTTCCTTTTAATTAATTTTCTTTTTAAATTCATTCTTTTTAAAGTCAATCCAAAAATAAAAAACATACAATGTGTAAAAAAACTAGTCGTTAGACACAAACATAAAATAATATTAAACTTATTTTCCTTTTAATTCATTTTCTTTTTAAATTCATTCTTTTTAAAGTCAATC